>NC_141907.1:58696171-59002031 GCF_057802395.1 Ceratotherium simum simum | reverse complement strand
AATGACGTTTGTTGAATCCAATCAATTGTGGAAGGAATCAGCAGCAATATGGATGGTCTTAGGTAGAATCATCCTGGAATCATTATTTCTCTTCTCCAAAGGGTATAGGGTCTACAATTTCAACCCAATAACTTCAACCAGTATGAGACAACAATATTCTCCCCCTAAAGTGGGTAAGTGATTTATCTCTAGTACAATTTTGAATTAAAAATATAGATGAGGAGGGGCTGTCCCAGTGGCATAGTGGTTAGGTTTGTGCACTCTGCTTTGGCTGCCTGGGGTTCGCGAGTTCAGATCCTGGGCACGGACCTGTGTGCTGCTCATCAAGCCATGCTGTGGCGGCATCTCATATACAAAATAGAGGGAGATTGGCACAGAGGTAGGCTCATGGCTAATCCTCCTCAGCAAAAAGAGGAAGATTGGCATTGGATGTTAGCTCAGGGCCTATCTTCCTCACCAAAATAAAAAAATATATATATATATATACACACATACGATGAAATAAATCAAGCCTATAACATTAGTGCTTTTGTGTTAAGCTCAAAATCATCTTTGTTTGTCATTTAAAGTGTTTTCTGTGTTTAAGAGAATCTGATATGTTAACTTTGTGATTTTAAGCTTTAAAATATGAGAATAAATATTTTAAAAAGTATTGGAATAGAAATTATTTAATATAATTAAGAATTTAATTTGTTAGTTTAAAAAGAATTATCTGAGAACTTTGAAAAGTTTTGACTTGTTAGAATTGTAAATTTGTCCTGTCTGATACTTTATGAAAATATGTCATGATGTGCATTTATTTTCATCCATTGTCCTGGGAACTTACTCGACCATTTCAACATAGAAATTTATGGGGAATTTTCTTTAATTATTTCATTAATAATTTTCTCCTCTTTTTTTCATTCTTTTCTCTTTCTTGGCCTCTTATTATTTGAATATTGAATCTTCTTCTATTTGTCATTTAATTTTTTTTTTTTTTTTAAAGATTTTATTTTTATTTATTTTTCCCCCCAAAGCCCCAGTAGATAGTTGTGTGTCACAGCTGCACATCCTTCTAGTTGCTGTATGTGGGATGCGGCCTCAGCATGGCCAGAGAAGCAGCGCGTCGGTGCGAGCCCAGGATCCGAACCCGGGTCGCCAGCAGTGGAGCGCGCTCACTTAACCACCAAGCCACGGGGCCGGCCCTGTCATTTAATTTTATCTTCTTTTTTTCCTCTATTTTCTATTCTTTGTCTTTTTTATTTACTTTCTGGAAACTTTACCCTCCAACTCATCTCTTGAGTTTTTCAGCTCTGCTATCTTATTTTTAATTTTCAAAGGTTCCTTTTTACTTTCCGAATTAAAAGAATCATCTTGTGCTTTTTTCGCAAAGCCAACTCTTCTTTTAGCTCTCTGAGGACCTTAATGATAGAATTTGGTTAACTCAGTCTGTATTTCCTTCAAGTCACTTATTTCTGTTTGTCTGGGCTTCTGTCATTCACGGAGGAGACCTTCTTCAAATGCTTATGCCTTGCTGTTGGCCAAGTCTGTTGGCTGTTGTGTGAGGTATTCAAGTGCTGATTGGAACCTTTGTGCATGTACCAGGTCTTGTTGATCTGGGTTCCATTGTCAATTGATCTAGTTGGGTCATTGCAATGAAGAACTTCCAATGTCAGTCTTTGTAGGCTTTTTCTCTTGAGTAGGCAGACTCTCCAGAGAAGATTCTCTTGAACTCTTCTCTGGAAATCAGAATCCTCACGGCCAACAACTAGGGTCCCTGTGCTTGGTGTGGTGTGGCCTGGCCTGATAGAATTTTCCAGAAAAAAACTCTCCAGTCTTACGTGGAAGAGAGTTGTGAAGTGGATCTGGTGGTTAATTGTCTCTCATATCTTCAGAAAATTTTTCTGATTTTGGTTCTACCTCTATCTTCTCATCTAGAGGTATCTGGATGCCACAAAGTCCAAATATTTTAGGGGCCATATTTTCCTTCTAGAATCTACTTTCTTGGGTCTATTAAGGCAGTTGCTACTTGTCTTTCTCTTTCTTGCTTTTGCTATAGACTCCTCTCCCATTCTCTTGGTCCTTGTGGACTTTTGGATTTTTGTTTTATCATTTTATTGTCAGTTTAGTGAAGTTTTATGAGTGAGCATGAATTTATCATATTTAATGAGAAGTTTTGTAGTACTTTTCAGACATGCTTGCATTTATGAATAAAGATTTAGATTTTCTATCCAGTCTTGATGACAAACATTTACTTCCTTAACAACATTATTTGTAAAGACTAACATTTATTGTTTTTTATATTCTCAACGCTATTTGTACATTTGGCAGTAGCCCATATATCTATAGACATGTACAATATGTTAGACTTATATGAGTAGTTATGTCAAGATGATTGATGGGTAGACACATTTAATATTTTCATCAGTCATTTGAACAATGGCCAAGTATATGCAGTGCACATGCATTAAATTCGCTGATAGCATGGGTCACTGGGTACTTGGACAATAGTGTCAAAAAATAGAAACAAACATATAACTAGTTGAAAAGAGAGGCAAAGGACAGAGGACCATAAAAAAAATTAAATCCATATTCATTGGTTAGTGTACATTGGCTGTGTTTGAAAATGGAAGGAAAAGGCTTGTAACTGATGACAAACTAAGCATGAATCAACAATATATAAATTTTTATATATTGAGGCAAGTTACTGGTTTTTGGCAACAAGAGAAGTTGATAAAAAAGCTCATTAATCCTTCTGGAATCAACATTAGTCAAGCCTTTATCACAATTTTGTTTAGGCGCCCCCAATTTCAGCAAAATGTGGGGACCTTGGAAAGACTTCAAAAGAAATCAGTGAAAAGAATTAAACCATCCTCCCCTACGTTTGGAGAGGAAAGCATGAAAGAACTGCAGTCGTTTAATCTGGTGAGGAAAAGGCCGAGAAGGGACAGAACAACAGTCTTTATACAAGTGAAAGAATTATGTTTTAGGGATGCAAAGCGCTATTTTCCCTCCACTTACATATGAATTGGATAAGAGGGAAATTCCTAACCTATAATCTCCTAATTTTGTTTTGAAATAAGGATGCAGAGTCCTCCCACGGCAAGGAGTGTTTAATGAGCTATTGACTGAGTAGGGATGGCTGGAGACAAATGGAGCTGTCAGATGCAAAGGACACTGAGCATGAAATTGGGAGGCTCAGATGGATTCCCTTGTCTGGCACTAATTGCATGATCTTTAGTGAACCACTTGATCTCCCAATGCCTGAGTTTTTTCCTCTGCAAAGCAAGAAAACAGCCCTGCATCCCAATTTGTACAGCGTCATTGTGATAGAGAAATGAAATGACAGCAAGGGAATCCCATCTCTGCCACCTGCCAGAGACGTAACTTACCTGTAACTTACCTTCTTACTGGCTGGGTATCTTCAGACAAGTGATTTTAGTCCTCTAGATCTTATTTTCCTCATCTTTAAAATGAGGATCATAAGAATAATAATGCATACATGGTAGAATTAAATGAGCTAAAAAATATAACGTACTTAAAACAGGAGCTAGAACATTGTAAGTGCTCAGTAGACATTATAATGACATCCTGATCTGTGGGACTTCTGCATTTGAATATCCAGAAACCTCTATTTATACCTGTGCAGCAGTACTTACCTTTGTGTTAAAGTAGTGTTTTGGCTTGTATTAGGGTTGTGTCTTTACCTTATCCTTTCTGCTAGATTTTAATTGAGATCTTTGAGGGCAGGAATTATTTCATTTGGTTTTAATTCCCTAAACGCTTAGGCCTGCCTCACAGTAGCTGCTTAAAAGTATTTGTTGAATGGAACTGAAAAGCTAAAAGTGCATGTGAAGTGTATCACATATAATGAAATTAATTTCTATATGTGGTGTGTGAAATTCCACGTCATTACATTATACTTTTTTATAGGAGTGGTGTCATGGAAAGAGACAGAATTTTGAAGTCAGATAGCCAGGAGTTCAGTTGTCATTCCTCCACTGATTGGTCTTGCAAGAGCAACTTTACTTCCCTAAACCTCAGTTATAAAACTCAGAAAGAATAAATACTTTGCAGGCTGTCATGAGGATGAGAGAGAAATATTTAAAGCACCCAGCACATGAGAAAGTACAATAAATGGGTAGTTATTATTTTCTGTAATTATTTTGATAACTATCTTAGTTGTCTCTGCCCTTTAAGAGGCAAATCTCAGCTCCTTGTGATGCTGGTAAAATGATTGTTTTCAAATCATCTTTGTGATCCATCGCCTGCAATGCCTCTGCTTCTCTCCTTTGGCGGCAGCAGGTTCTACTTCCAAGTAGTTCTGTCTAAAATGGTCTCAGGGACCCCCTTGAATGAGGGATTGAAAGATGACTGATGTTCCTGTCTGGGCCCACGGGCCTAAGAAAACAGGAAAGGGATGCAGGCATGTTGGCAAGGAGCAGGTGCGGACTGATTGCCTTGATGGCAATCTACAGTCGTGCTCCTTACCTAAGGCACAGCCTCCTGATTCGAAAGCAGATGGAGTAGATGGATAATAGCAGCAGTGGTGGGAGCCCTGAGTTCCCAACGCTAACGGGGCTAAAAGGTTGACCCACAACTAATGGGGTTGAGGTTGGAGAGTGGCTATAGGTCCAGCCCTTCCAAACCACTTCACTTGTAGTTCCATGAGTAGAACGTGCAATTTCAAACCTCCATGCTGTGTACGTGATCTTCCCACTGCCTGAAATTCATTCCCTTGCCCTTGACTCCCTGGTCAATATCCCACTCAGTTTTCAAGGTTCAGTTGATGAGGCACCTTCTCTACTGTACCTCAGTAGAATAGCCTAATCTTACTTTCGGGCTTGCTTTACAATGAGAACATATTTTTATTATAATACCTATGGTAATTCTATGCATTTACTTTAAAAATTTATTTCCTTTTACTAAATTGTAAGTTCCTTGAGGGTAGAACAGGGTATTGTTCATTTTTATATCCCTAATGACTAGTGCTGGGTCTAGCACGTACTATGTATTCAATAAAAGTTTGTTAACCGACTGTATGAATGATCCAGAAGTTTGCAATTCAAACCCTTGGGTGCCCACTGGATTCCTCCGTAAAGTAGGCAATAACTTAGCCTTGATGATTCACTTTTCTATTTCTAAAAGTCGAGGTGACATGCTTTTCCTTTCCTCAAAGGTATTTTAAGAGCCAGCCTGGATGGTTAAAGTTCAGCAGGCTCCACTTTGGTGGCTCAGGTTTGGTTCCCGGGAAAGGAACCACACCACTCATCTGTCAGTGGCCATGCTGTGGCAGCAGCTCACACAGAAGAACTAGAAGGACTTACAACTAGAATATACAGCTATGTAGCGGGGCTTTGAGGACGGAAAAAAAAGAGAGGGGAAGATTGGCTACAGATGTTAGCTCAGGGCAAATCTTTCCCAGCAAAAAAAAAAAAAAAGTATTTTAAGGACCAATAAAAGTACTGCTAAAAGGAATTTCACTTCCTGGATGAAAGCATCCCCCAAGTACTGTGTCTAACCATGGTCATGGATTGTGTGCTAAGCAGCACCTTTACTTTATATTTCGATATTTGCCATTTATGTAACAGCCATTTTATTTTATGATGAGAATATAAAGTTTAACAGGAGAAGGAAAACACATGTAGTTTCAGTGCTGAGTTTACTCACATATTAGGAATTTGAGGTAGACATTTATTCCTGCCAGTGTGAGTAATTGTGGACTTTTAAAAATTTTTTAATTTTTAATCTTTTAGTGGTTTGGTTCCTCAAGTCACTTTCCTTCTTCTCTTGTTTTAAATTATACAATTTATGTAACCACCATTTTGCCTCAATTCAGGATAGCTTTTTGAAACTTTGAGAATACATGAATTAAATATGGAATTAAGGAGAATGATAAATTTAATAAATATTTCATATGCACTTATTTTGTAAAAG
This sequence comes from Ceratotherium simum simum, assembly GCF_057802395.1. NCBI lineage: Eukaryota > Metazoa > Chordata > Mammalia > Perissodactyla > Rhinocerotidae > Ceratotherium > Ceratotherium simum. Next base: position 58,996,115 of record NC_141907.1, on the reverse strand, counting down.
TTAACATTCTAGTTATAAAAGGAATGCAAAATCTTTATTAAACTCCAACAGAAAGGATAAGACACATTCAGAAATCAATGTAATTTAAGGCAGAATACCAGAAGCAACATAAAACATGTACAAGGAGACTGGCATGGGGGTTCAGAAGTGGCAGAGCTCACAGGTCAATGGATTTATATTTGAAAGGAAGATATTCTCAAATTATATTGTGTTTGGGACCAGCAAATCAAAATCAACCCAAATCAGGATTAGTAGGAGAACTAGGCCACCTCTTTAATTCTACACACTCTTTGGTTCTTGAGACCGAGGTATATTTGTCCTCTGACTTGGAGGTGGGGCAGTAATGAGAGGTGTGAGAGTCACAATTTCTCCCTCTCTGGCTTTTCCTCGGGCAGCCTGGTTCACTGACCTTGTGGAAACCACAACCGCCAGCAGTCCTGAGACATCAGCTTAGGTAGCATGTCTAAAAAATTCAGATAGGCAAAATGTTGGTATTTGTGGAAAGCGGGTGATTCATGAAGATTCTCTATACTATCCTTTGCTACTTTTGGGTATGTTTGGAAATTTTCATATTAAAAAAAAATAAAAGGCAGCCACACGGAGTCTGGGTGTTTGCTATGAGGGAGCTCATTTTCTTCTACTAATTACTGTACCAGGCTTAAAGGTGCTTGTACCACTGACAAGGAGAGAAGAGCCTTTGCTTCGTTTCTCCACATAAAGCACCAGGAGGCAGCAGACTGGTCCTTCGGAGAGCTAACTGCAGCCTCTCTTGCCCTGCAGTTAGGGGACCGGCTTGTTGATGTCTTATCATCAGAGCTTACATTTTATCTGTAGAGTCAGTGTGGTACAGCATATAAAATACTAGACTGGGAACCAAAAGATTTGGCTTCCAGGCCCGATTCTTCCACTTACCAGCAAATTTTGGAGGACAGGGAACACTGTTTATAGAGTGTTCCCTCTGGGCCAGGTGCTGTGCTCTAGACAATGGCCATCTATTACCTCGCACGTAACATCTGTAGACTAGAGACCACCTCAACCCAACATCAGTGGGTTGTCTGTGGCACAAGCAAGATAATACGTGTAAATAATTTGAAAATTTATGAATCTCATAGCTCATAAATATCTAAGATATTATAAAGGTTAGCATTAGCATGTATTACTTATTAAGAGTTGAATATTAATAGAAACTTGCCAATAAATATTTCTTCCAAATAACTGACATTGCATCCTTAAGTTTCCACGTGGGATTATTAAAAGGGCTTTCTTTACAAGTCATCAACTAGTGGGTATGAAAGATGACTGATTAAACCATTATATATTCTAATAAAAGCATCCTCACATATATAAATTGTAAAATGGGCTTAAGTAAGAGTTTTCCAAGAATTTATTTCACAAAATTGAAATGCATGCCTAATTTGCATGTAATACATAATTCTTGTCCCAGAGGCATTGGCCAGACATTATCCCACTGGTATTACTTAGTGATTTTTCTTTAATTGAAAGGAAGAAGAGGAAGCCAGCTGCAGCTTTGACACTTATAACTACACCCTGTGCAATCGCAATGGTTACATATGGGCTTTTTAATTTGAAAGCAACATCAGTCATGCAAATTTCACATCAGTTGTAAATGAAAGGAGAAAAATATCTGTCAAACAGAAGGGTTAAATTACTCAATTAAGTGAAGGAAATTAGTTTTAATATTCCGTGAAAGTATAGCTAGAAATTGATGCAAAATAAAAAACTAAAAAGTATTTTGGCATAAAGTTAAAATGATTCTTAGGTATTAAATTGGGCTCACTTCTATTTAGCAATTCAGAAAAATCTGGGAACACTCTGGGTGGTGTGCAGCAATTCTCAGTGAAAACTGTAATCCCTGTTTGGAAAAATACTAGTTGTAATGATGTGTCTCCTCAACGTAAATTGTCTGGAACTGGCTGCTCCAAAGTGAGAAAAACCTCAGTCACCAGCACAAATCTGCTAATTGTTTTTGGAACATTGATGCTACAATCAACTTTTATTGAATTTGGGAGAAAACTGAACATTCTGATTACCACTTTCATGCTCTGAATCATAAGCCACAACCGAAATGTTGCTGTTTCCTTCGTTTTCTCTTTCCCTCAGAAGGGTCAGAGGGATACAAAGGTCACTTTGCTTGCACTTCTCAATGTCTACCATGTGTGGGACTGCAGAGAAGAACAAGAAGGGCCTCTGAGCATAGAATGGGACACAGGGAATGAACAAGGAGTTCAAAATTTTTACAAGTTTAAAAAATAATAAGTCCACAGGAAAAGTAAATAATACAATTCATCTCACGTCCACTCCCACCTTCTGCTGAGGAAACCAGTGTTAACAGATTGGTGTGTATCCTTTTATACCTTTCTCCAAGATGAGATACATATAAAGCTATATATATATAGCTATATATACACGTTTTCTTATTTTTTAAAGGGGCTATACTTCACACATTACTTTGAAACTTTCATTCACATGTAATAATACATCATGGACAGCATTCCAGTTTTGGAAACATAAAGACTTAGTCCAATCTTTGCAATGCTGCATGCTATTCTGTAGTATACAGTCATGCATCGTGTAATGACGTTTCAGTCAATGATGGACCTCGTATACGACGGTGGTCCCATAAGATTAGTACCATATAGCCTAGATGTGTAGTAGGCTATACCATATAGGTTTGTGTAACTACACTCTATGATGTTCGCAGAATGACAAAATCGCCTAACAATGCATTTCTCAAAGCATATCCCTGTTGTTAAGTGACACGAGACTGTAATGTGCTGTAATTTAATCAAGCACTCCACTATTAATGGACCTTCAGATTGTTCTCAGGTTATTTTTTCACTATAAAAATGCAATAATAAATGTATATATTTATAAATTCTTACAGAGTTTTTCTATGGGTTGTCATAGTGGGTGCCAAAAAGTGGGTTAAATGAGTCAACGTGTGTGTAAAGGAACTCCACATTTTCTCTTTTCAGGATTCCAAGTGTTTTCCTTTTCTTCTGAATCCTTGGGAGCAGCCAGTACTCAAGTTTTGGGTGGAGGGGGTAGTGACTCTCAGCTTTGACCCTCTTCAATCTTGCCAAGGCATCCTACAAGCTAGCAGCATCCAAACTTGTTGGTCTCAGGACCCTTACACTCTCAAAAATTATTGAAAATTCTAAAGAGCTTTTTTATTAATGAGAGTAATATCTATCAATATTTACCATACTAGAAATTAAAACTGAGAAATTTAAAAAATACTTATGATTTCCTTTAAAAATAACAATAATAAATGCATTACATACTAACATAAATAATATATTTTTATGAAAAGTAATTATGATTTCCAAAATAAAAAAGAATAATGAAAAGAAAGACATTGGTTTTCTTTTTTTTTGCAAAAATCTTCAATATTTAGCTTAATAGAAGACAGCTGGATTCTGATATCTGCTTCTACATTCTGGTAAGTTGTTTTGATTGAACAAAATAAGAAAATTTGGGCTCACACAAATATGAAGTTGGAAAAGAAGAGTATTTTAAGGAACTTTCAGATAATCGTGGGTATTCTTCTTTGATACTATATCAAAATTTGACAATTTGGTAGTTTTGCAAAGGTTATGCACGATGTGGAATCTGAAACCATATCAATAAACATGTACCATGTGACATTAAAATTATTATTCTATCTTGCTTTTTGAATGGATCTTTTACTCATACATCAGTCATTTAAAAAATATTGGTTCCCTGAGTTATATAAGACTTTCAAATGTAGTTGTTAATATCGCCGCTAATCTCATCAGAAAAGTCTTTCAGTAGTAGGAAGACGTCAAGATTCTAGTAGTAAATACTAGTTTTCTAAAATCCTAATTTCCACTTTAAATCTCAAAGATTATCATTGGAAACATATACTGTTAATTATTTTCCTTGAAGTGACAGACTTAGCTCATTCATTTTGAATAGAATATTTGCCAAATATCCAAGTATGAATAACCACAGTCTGCCTGTCATTGGTTCCTTCAAGTAAGTGGTGCTCCAGATAAAGAGGCTAGTTTTGCTTATAACTCAAACAATCTCACATATGTTTCTTCTTGAGTCAATCTTTATACTTCCATTTGCAGCAACAATGCTTTATACATACTTCTTATTTATTTCTTCCCATGGAATATTGAAATGATATGTATTCAGTGGTAAAGAGTTAAGAAAATTAGTACATTTTAATGCATCAAGAACATTCTTAGGGGCCGGCTCCGTGGCTTAGCGGTTGAGTGCGTGCGCTCTGATGCTGGCGGCCTGGGTTCGGATCCCGGGCGTGCCCCGAGGCACCACTTCTCCGTCCAACGCGAGACCGAGTCCCACGTACAGCAACTAGAAGGATGTGAACCTATGACATACAACTATCTACTGGGGCTTTGGGGGGAAAAAATGAATAAATAAAATCTTTAAAAAAAAAAAAAAAGAACATTCTTAAATGTAACTGGCCTTTTTTATTTTTTTCCTGCAAGTGTGTGACAGTGAAGAGATTAAAGATTATTTCTATGGTTTTGTTCCAGTGCCTTGAATCATGGTAAGAAGCCAAAAGTTTTATCCTCCCTTGCTTTTACATCATCAGTGCAAATGCCAATACAGTGAAAGAAAGCAGTGGATTTTAGTCTTATTTTGAAATATTTTGACCTCATTAAGCCCCTGAACGTGTTTCAGGTACCTCAAATGTGCAGCCAACGTTGAGAACTACTCTTCTAGATCAGCTCTTCTCAAATTCTAATGCACACACAAATTACCTGGGGATCTTATTAAAGTACAGATTCTAATTCAGTAGTCTTAAGGTGGGACCTGAAAGTTGCAATTCTAACAAGTTCCCAGGTGAAGATGATGCTTCCTGGAGGTGGCTACACTTTCAGTAGCAAGTTTCCAGACCTGCACCAACCAATATGGTAGCCACTAGCCACGTGCTACCTTAACTTAAATATAAAGTAACTAAAATTAAATATCCAGTTAATCAGTCATATTAGCCACATTTTGAATGCTCAAAGGCACCTGAGGCTAGTGGCTATCATACTAGACAGAGCAAACAGAGAACATTTTCATCATCACAGAAAGTCTATTGGACAATGCTGTTCTAGATTGTTTACATGGAGTTAACAATGACAGGCTTATGTAATGGAATTCATTTAATTATTAATCAGACGCTATCCTTCAAAACATATGTGGAGGTAACTTATTAGAATAACTTCACCATTTTTCCGATCAATGCGACAAACGCAAATAAGGATTTAAAAAAATGTTTTAAATTCAATAGCTTCAAGTTGCCTGACTAATTTCTTATAAAGCTCCCTAGTGCCATATCTTTTTGAGCCGTGTAATCTGATATTGCCAAGACTGGTGCATGATATTCCATTTTTGTGGAAGAAAGGATTCTATTTAAAAGAAAAATAATTAAGAGTAACTGATACAGAAATAGAAAAATCCTTACTGACTGTAAATCATTTTCATAATCAAAACGTGGTCCTCCATACAACTCACAAGGAACAATTTCAGTGAAAAAAACTCCACTAGGGAGAATAACAGGTTACGCCTCAAAGGTTAGCAAGCGGGATAGTGTTTCTCCTGGGCACACGCCAGTGCAGACAGCATACTGAGAGGCATTCCTTGGGGTTCACTTGGGCAGTTCCTGCTCTGATGAGAGCGGGCCAAATTCTGCATACCCCACCTGACTCAAGGAAAGGTTCCAAGGTAGGCTTTCCAAAAGCATTCCTCATCTGCAAATTTCGAAAGCTAAGATGAGCCTAGTTGGGGTAAGGAGCAAGTAAAAGCTAAGAAAAATTAGAAGAGGAAAGTGAGGGAGACTGTTCTAGATTGTCCTATGGGCTCTTCTTTAGGTTATTTTCTATCACCTCTACATCCATAAGTACAGTTTACTACATACTTGAAAGAATAAGTTGTGAATGCAGCGTACCTGAAACATAGCTTGTTATTGGAGGCTACAAGAATATCACAATAGCAAAGCAAAAAGCCTTTTTGTCAACTATTTCAGTTTTAAAAGTGGATGTGGTGCTGGATGTTTTGGGAGAAGTGAAAAATTCCGACACTGCTATTGGTCTCTCTTTATGGACTTTCTTTATGTAACGTACTTCTGTAACATATTGTATGTAACGTACTTCCATAAAATTCTTCAGTGAAAAATAACAGAAGACAGAGTGTTCCATCTGTCTCAGCCACTGGTTTGCCAGTGCCTAGAAGCACAAAATTAACAGCTCTTGTAATTTCATCCTCCTGAGTAGGGACAGATGTTGCTTTTGTCAGTTCAGTTCTCATTTGAGTAGATGTATCTTGGCTTTGAAACTTTTCAGACATTAGTAAGCGACCCCAACGAGGAGCAGACTGATGAATTCCATTGGAATCTACATCTAAGAAACACATTTTCCTGCCACCACATTAGCTGTCACTCTGTGGTTTTTGACCGTCTGTAGCTGGTACCAACCATTCTCTCAGTCTCCCAGCTCCCATGTTCACAACTTTAGAGCCAAGTCTTAAATCTGTGCTCTGTCTTGGACCCTGGAGTCAAATCCCTCAGTGGTCAACATTATTGTGAGAGGCCAGGCTTTGGGCATTGTTTCATTTTTTTTTTTTTTAATTTAGTTGAAACAAAAATGGGAACATTTTAGGTAAAAAGCAGAATTTCCTTTAGCTCTTTGGTGTGAAGGTGGGATGTGAGGGGAGGCAGATGCGCTGCACTGAACTGACATTTTCACAAGACAACCTTCTGTGGGAGCTCAGTGCACAGTGCCTGCCCCCCTCAGGCAGGTGTGGTGTCTTCAGTTCACACCGGTGCCCGCCTGGGCCACTTGCCTCAGTTACTCTACCTGCCTGGGCTCCACCTTTACTTGTGCTACTACTGCTTTAAGCACCAAACTCGCATCAGCCTCATCATCTACTCTACCTATGGGCACCAGAGTGAGAACAATTCAGCAGTGTCATGGTGAGAAAGCCAGCTTGTAAAGACAGGGGCCTGGCAGCCAAGCTCTCCTCTGCAAATTCTCGATGAACGATTGGCATTTACTGGGAACATACTATGTGCCAGGCCATAGGTTAGGTGCCAGCAGATAGTGGGCCTTCCAAACTTATTTGTCAAGAGCAAGAAAAAAAAACAATAAAGAGATATCTCATGGAACTTTCACAGCTGCCAAATCTATTAATGTGTATTAGGACTGGAGAGGCTTCCTATTAAATATGATGGGGTAAATCCTGAAGGCAAGCAGGAAAGTTTTGAGAGTCTTCCGCCTATTCCTTCTTCAAGGCAAAATTTGAGTGTTCCCACATCTGCACACAGCCTTTTCTTTTGTTTCTTGTTGGTTCAGCATCATTATCTTAAACTTTAATGTGCTTTAAAAGTACTGTGTAGGATTGTATAAAACCACAGATTCTCAGACTTTATAGTTTGCTTAAGAGATTGTCCAAGGGTAATTTTCTCCTTAATCAAGTTTTGCCTTAGAAGTTACCCTTGGGTAAGAAGCGGTTACACCATATTTATGAAAGATTCTAAGTATTAACATTACTTCAAAATTGTACCTTGGAGAGTCTAGACAAGAGTCTTGTAACAGGTGAAGTTTTAATCCTGAGTAATTTGAAATGAGACTGCTAGTCTTCCCTTTTTTCTTACAAAGTTTACATCATTTGGTACAATTATTAGATAAACGAAGTGCTTGTTTTCCATCTAAAACCTACAAGGACACAAAGGTACTATTCTAATGTGTTCCTACCATAAAAACATTTCTTTCAACTACTTAAGTGTGCATTTTGCAATTTATTGTCTTCAAAGATAAAGTGCTATCTAAATTTGGAAGTTCTCCAGGAGGCACCACTGAGGTCATTTTGGGTGATATAGTTGATTGGCAGTAGAAGCTCTTGAAATGTTCTAGGAGAAAAATCATCTCTTCCAGTTTCACCCAAATACTTGTCCACTGCTTACTCCACTCCGAGAGCTCATTTCCTAGTGATGGCTACGTGTGGTAGGTTGGGATTAAACTGGTTCTACCTGTAGGCGGCGTAGAGGGCACCTTCATGTAACACCCTGTTAACAGGGGCCCAGCAAAGGGTGTGCTAGGAGGAGGTCACATTCAGACTGCTGCTGTCATCTTTAAATAACGCTGCACATCGTTTAAATGAAAATGAATGAAAGTGTGTGTCAGACAGCTTATTACACTTATGTCCTTTTGCTAAATAACACTGCCGAAGGTGATATTCATTTTTTCTCTTGAAACTTGTAATTCCCTTGTGAATAACACCATTAGATTGCATTGGGTTCTGTGTTTAAGATATTATTTTGTCTACCATAAAAACTTGAAATAGGGCCTGCCCCGTGGCTTAGTGGTTAAGTGCGCGCACTCTGCTACTGGTGGCCCGGGTTCGGATCCCAGGCCCGCACCAATGCACCGCTTCTCTGGCCATGCTGAGGCTGCGTCCCACATACAGCAACTAGAAGGATGTGCAACTATGACATACAACTATCTACTGGGGCTTTGGGGAAAAAAAGGAGGAGGATTGGCAATAGATGTTAGCTCAGAGCTGGTCTTCCTTAGCAAAAAGAGGAGGATTAGCATGGATGTTAGCTCAGGGCTGATCTTCCTCACAAAAAAAAATAAAAATAAAAAAATAAAAAGTCAAAAAAAAAAGAAACTTGAAATATATCAGAATTTTTGAACTGTGTTTTGGTATTCCTTTATTGTTAAATATGAGGAAGCTCAAAAAATAGAAGTTCACTGAGCCCTCTAGACCTCTGAGAAGGCCTGCCTTAAATCCAAAGCAGGTGAAGTTATTTTTAATTGACATCTTAGAATAATGGTATGTGAGGTACAATTAGATAATTCAGCCACAAATTAATTACAATCTAATTCTTGCCAAAAGCTCCTTTAAAAGCAGCCTAATTAACATGTTCAGTCTTTCAGCTTTATCCCTTAGTTACCTGAGTAACAGTGCTAGTCAAAGTGATGCCAGCCAGGATGTGTAATTTAGCTCCTGAAGAATTACTGTCACTGTGTTAAGATTTCTTCTTGACTGTCCCCTTTTGTAGGGTGCTAGAGACTCAGATTCATTTTAGATATCATTTATTCTAGTTTCTTAATTTTAGAAATAAAGAAATTGAGGCCCAGAGAAAGTGAAATGACTGGCCCAAAATTCACAAAGGAAGTAAGTGGCAAAATCACTACTAGAAATCTCTCTCCATCTTCCTTTATGTGGCAACATGATGGACATGGCCATCTCTCTGGCTCTCCTCCACTGTGTGTCCTTTCTCCTCCATGCATCTCATCTACAGCTTCTGGTTTTGAACACCCTGGGTGAGTAGTGATGAATGGAAAACATTCATACTGCTAAATGTTCAGGAAATTCTTTAAGATGCTCCACACTTCCATGTTGGTTTGTTGTCAACAGTACGACTTCCAAATGGAACCCACGCTCCTTATGTCGAGGGGAGACTTTTGACTGAAGAGTCCACTTTGGGCCAGGTACTATGTAATATGCTTCTTTGTGGTGACTGTGAAATTAGTTAAAATTAAACAGAGCATCAAATTTAGTATCACCACAGCTGGTATAATGAAATCATTCTAATATAAGCACTGGGACCAGCCTATGTGGCTTCAAATATATTCTAACACATTAGTCTTAGGATCTTGAGTAAGTTACTTAACTTCTCTGTGACTCAGTTTCTTCATTCATAAAATGGAATAATAATAGTTCTTATCTAATAGAGTTGATGTAAGTAATAAATAAAATATTACAAACAAAGCTTTTGGAATAATGCCTGAAACCAAACCATTATCGGTATTTTTATGGTTTAATCCAAGTTTGCTTACTGAAAGGCATGCATAATGGGAATTTTGGAGTATGCATCTTAAATAGATAAATTTTTTTATATTATATTTATATCACTGTATTATTATGTACCTTATATAAACTACAAAAATAGAAATTAAAATTGATAAGATAAAAATTTAAATATTTTTGGATGCCAAGAGACTGTCTTACACATATATATATCCCCACTGGAAACTCTGGACAGCACTAGTCTACTCTCATGCTCTATACTTTATGTTATTGCTTCTCTTATTTCACAGTCTACCACAAAATGAGCAAAGGACAAGCTTCTTTCCTCTCCCAAAGCAATCATTCCTATGATAACATTGCTAACTTTAATCAAATTTAGTGGCTTAAAGTGCTGATAGCCTTAAAACATGTATCTTCAGTAATTAAGGATTTTCCCCCATCTGGCACCAGTGGAATATTCTGTGGTGATTAGTCACAGGCTGTATCAAATTACATTGTATTCTCAGTGGTTAGGATTCTTTTATTGCTAAAATATGAAGGCTATAATAGCTTTTTCAGTGTCTTTGTTTTTTTTACAATGTTTTGTTTATAGATGGAAATACATCAAAAAGTTCTCTTTTTTTTCATATTTTTTAGTTTGTCAGTGGAGGATTTTGCATATGGTCCTAGTTACCATAGTGAACCAGAGACATTCCACTGAGATCTTGGATGTTCCATATGTCAGAGTCCCAGATGGACTGCAGATGATGTTTAAAATGAAGGGCATCTTTGGGTAGCTTTATACTAAGACATATCAAACACGATTTGTAAGATGATTAATGTTACAGGGGTTATTTTTCTCAATTTTTATGTGCTTATGGAAATTGTTGGGGCATCTCCAAGATGACAAGCAATTATGAAAATTCAAATCAATTTTTTTAAGGATTTAAGTTGATTACTCGCTTTCATTTTGGAGGAGAAAAGAGTGCTCACCCAGTTAGTAAGGTTATAGTAAGTATGAATGTGCTACTAGAATTGTTAGGAAGTTTATTTCAGAACTCTCTCAGCCACAATTTTAAAAAGCAACTATTACATGTTGTATCCTACATTAGAATTATCCTAGAGTTTACCTACATTGTTTCCTAAATAATATTCTACCTCATGCTACTTTATTTATTTATTTATTTTTTAAATACATTTATTTTTTATTTTTTTGTGAGGAAGATCAGCCCTGAGCTAACATCCAATGCCAATCCTCCTCTTTTTGCTGAGGAAGACTGGCCCTGGGCTAACATCGTGCTGATCTTCCTGCACTTTATGTGGGATGGTGCCACAGCATGGCCTGGCAAGCAGTGCCTCGGTGTGCGCCTGGGATCCAAACTCGGCCGCCAGCAGCAGAGCGTGCCCACTTAACCACTATGCCACGGGGCCAGCCCCCATGCTACTTTAAAGATAAAAATTCCTTTGTCTTTAGTTAGAAAAGATTAATTCAATTATTGCAGTGTTAAATACTTTTTGGGAATGCTGTGGGAGTTTACAAAGAAGGTAGAAGACACAATACACAACTTCAAATGGAGTAAAAATCATACACAGAGATAAAATATTTAGAAATACAAGTGAATAGAATCTTAAAACATATTCAAAATTACACATAGTGACGATTTTCCAAGTACAAAAAGCAGAAAGGTGGTTGGTTCAGACAGCGAATTGAGAATCGTTACTGAAGCATCAGAATCCAGCTATGATTAAACTAGAATGACTTTACGATTGAGGAGGATATTTAAGGTTAGAGGAAAAAAATTTCCCCACCCTTAGAAAGTTAATATAACCTACGAGGGACAGGAATTGGGGGGGTGTCAAAAGGCTGCCTGGTTCAGGACTTAAATTTGAGGAGGCTTCATATGTTGGCTATTATTTGGTGCCAAACCTGTACAGGAAGGCAGGAGTAGGCTCCATCACAAATGTTGATATTAGCCTGGAACTATATTTTCTGTTTAGTTATCTAGGCACCATATTGCAAACAATTCTGGAGGTTATTGCTAAGCATTTATAATTAATCATAAATGGTGAGCTAACTTTGTCGGAGAAGATCACTGTAAGCCTAGGTCCCACTTCAAGGATAGTTTGTGTAGTGATTAGTTTTATGTGTCATCTTGGCTAGACTATGGTAGCCAGTTGTTTGATCGAACACCAGTCTAGATGTTACTGTGAAGGTATTCTTTTAGATATGATTAACGTTTAAATTAGTAGACTTTGAATAAAGCAGATACCCTCCATGATGTGGATGGGTCTCATTCAATCAGTTGAAGGCCTTAAGAGAAAGACTGAGATCCCAGGAGGAAGAAGGAATTCTGCCTCCACATGGCCTTTGGACTCGAGATTGCAACATCAACTCTTCCCTGGCTCTCCCGCCTGCCAGCCTGCCCTGCAGATTTTGGGCTTGCCAGCCTCCACAATTGCATGAACCAATTTCTTAACCTAAATCTCTCTGTCTCTGTCTCTGTCTCTGTCTCTGTCTCTGTCTCTCTGTCTCTGTCTGTCTGTCTATCTCTCTATATATACACACATCCTATTGGTTCTGTTTCTCTGAAGAACTCTGTCTAACATAATGTATGAACATTAGCTCATGGTGATTGGTCTTTCCTCAGTCAGGCACAGTAAGATTTTGTCTCTCAGTGATCAGCCATACTACCTCTGCCTAGTCAAGAAACAATGTCAAAAATGCAATCATGTAGTCACCTTTAAAAGCACATATTTCTTTTTTTTTTTATTTTTTGTTTATTGCAGTAACATTGGTTTATAACATTGTATAAATTTCAGGTGTACATCACTATACTTCTATTTATGCCTAGATTACATCATGTTCACCACCCAAATACTAATTACAACCCATCACCACACACATGTGCCAAATTATCCCATTCGCCCTCCTTCCTCCCCCCTTCCCCTCTGGTAACCACCAATCCAATCTCTGTCTCTATGTGTTTGCTTGTTGTTGTTACTATCTACTACTTAATGAAGGAAATCATGTGGTATTTGACCTTCTCCCTCTGACTTATTTCACTTTGCATAATACCCTCAATGTCCATCCATGTTGTCACAAATGGCTGGATTTCATCGTTTCTTATGGCTGAGTAGTATTCCATTGTGTATATATACCACATCTTCTTTATCCATTCGTCCCTTGATGGGCACTTAGGTTGCTTCCAAGTCTTGGCTATTGTGAATAACACTGCAATGAACACAGGGGTGCATTATCTTTATGCATTGGTGTTTTCAAGTTCTTTGGATAAATACCCAGCAGCGGAATAGCTGGATCATATGGTAGTTCTATCCTTAATTTTTTTGAGGAATCTCCATATTGTAAAAGCATATATTTCTTAGTTATAATTTTATGTTTGTTTGTAGCATGCTCCATAAAAGTTTATTCCTAGCAATCTAAAAAATATTTATATTGTCTATTTGTTTTTGTTACTTTTAAACTTGAGTTACATAGAGTAGAAGCATTTTGTACTCACATTTTATTTAATTGTACATGGAACTACAGTTATATTTTTCCTTCCTTCCTTCCTTCCTTTCTTCTTCCTTCCTCTCTCCCTCCTCCTGCTTTCTTCTTTCTTTCTCTCTCTCTCTTTCTTTCTTCCTTTCTCCCTCCCTCCCTCCCTCGTTCGTTCTTTCTTTCTCTCTCTCTTTCTTTCTTTCTTTTTCTTTCTTTCTTTCTTCTTTCCTTCCTTCTTTCCTTCTTTCCTTCTTTCTTTCTTCCCTCCCTCCGTCCCTCCCTCCTTCCTTCCTTCCTTCTTTCTTTTCATCAGTTCTGTAATAATATCTTGAGATCTGTTTATAATTTTTTAGTATGTAAACATTTTCATTTACCATTAATAGAAAACAACATATTTTTAAATCACATATTAATTCCCTGATTTTAGGTCTTATTTAAGAAATAATTTAGTGGAAAAGTATGGAAATATGTGATCAACTTTCAAAAATTTCATTCTACTAATAATATACAAGTCCTCTGCTTTGTTACTTTATCCTTTGTCCTCAAATTTGTTATATTGAACTACACGAAATTGTTGATATTCGACCCTTTATGATCTATGAAATCATTTTTTATTATGAAAAACCATTTATGATCTACAAAAATGGCAAATTTTATTATTGAGCCCATCCAAACCTAAGGAAACTCCTTTGACACCTGAGAGTGGGAAGAGATAAGAGCAAGTGGCCTCAAAATCCAAATGCTGCCCAAGTCTCACTGAACCAATTGGGCAAGTCTACTGCCCTTGGTGGCTCAAATATAAGAGAAGTCAATCCTTGAGGTGATCAGAAGGATGCTTTGAGCATGCCATAAAGAAGACAGTTCAGTGAAAAGGGAGATGTATTGATGAATTTTAATGCTATAATGATGGGTTCTATTTTTTAAGAACAATATTTTGAGTGATAAGGATTACAAAAAAAAATCATAATTCTAATTATAGCTGGGAAATATGATTTCTATTTGGAAAGTTAGGGAGATTATTAACTAAAGGAAGAGAGGCTCTTTTATAAGATATGATAAGACGGCCAAGACTGGGTCATGGCTCTGAGATGTATGGGAAAAATTAGACTCAGGATCACAAAAAAGAATCAGCAAGTCTATATGATCAAAGTAGAAATAGAGTCAAATCAATGTAATGTAACCATAAAGCAATTTGGTACCATTAATGTATTAGAAGAATTTTAAGAAATGATAGCAAAAAGTCCTTTAGAAAAATTATAAATTTAAGGTTTATTGTTGAAAGACATTATCAGAATTCCAGCTATTTTGCTTTGGGGTAGTTATTTTCTTCTAATGAGACTTACTGTCTTCCTCAACTTAAACCACTTTATTAGTTCACACACAAAAAGAATGTTCCAAAAAAGATAAAAGGGGTTAGGACCGAAATAAGAAAAAGATGATAATTGAAGTATAATGTTTTATTACTTATAATGTAATACAATGTAAGTTTCCTTTTTGGGGTCAGATAGGGCTGCTGCTCTGAATATATGTGGGTAAGCTACAATATTTGTGCTAAAACAATGCCCCGAATTTTGCTGTGCTAAAACTTGTCATGTAACGTGTGGTTCACTGGGGGTCATTCCCTCAAGTACATGATGTGCTGTGTGAAGTTTGAAACTAGTAATCTTAACGGTACATAAAATGGTAGGATTGAAATGTGGTCTGGACGAGATGCCACAAGACAAAATACCAGAAGAAAAGACATGACCACAGTGCTGTTCGCCTTGTAATCATTCCTATATCTGTTGCTTTAGTTTTTTTGTTTGTTTGTTTTTAACTCAATTATAACCTAAATATTTGAGTTAATCCAGTAGTTTCTTAAAGTCATCTGCTTATTTGATTTTTGCCATATAAATAATTATAGCATAATTTAAAAATGTTTAAATTAGCCAAGGAGACGTAGATTAAGAAAATTAGGGGAGATATACTAAATAGCTTTAAATTCTGGACCCTTTTGTGTAAGACGGAGAAGCTTTCTTCTGTGATGCTTTAGACTAGAAATTTATCAACAAACAGTCTTCAAGTTTTGCTGTAGCCATACAGGGTTTTTAAAATGGAGACATTTCACATAAAAGTCTTGCATACTTTGGCAACACCGTGCCTGTTTCCTACATGGCAACAATCATCAGTTGCGGAATGGTAGCTGCTCCTTTCAGACTAGCAAGTGCTCTCTCATTTGCCACAATCTCCACCTCCTGGCCAAGTTCATGTAACTGTCATCTACCTGATTTCTCTAGGCAGTTGAGTTTGCAACTCAGAACTAAGAGGCATATTTTAGTTCAACATGACAACTTTTTTAAATTGAGGTATAGTTGCATATGACATTATATTAGTTTCAGGTTTACGACATAATGCTTCAATATTTGTATACACTGTGAAATGCTCACCACAGTAAGTCTAGTTAACATCTGTCACCATACATAGTTACAAAATTTTTTTTCTTGTAATGAGAACTTTTAAGATCTACTCTTTTAGCAACTTTCAAATGTGCAATAGAGTATTATTAATTGTAGTCATCACAACATGACAACTTTAGCCTTTTAACAGTGAGGCAGGCTGCCTCATGAGGTAACGGATGTCCCTGCTCTGAAGTATTGAAGACGGTCTGAGTGTAGAGGGAACCAAGAAATAGGTGAGATTTGACTAGATGATCTCTTAAAATTCTTTTCATCTCTAAACTCCTTTGATTCACTTCACTAGCACAGCATCATTTTCTAAGAAGTGTTAGTCTTTATAAATTTCTAGTCATTTATTTTAATACCCTTTTTTTACCTGAAAGGTAGTCATTTTATATAATAAGAAATGAAGACATACAACTTGTGTTACATTTTAGATAATGAATGGAAAGTGTCTATCCCCGAACCTAGGACCTTTTTGTTCAAGGTCCAACAAATATTTATTTGTTCATTTGGCATTTATTTATTGAGCACCTTCTCTGTGCTCAGGATCCTGGGGATGTAGGGCCACAGTAAATAGACAAAATATATGTTTTTATGGGAGTTTATATCTGGGCATGGGAAATAGAAAAAAGAATACAATTTCAGATAGTAACAAGTGTTATGAAGAAAATGAAGCAGAGTGAGGCAATCTGTGTGTGCTCTTTTGGAAAAGCTGGTCAGAAATGCCCCATAAGAAAGTAACATTTGAGCAGCAAATGATTAGGAAGGGTTAGCTATGCAAGGATATGTGGGTAAGGGACAGGAATGAGTTTGACTTCTTCAAAACACGACAAGAAAGCCGTTGTAGATGGAGCCTAGTGAGCAAGAGAGAGAGGGCAAGAAATGATGCCAGGTTGCTGAGAATGTTCTGAGTGCAACAGGAAGACATTAGAAGATTTTAACCCAGGGAATGATGTGATCTGATTTAGGGTTTGAAAAATTACTCTGGCTGATCTGTAAAGAATAGGCTTCAGGGGGCAAAAGAGGATGCAGGGAGACCAACTGGGAAGCTGTTCCTGTACCCCAGGATGGGTGGTAATGGAGAAGTGGTGAGAAATGATGATGCAGGATTTGTGCTGGAAAGAGAATTGAACTGGGAAAAACGAGAGAAAGAGAAGAATCAAGGAGGACTCCTACATTTTTGGATTGAGCAGTTGGATGAATGATTGTTATTAATCGAAATAGTGAAGACTGGAAGAAGCGAGTTCTCCCAACAAAAACCAAGTAACACGTTAAATCTTTTCTGGAAAAGGCAGGGCATAAATACACAGAGAAGTATATTGGATAAGCACAAATATACAAAATGAATGTGACATAGTCCTTGGTCCTACAGGGCTTGTAGTGTAGTGGGGGAAACACACGTCAAAAAGTCAATAAAAATTTATATTGAATATGATCGAGATGTGAACAAAGCCTGGAGGAAGGGGCTTTCAGGATTCTCATTTCCTTATGATTGAGAGGTGAATAGACAAGTTTTAACAATGAGCTCAAAATGGAATGGCCAGCAGCATGACTTGTGAACTTCCAAAAAACATTATTAGTCACTATCCACCTATTCTTTTGTAGGGGAAAGACTGGATTTCATTTAATCTTTTCTCAGAGGTCTTATTTTCTCATATTTCAATTATCCCAGTAATTCTCTGATTATTCCTTTACATCACATCGTGGAAAGTACATGGAACATGAAAGAAATTTATTTCAGTCTGTTTCTCTTTCCTCTACAAATTCTAATCTTGTTTCCACTCTCCTATCTCTTTTCTGTCTCAACAGCAACCAAAACCTACCAAGTGTTTCCTAAGAGTCCATTATGAGCCAAGTACTCATTTCTTTCCACGTTCTCTTTACTTCCTGGCATTTGAACCTTTGAGTATGCTAAAATTTCCAGTTGTTATTTTAAAAGCATTCTTAGACTTCCTCTCTTCCTGACTCAAGGTTTACTTTCTTTGCCATCTCCTATCTGTCTCTTTCATCTTGTTCTCCATTTCCCTCTTTTTTGCTTAAGTCACCAATAACCTGATCGTCTGCCATGTTTTTCCTTCCTATGATTTAGCTCTCTTGCCACTGTTCCCCTCTGCACGGGCTTATTTTCCCATTTCTATTCTTCTGTTGGGGCTTCCATATACTCCTTCGTGACAATTTCTCATTATTTTTCTAGTTTGTTCCCTGTCTATATTGCTTAATTTTGTTCTCTCTAACGTGCTCTGCTGCCAACCATTTCTTCAGTAAATTCTTATTAAAACAAATTTAATATAAGTACTTTTTATACAACTTAAAATAGTTTGGTACGTTGGTTCTGAACATCATCATGAATGATTAATCTCGCCAAACAGCAATGCCTGCATTTTTTCCTTCATGCTCACTGGAGTTCCCATTGATGTGTTTTCTTAAAAAAAACAAAAACAAAAAACTTACAAACAACTGATCTCCTTGTCTACTTGGCTGGTTTTAATTGGGCAGGGACTGAGTTAAGACTGTAATTAAGTATGATCCTATAATACCAAATAAAAAAACAAATAAAAGGTTAAGAAAATTATATCTGGAGAAGATAATATGATTTAAATATAGATACACATGAAGAAAAAAGCAAAGAATGAAACAAGTTCCCAAAGTCCTCATTTTTTAATAGATATCTAAGAGCCCTTTATTGGAAATGTCTGTCATTACAGATTCAGGAAGATTTATACTTCTCCTTTGAAACTGCACAGGTTTCCTGTTTTTTTATGCACTGTCAGAAAGGCTGAAGATAAATTAGTGGCCCAAATTAACTTTTCTTTCTTTCTCCTTTTTTTTTTGATCCACTAACCTGAAGACATTTTTAGTCCCCACAGCATTTTGTTTCCTTATCTACTGCCTACTTTTAATTTATGTTATCTTGTTGCATAATATTTATCTATATAAGCCATCTCTATCATTTCTGATGAGAGATAGGATATAAACACCCTTTCTTAATAAACACCATTTTCTAACCATTTGGTGTCACTGTTCACCTTGTTTCTACCTCAGTCTTAACTGACTAGAATACGAGCCATTTGGTTAGAAAAGCTGTCACATTTGGAAAGGAGCAGCCAGTCAGAGAGAAATTAAATTGTTTTTCTTTGTCTGCCTGCTGTTCCAAGTTTCTGCTGGCATTGCCAGTCATTTGGAGGGAGAAGTGTGGGGCTTGTTCAGCTGTCAGTGAGTGTGAAGGAGGTTGGGTAGATGTCTGCCAGCCTCTCTTTTTTGTCGTGGAGTCAATTACCTAAGGCTGGGTAGGCACCGGGGGAGGTTCTACCAGGTCACCCTCAGGGGAAGCAGCTGATGCTTTCTGAGGAAAGAATGCTTTGTCACTGTTGTGAAACTGATGGTATTGGTCTACTAGGCAAAACTCATATTTTCCACTTTCATATCTCTGGCATTAAGAGTCTTTGTGGACAAAACAACCCTAAGGAAGACTATTCACTAAAGCTGAATTTGCAATAAGGTTAGCTCAGTCATCCAACAGGAGGGAGACGCTGAAATAGTAAGAATTTCTCTGTGTGAGTCAGTCCCTTGAGATGGCCCTGGAGTGACAGTTTACATCCCTTTGTGTTTGTGTGAGGAGAATGATGTGGTAGATATCTGAGGTGTAGCTCTCAAGTATGAGAAAGGCATGGATGGAGTGAATCCATACTTGATAGAGGAAACTTACTGAGGAAAAAACTCCACTGATCCTGGGGAGACTGGTGAAAGATGTATGAACCATGGAGCTCACTATAAAATACAGAAAGTTAATATGGGATGTTTAAATTCAGAGGCCAGTTTGTCAGACCCTCGTTGTTAATGCATATTTATTTCTGGACCTATAGCAGAATCAATGACTCAACTTCTGGGAAATTAATCTAATGGCTTTAAGATTGTGACCTTTCGTATGGGAAAAACATGTGTTAGAAAATTATTATAGGAAACAATTTCCCTCCCTCCCCCAATTTGATGTTTATTTAGTGATTATTTACGTTATTATACTAAAGGCTTTGAATGTGTTATATTATTTAATACTTACAACAAGTTCATGAGGGCAACTCTGTTATCATCTCCATTTTCTGAATGAAGAAACTGAGGCTGAGAAAGTTATTGAAGCAACCTGCCCAACGTTACACAACTGGAAAATGGCAGAGCCAGGTTCAAACTCAGACACTGCTCAGGATGTTAACCATTATGCTATATACATTCATTCATGATATAGGTGCAAAAAAGAAGATAGAAAGTTATCTTCCCCTTAAATCTGTTAGTCATATACACACTAACATTTGAAAGAGATTATTGAGCCATTGATACATTTCTCAGGAACTGATGAGACACGGGAAAAACGTGCCCTCAGCATAGAACTTTTTCATGCAGATATTGAAGCCTGGCAAGGTACCATATACATTTACTGAGACCTACTCATGTACCAGGCTCGTCTTCATCATGGTTCATGGTTTTGAAAACGGGTTCTATCACTTACTAGTTGTGCGACCTTGTTTAAGTTACTTTGTTTCTCTGGATTTCACAGTTCTCATTTATAAAACAAGGTACCTCATAAGGTTGTTGTGATGATTAAACGAGTTCATACATGTAAAAGGTGGTCTGACATATAGCAAGTTCTCAAATGTTAGCTACCTTCATTGTTAAAACCACCATCATCTTCTTTAATTCGTTTTAATTCTCACAACAACATTACCTACTACATGACAGGGAGTGTTCTAAGTGCTTTATGTTTATTAACTCAGTTTATGTGTAAAACCTAGGCTATGGGCATTGTTATCATGCCCATTTTATGAGTGAGAATACTGAGGCAGTGCTTAAACTCAGGATGTTTGGTTTTGGAGATGGCTTTCTTAACCACCACTGTAAGGCTCATAGATACTATAAGCAATCATTCCAACCTCAGACAGGGAGAAAGAACCAGAACTGGAATTTGAACTAGTATTTTCCCACTATAAGTCTAGACTCTGCATTTTTTGGTATAATTTAGGGACTGAAGAGAGTTGAAGAAATGAGAGTAAGATTCTCTCTAACAATCAGAGATGTACTAACATTGCATTCCAGCACATGAATACCTTCCAGCTTGCAAAATCAGATTTTCAGGGAAAGAGGAATTAAATATACAGAAAAAATTTAGCAAATAAAATACTCAAATAAGCAAGAAGATAAATCATATTAATGAAACAACATAAAATAAGAAAATGGATCAAAAGAATCTAAATAGAAACAGATTCCCAAATCTAAACCCTAAAAGCTCATTTTAACATGGCAAAACAAACCAGGAGTAAAATAATTGAATTATGTCTGTAAGCTATTATGTTTTGTCTTTCTGATGATATTGAATAAGAATACTTATCAAATTGTAACCGTCTAACAGAGACTCAAAATAATTTAACATCTTGAATTTTTTGATTTTTGTATCAGACCGGTTTTTGTATCAGTTCGAATTCATTGAAAACAACTTCCATCTACCTTTGTGAAGATACAAATTGGAAATGTTTTAATATTGTCTTCAGATCAGTTGTCATTTATTGAGTGTTCAAAAGGCTATCACAACTTCATGCCTCAAATGTAGTGCCTACAAAAACCAATATGTGAATAAAATAAATGATCCTTTTACTCCAGATTTCTGCCTCTTTTCTCACTTTGCCTCCTACTCTGCAAAACCAGGAAAAACTATTCATTAGGTACTTTCCTTTGCATTGTTCTAAATGCTGGGGATCCAGTGATAAAAAGACAAAGACAAACGAAGCCTCCACTCTCCTAAAATGAAAGGAAATAATAAAGCCCCCCCAAAATGTCTAAGTGCAAGATAACAACAACAAAAATGCTTGCAGTCTTCTTTTTAATGCTGCAACTACTACTGAAAATAAGAATGTAGTAATAATAATAATAGTAATAATAATAATAGTAATATATGATAGGTAATATTTATTGAGGATTTACTCCTGCAAAATCCTGCTAAGCACTTTAGATACATTATATTTTTGAATACTCACAATTCATTGATTCAGCAAATGTTTTTTGAGAGTCTATTGTGTGCCAGGGACTTTTCTAGGAGCTGGGCCTTCATCAGTGAACAAAACAACCTCTGTGCTCTGTTGAAGTTTATATTCTGGGACTAATAAGTAGTGAAAAATGTGTAAAAAAAAGACCTTATAATGTGTTCTTATCACACACACACACAAATAGAAAAGGGGGTGGGAGGAAACTTTGGGAGGCGATGAATGTGTCTATGGCCTTGATGGTGGTGATGGTTTCATGAGTGTATACTTATCCCCAAACTCATCGAGTTGTAGACATTAAATATATACGCCTTTACGTGTTAATCATATTTCAATAAAATGGTTTAAAAAAGATACCAAGTTTTGTGATTTGGCAAGTTGAACTAATGCTCGGATCAAGAATAGAAGTGGAGTGCTGGGGAAGGGTAGCTAATCTAGAGAAAAGAATAGGAGGTCAGTTTCTAACAGGTTGAATGTCAAATTTGAGATTATGGCAGGTCATACAAATGGAAGTGCCCTGTAACCATTTGTAAATAGAGGAGAGGCTGATGGGAAATAAGAACTGGAGATGGAGATTTGGGGTTTACCTTCTCAGGGGATAGTTGAAGCATGGCGTTTATAAACTCACTGACTGAAACAGTATGAAAGAAAAGTATGAAGGGCAAAGGACAGACCCTTGGGAAACAAGAAAGGGCAGGAATGGTGAGCAGCAGTTATCTAAGAAGAGAAAAACAGAGCAGTCAGAGAGAGAGGAAGAGACCAAGAGAGTTCTAAGTGCAGCAGGGAACTCCACAATAGTGAAGACAGGAGAATATTATTGTTTTTGGCAAGAAAATGCCTTCTGATAACATCAAAAGAGCACTTTATGTAAAATGCAAGCAAAGAGAGTGCAGAAACCAATCACAAGGGCTGGAAGGGGGTGGGCAGGTGGGAAATGCAGGCAGCCAGTACAAGGAAGCGGAGATAGGATATTAGCTAGAATGAGTAGTGGGGTCTGTTGCAGGAACAAAGTGGCACTGACCTGTTCACATCTAGTCCCAGGGTACATAAGACCGTTGAGACAGAAATAGGTATTAGCTCAATGAACACCATTCTTTATGAGATATTGAAAAACAATCCATTTTTGTGCACAGTAGTTGGCTTTCAGAATACAACCAAACCCCCAAAGAAGCCTTGGTATTAGTTCTTAAATATGAATTAGAACAGATGGTAACTAGACTTATCATGATGATCATTTTGTAATGTTTATCAATATCGAATCACTATGTTATACACCTGAAATGAACATAATATTGTATGTCGATAATACTTCAATCATAATAATAATAATAGAAAATCTGTGCCCTCCAATGTGAAAGCTTTATTTTCCCATCTCCCTTCGCATAGAGATTTATTTTTGCTGTCACTAAGAAGGAAAAATTGTCCGCTGGTAGGTAGCAGGGTTTGAAGCAAGGGAGAAAATGAAACATACTCTGTCACAAGGTTGCATGTGTATTAGGAAAATGTCATTTTGGCAGGAAAGACACTGTAATTTGTCAAGCAGATTAATCTTGGGAATGGAAAGTCCTAATCAAACGGCAAAGACTTTAATATATCTCTTGGATAGATAGGTTGGCCCCAGCCCTGTAACTGCTATGGGAGTGAAAAGGGCCTCAGACTATCTGCAAGAATCTAACGGGTGGAAATCATGATAAATTTGGAGAATCTGTATAATTAGATTTGATCAGTGTTGGCCTGTTTCCACTTTCAGCAATGCAGCGGGACAAGTAGAAAATGCTCATTTAGAGCATAGCCTATCGATAATACATTAACATTTCTTTCATCTATCTATAGGTTGTAATGTCTAGAAAAGTAGATAAATAATCAGAGTAATTTTTTCTTTTTCACTCTTAATTATCTGTTATATTTTCAAACTAAGCAAAAAGGAATTGACAGGGAGAAAATTCAAAACAACACCCAAGAGCTAGAATTTTCGTTCAAACCTTTAAGTGCTGTTCCAGTTGACACTACATTTAATGGCAAATTCATTCTAATTATACTCTGAAATTCTTTTCTCATTACGGGGTCCTTCAGGAAATATTTGTTTACTGATAGATGCACAAAGGCTATGCTTTATATGTGGGCACTTCTCCCTGTATTTAATTACCAGGAATGGTAGTAGAGGTAAGTGGCTCTAGAACATTGAGATATTTGGCTTTGGTAAAATTTCATCCCTCACTTCAAGTTTAGTACCTACTTCTGTGTGTGTCCCCATGGTAGTTAGCAGAGTGCTTTATGGGTAGTAAATAGTCATAAAGCATAGTTCAGCATATGAACACGAATAAAGCTGTCTTATTTTCAACTGTAGTAAAAATAGTTTAAAAATCCCATAAAGAATCCAAATGGACAGAATTTAAGAGCTCAATACATATTGCTAATTACAAAATTATCATAACCCAATTCCTAGTTATTGATAATTTGGGAATCTTAAATTACAATTTATAATATGGACAGATTATATCCCATGTTTCCAGGTCACCCTAGTCAGGAAGGTGACCCTATTTGAGTAATGGAGCCTCTAAGGGGTAGGGAGCAGTCTACAGAAATACAATACATATGGTTGGGTGCTGCCTAAAATGTACATAAACTGCCACTACTTTATCAAATTGTAATATCTCTCCTTTCAAAATCGCAGACAGCTTGTGCACACCATCTGCTCTTTGTCTGTATTCCTTCTGTACGTTTCTTAATCTAGAAGAATGGTTCTTGAAATTCTTACAGGACTTTTTAAAACGTTTGCCACATATTTTGAGAAGCATCTGGTTGGAAGAAGTCCCACTTTCTGTATTTGTTCCCAGCTGTCTGGTGTGTGCCATGTTTCTTGTGAATCTAGTTTTGTTAACTTTTGGGGTAAATGCTTTTGCATTTGCTTCGGTACATATTTATGGTGAGACCAAGAGCCCAAAGCAAGTTGCTAAGTGTTCTATAAATGAAAGACTCAGTGTCAGGAAAACTTGATTAATTTACCTGCCATCTAATTTGCACGAAGTTACCTGGAAATTGTTGTTTGTTTCTTTTGCTTGATGATTTCAATATGGACCTTGTCCCTTTAAGGAATCCTGGATACCTTGAATACTTTCTCAAACATCTGCTCTGGTTTCATCAGGGAGACATTGGGATAGCTATAATTCACGTAGCTTTCCTTCAGCAAACAAGGCACCTACCTGTCAGTAAGACAAATTTTCCAAGGAGCTAAAAATGGACAGCATTATAAAGGAACTCTGAATCTTAGTAGGGCTAGAACTTTCCTTTAAGCTAGCTGTGGAAGGTTATTGGTTGCTGGCTACTTTTTATTATTTTTATAAATTGCTTTGGTATCAAATTAATAAATAAGCACACACATTAAAAATTGGGAACTTTCAAAACATACAAAAAAGTAAATTAAAATCATACACAATGCCTAGAAATGATCATCAATAGCTAACACTTATATCATGTTACCGTGTAACCAGCATGCTTCTAAATGCTTTACTTATATCAATTCTTTTAAGTCTCATGATGATTTTAGTGAGATACATACTATTATCGCCCTCATTATAGAGATGAGAAAACTGAAGCAAAGGTTAAGCTACTTGCCCAAGGTCAGTTGGCTGATAGGTGGCACAGCCAGGATTCAGACAAAGGCAGTCTGATTCCAGGGTCTAACTCGTAACTGCTATGCTGCGCCATCAACACTTAGTTATCGCTATTCACACTTACATGAAATTCCTTCCAGACTGCTTTCAATCAAGTGTTTAAAATGAGATTGAAATCAGAGACCATGTTTAATTATTTGCCTTAATTTTGTTTACTTAATCTTGTAACAAGTTTTCTCCTACACTTTCTACAAGCGTTCAGTAAGCATCTTGGTAATAAAGATATTTTAATTCAGTCAAGCTGCCAAGGCCCCTTAATTTACGTATTACCTATTTACAAAAATTTTATTTGCCTACTGAGCAGAAACATAGTGTGGAAGAAAAAGTATAGGGTGCCAAGTCAGTGCAGGATGGGTCTGAGTGAATGAACTTGCCTCTTTAAACTTAAACTTTAAACTTTAAAGCTTAGCCTCTTTAAGTCTCAGTTTTCCTGTCTATAAAATGAAGGTAATGATATCGATAATCTGGAATACAGGGTTGTCATGATGACTAAAAGATATGCCTATGAAGTGTGCTTAGGAAAGTGTACAGCTATTTACAAATGTCAATGATTCCTTTTAATAACAACAATAATAATGAGCATGTCCAACTGTGGCTGGCAATCCCTACAGAAAATTCTTTCTTAGGCAAAGGAGAAGATAACAGAGTTTTATCAAAGAAATGAACACCAAACCTTGTTAGGAACTATTGAAGAACACTTCAATAATGGTCTTGGAAGCACTGAGAAGAAAAATCATTAGCCATAAAAAAGATTTCCATGTAGTCGACCCTTCTTATTGGTAGGTTCTGCATTTGTGGATTCAACAAACCACAGAGCAAAACGCCTATGATGGTTGCATTTGTACTGAACATGGACAGACATTTTTTCTTGTCATTATCCCCTAAACAATTCAGTATAACGACTATTTACATAGCATTTACATTATATTAGGGATTATAAGTAATCTAGGGATGATTTAAAGTATACGGGAGGATGTGTGTAGGTTATATGCAATTGCTGTGCCGTTTTATATAAGGGACTTGAGCATCCATGGATTTTGGTACCCACAGGGGTCCTGGAACCAATCCCCCATGGATACCGAGCGACAATTGTATTTCTTTCCAGATTTTTTTCTATCAAGTTTTTTTAAGCTTGTCATTTGGCCCCTTTCTAGTCTAAGCTCAACAAACTGCTAAGTCAACTGCTGTCATTTTCCTCCCTTTTTAATTTGCTACTTGCCCTTTCAGTTCTCCCATTTTTGTTTCATTAACTTGCTTACCTAATTTCTCCCTTTTCTCCTCTTCCCTTCTCTTCCCTTCCCAGCGCCAACTATGTATGAAGTGCTTCTGTTTGTAGCCAAACCAAGTCTTGGGTTAGGGACTGGAGTGCTGCAGTGGACATTTGAGAGGTGCCTGTCCGTTCCTCCTCTCTACCATTGCACAGGACCACACCCGAGCTGTTTCAGGCCCAGAAGGCTGGACACTTGTTCTTGAGCCCGCAGGGAAGGAGAGTCTGACTCTGCTCCTGCAGTACTGCAGCGTGCAATCTATAACCGCAAGAGCCAACTTGATTAAAGGAACTGCTTTGTAACTGACCTGGCTCAACCACCTAAGAAGGATACAATGTTGGAAGTGCTAATAAAATGATAAAGAAGATGGATCGTTTTTAACTCCCAGTTCCTTCTAAAATTGGTTGAAAACGTCTACACAAATTGCACTGATGACATTTTATATGAAACTCTCTACTTTAGTTCTCCAGCTTTTGCCATCTTTGGATATCATCGGTCGTAGCTCTGCACATACTGACATGTTTTTGTATTTTCTTTTAATTTGGGGCTTGGCACTTGCAGTAGAAATCCCGGCAAGACCGAATGGCGGATCCAACTGAGGCGGAATACCTGTCTTGTAAACTTGTTATGAAGATATTCTTGAGAATATGTGAAAAGAGAAACTACATTCTGAGAAGATATCATCACTCCCTGCCCACTGCCTTAGATCCATGTTGCCCTGTCCAGAGAATGTGCCATAGAAAATTCTGCAGTGGGTAAGTCTAGACAAAATATTTTTGGATGCTTTGAGCATATCCCTCCAGATTAAACACTGTTGCCAAGGGGTTAATTGGACTCAAAGATCCCTCCCCATGAGGTTTGAGAGTCTGTGATATAAATTCCATCTGTTTCTTGAAGCGGTTTATGGGTTTGGCAATATGATGTGTTGGCCTGACAATTGTTTAAAAAATCCATTTTAGCCTGATACAGGTATAATTTTTTTATAGTATCCAGATTTATTTTCTTCAACATCTAATTTTAAATTAGAAACCACTCCAGCTCTGTGTCTGGGATACAAAATTTGTTCTTAATGTGAATACTACATAGCCATCTCTTGACCAAAGAAGTGTAACTTTCATACTGTAGTGTAGGAGTAGCACATTCTTTCTCCAATTTTAATGCTATGAGAAATGGAATGTTATAAATAGTGAAAGTCTGTCCTGAAATATTTCTTGACTATACTTTCTTTGCTTCAAGGGATTGTCTACAAACTGTCTTCAGTGGATTACAGGATCTGAAATGATTCCTAGGCTTAAGTAGACTGTGTGTGCTCATTTTCCATGAATAACTTTCATGTAAGTAAAGCCAAGTTTAAAAAACAAAAGAAGCAAAGACAACCTTAAAGGGTTAAAATTGGGAAAATTCAGCCTGAGAGAGGGTGAAAGTTGGAAGAGGGGAGAGAGAGTTTCATTTCTTTGCTCAGTCGTGGAAGGGGAAGATCTACTTCCCTGTGCCCCCTTCATCACCCAGGACCCTGGCTTTGAATTTTACGTCAAGAGCTACCTTGGCTGTGTTCATTGGATAAAGAATTCCTTCAGGTCTATCTGCTTCAATCTCCTCACATTCTATGAAACATTTGGCTTTTTATCATGCCTCCTTTCCTTTTATACAGGCCTATTTGGTCACATGATCAGATTATAAACCACTGATCAGATACAGAACCCTTTGTTCAGACCTGGCTTCCCCTTAAATTCTGCTTCTAATGTAATAATTTTCCCTGGCTCCACATACCACTACTGCTGGCAAAGGGCTCTGTTCCTTCACTCTGCACCAACCACTCAGGAAACTTGCTATCTGGACTGACATCAACCCTGAGGCTTCACTTGTGTGAAGAAGGAGATTGGACAACATTCACTAATTGTCGTTCGACTCTCAGAGAAGACAGATTTCCCGGTCTGTGAGGACACAGCACCAACTTCTGTACCTGCCCAAGCTACCAACAGGAGATAAGAAGCCTTAGGTCACCAGGAGATGTCACGTTCCATTATTTAGAACTAAGGGTAACAAGGCTTCTGTGTCTAGAACAAGATGATGATGATATCAGGAGCCTCAGCTAGTTTTGTGGACCAAGTAAATAAACCTGGAGCATCAATTCTGGGAAAAATATTTGACTCTACCCTTTACAAATACATGAGTGCCTAGTGCACTCGTGTCCCCTTCTGGTCTTTTTGACCAACCTCTTCTTCTTTAGATCTTAAGTTGACACGAGAAATACTTCCTCATCATTTGTCCCAATTCCAGGATTCCACATTAATATGTTTAGACTCTTCAAAATGAAGAAAACAGAGTGTCCTCAACTCTCTAAAGACTATTAGAACCATGACAGAGTTAGCATCTGGAACTGCTACCCGCCTTTGTGGATGCCTGGTCTCTTGGGCTAATGTTTATTCCACCAGCTGCCCTTTTTAGCATGCTCAGCCTCCCAAGAACCAGATGAAAAGCTCTATGTCCACCTGCCTTTTCACTCAGAACTTCCTCCTGGCTCCATTCCTCAACATCTCTAAACCTCTTTCTTATTAACTGTCACAGTCTCCATGTTCTTTAAATGTCACCAGCCTCCCCCTCTTTACTAGTTCCCCTTTGAAATGGCAGCTTGATTTCAGACTGTCATGCTGACTGTCATCTACTGCCTACTTGGGGGGGTGTTTTGGTAAATGTCTCCATCAAATGGCCTCAGATCCATGACACTACAACTATGGCTTTGGCTTCCTTATGGCTTTAGACACCAATTAAATACTGTGTTCTTTTATTGGTTAACTAAGAAATACAGGGCTGAAAGTCATGTGTAATTCCTGTCTCTAGATCTAAGTGACAATCTATTCCAGGACACAGATTCTATGGGATCGGCTGCATCTGGTGTGAGCAGAAATTAAGCTTCTCTGACAGGGATTTTCATGTGCCCATCACCCAGTGTACTGTCTGTCAGATATAATGTCAACTGAACAGCTTCTGAATGAATAGACACACTTCAGGGACAGTTTGAGGGCATAGGTGGAACTTTAGACTGAGCTCTGTATTCTATCAAAAACTTAATTATGAATTTATAAAAAATTTAAAAATTGAAGTTTTCAACTCGGGTGAAATTGGTATACATCAGACATCAAAGTGACTATGAAACAGGTTATCAAATGCGGCATTACAATGTTATTAAAATTATATCCTGGATTTAATTTATAGAGGTATGACTGAGGACCAAACAAGAATGGCCACTGCCATTGAAAGAAAATTTATTATTTATATTTCCCAAGAGAAGAGGCACACCATGCCACACAGGGCTATAAGAAAAGCACCAGATTTCGGTCAGGAGGTAGAAGCAGGAGCAAGGAGAAAGCCTAGGCCAGAACCTTTGTTGGGGTTTCTGTGGAGAAGGCAAGGCAGGGCAGGGGCAACAGCTCAGGACTCATTAGTTTGTATAATGTCAGTGGGCTCTGGGCCATAGGAATGGTCTCTAGTTTTCTGAGACCTAGCCCTGGGTGATTTAGGGCAGGGCAAATATTGGCTTAGCGTGTGAGTTTGATAAAGAGATGGGTTGGCTCTGGATTTTTGCATATGAAAGATGTTTTTTCAAGTAAGTTGTTTACCATCATTAAGAATTAGCTAGCCCTCGAAGGGGCAGTGTCTCCCCAGGTCTGTAAGCCCCCCACTGAGATGTCAAAACATCATACCACACAGAAAATAAAAAAACATGATTAATACAACAATAGAAATGGTTCCTCACCAGTTCTATGACCCTCGGACCCCTCAGCCAAATTAGAGATCTAAAAAGAGGTCAGGAAGTGACTTTTGAAGATATCTGTTTGGAGAGGAAACTGTTACTATAAAATGATAGCTCCCTTGCCCCAACACACATAAGAGGTGGAAGGTTAAGGAATTCTGCTTTCTTCCCCTCCAGCATAGTGAGGGGGGCTGCTGACCCCTCTGAGGGCTTGCACTGGGTGTTCGCAGAAGACTGGGGCCAGACCCATGTCAGAGAAAACTAAGGCATCTTGCGGCCATGTTGTCAGTTCAGAGAAATGTGTAGACTTTTCAGTGGAGCAGATGTGGGCCCCAACAGGAGAGATAGCCAGGTGGTCTCATCTTAGGTCCTGTCCAATGGGGCTACCTGGAGAAGAGAAGGACTCCAGAGGGGAGAAAGTTCCTAGTGAGCCCTGAATTCCTAAAGGCTGCAGGATGAATTGTAAGGGACCACCCAAAACAGAGACATGTCTGCCCAGGTCAAGAGACATGCAGGAGAGGGGCCCTGAGTGTGGAAATCAACAAAGGACCCTCAAATCCACCCACTGAAGAAGGAGCTTCAAATACCTGCCTGTCCCAGGGAGCCTGAAGGCAGCTTATGGGAGTATCTGTTCAAACAAGATCTTTATCCCTTAATACTTCATTCTTTCCATATTTTACCCAAAAGTGTCCAAAAATGGTTAGTAAGCCAGGCAAGGTGGAGACTGAGTTCAGAGAAGTAGAGAGAAAGCCCCATTTCACCCCATTTCTACTGCAAGTTTCCAGCCTGAAGCATACCAGAAACCCAGTTCTGATTAATTTCCTGGCAGGACACTTCTAATTTCTGAATTAAAGACTATCTTTTTTATTAAAGAGACTGTAGCACTGTACATTACCAAAAAGCAAGCAGAAATGTCATGGGACCCAACCAAGTTTTCATCAAGGGACTGGAAAAAAGCAACAGATGACACAAAGAAATAGTCTGCCGTATAATAGAGAACTACAGTGCATTAACTGAGCTGAGAAAAAGAATACTTTTGGAAAAGATCTGTCACAGAAAAGAGAAGAAATCTATAGAAGTTTCTGCCTTGTGCCTCTGATAAAATATCAAGAAAACACGATCTCTTTGAAAGCAAAAGATTAATTGAAAAAACAATAAGTTGGGATGCAGCTTCAGAGAGGTAAGAAATGAGTGAAGGAATCACTGAATAATCATAGAATTAAAATACCAAAAGAGCATATAAAAGACTAAATTCACATGCAGAAGACAGAATCAGTGAGGCAGAGGACTAACATGAAGCACTCTTAAAGAACTCTGAGACAAGAGAGCACTGATGGCTCTTGTCCATTGAGCACTTACTGGACACCGAACATGTGTTACAGAGGAAGAAACTGAGACCTGGCAAGGTCACCTAAGGGACTCAGACAAGCAGCCAGTAGGTGACACAGGAGAATGCAAATTAAAATCCATCAGAGTCCAACGTGCGTGTATTAGCCATTACACTGTGCTAAACACAAGGACGAGACATTTAGATCTGAAGGAGGATGAACAAAGAGCCAATTTATACAGAATACATATTTATAGAGAAAAAAGTAGAACAAATTGAGCACAAACAAAAATGAAAAATAGAATCCAACTTTCTTGAACTAAAAAAAATTAATTACACAGATAAAAGATCTTATCTAGTTAGAAATTTGGACAATTGATCAAAAAAAGTAACAACTGGTTCTTTATGCAGAAGTGAGGGTGGGGGATACGGAAATAAAATAGTTAAACCTTTGGCAAAATCGATAGCCTTACTGCTGTTAAGAATGTGGTGAGGCATTTCCATTCATTTTTATGGAAATATCAAGTAGTATATAAAAAATATTGATTGTAACACAATAATCTGAAATGCAGACCAGAAATCATCTAAAGGAGGCAGACATTAATTTTATAATCAGAAAAATTATTTAAAATAGATTAAAAAATTTAAAAAGGTAACTAGAACTAAAATAATATTTTAATATTTAATATAGATTATTAATGTATAAAAATACTTACTTCTTCTTAACAGAGCCTGCTTTTTGAGGCTTTCATTGGTGGAAAAAACTGTGGTATCCCTACAAAAATTCTAAGAGGAAACTATGGACACATTTGACACAATAAACCAACAAACAGTAGGACTGTGTTGGGTTTGGCAATCATCTTTGAATTCCTTGATGTAACTCTAGAGAAGCAGGATAGGGCAGCAGATGGTGGCTGGTCTCTAAGACAGAAGATGTGAGTTCTATTCTGGTCTGCCATTTATGGTGTTACCTTGTACAAATCAGTTTCTCACTCTAAACTCTAATATCCAGCCTAAAAGACCCTCAATAAATATTTCTTGCCCAAGTCACTCATCCAAGGCCACACAGACATTAAGTGTTGGAACAAGAGAGGTTTGGTGGAGCCAGGCTGGCTGGAAGATTATCAGAAGGTTTAGGAACAGAGGAAATTCCAATTAGAGAGAATAGTGTGAAGAAAAAGTATGTGTTCAGACCACATGAGAAGTTGGTTTTTCCCAGTCAGTATGACATATATATATATAAAAAACATCTTAGCATATTAATATCTCATAATACTATTATATTTTTTATAATAAAATATATAATATCTCAGTTTTTTTTTATTACTTACAGTTTTATAATCTAATTGCTTATACATTTTCTTATTTGGTCCTCAGGAAGATCTTTAAAGTTTGGGAGAACTGTTATTATCATCCTCCATCCCATCCTTGAATTACAAATAAAAAAACTGAGGGAAAAGGAATTGAAGACACCCTTCCTTAGGTAAGTAGCAGGCCAGGAAATTCAGTTAGGTGTCTTGCAGCAATTTGATGCAAGATACTTAAACCAATGGAAACCAACTTCAAACTCAGCATTGAAAGTGATAGAGACTCAGTCTCATGTCCCAGAGAAGTGATTGACGGATGAGAAGGCAGTGCAGGTTTATATAAAGGGGATTTACATACAAGGGCTCAAGGTCAAAACCGGGGACTATGGATAGTGGTAAAGGAAAAAGACCATCCTCAAACAGCATCCTAGAAACTGGGTAGTAAATTTTTCTCCCACAGTTCAGAAAGTATGAGTGAAACAAGTAGAACCATTCAAAGAGGAGATGGACTTGGCAATGTTTCAAAGCTCAAAGACTGATGATTTTGGAAGATTTCCCTTCTACCTTAAGGCAAGGCCACACCTCAACCATCTCATACAGATAAAAATCTTCCCTAAAATGACATCAAGAAGAGATTTCTCAACCTTATACACTTCAAACAAGTCTTTGTTGGGCCAACATGGGTCAGAATGATCTGAGGTCTGTCTTCCTGTGCTTTAGCCAAGTGCAATCCCAGAAACCGGCTCAGGCATGGTTGATGTTAGATACCAGAGCCCTGTCAATCCAAGAGGGCCCTGGCGGAAGCTCCAGAGCAGGGTGGGCTGGGCCTCATCTCTGGTTCCTTGAGGCACTGCTGACTCTTCCATATGTTTGTAAAGGCAGCCTCAGGTATCTGAGATCCTCCATTTCCCCAGACTAGGGCTCATCCACTCTCTTGGAACGTATTTTATACGCTTGAGGCAAATGAGCAGTTGCTTAATTCCGCAACTGACCAGAGAATGCCAGCTAGTATAAACATGTTTTGAAAGTATATATTTTATTATTTAAATACATGTATATTTGCACATGTAGAAAAAAAATCAATAGAGAACAAATAAGTTTTTAAAATGAGTTTTAATAATTTAAATACGCCTACTTATACACACAAAGTGTGCACACACAGATTTACTGGAAAGAGGACCCACTAGTTTGGTAATTGGTCATATGCTCAATGACCTGTGAAGTCATCTCCCTTTTTGTATTAATTTGAGGGCCAGAGAGGGTGAGATCCAGTGGGGTTATGCCACGCATGAAATCCTTACCTAATGGTATGGGAATTTCCCCAGTCTCTTTTTCTAACCAGCGGAGACTCACCAAGCAGGTGATACGCCAACCAGCTTCTCTCTCCCCTTTGGATCACTCATATCCGTCACTCAATAATCTCTGGAAACATCCCTGTCATCACATGAAACAACAGTTTCCTCATTTGTTGGCGCCTGGGTGAAGAAATACTCTTCTTAGAGCAGAAGTAGATTAGTTATGTTTTTGTCCAACGCTAAAGCAAAAGTCGTAGTCTTGTTTGATGTTTAGAGTTGAATAGTCAGGAATAGTTCCGTCTTACTGATTATCCAATGGATTCTTTTGAGGTTTCTCAAGTAATTACATGTTGCTTCATATTTCCTGAAAAGCACATAGATCCACACTTGATTATAGACCAAAAATTGAGAATTTCCTTGGAAATTCTATAACTACATGAAAGTTTTAGTATTAATTCTTCATTACAATATGTCAGTGCTCTGAAAAGTTTTCAGATAGAGGTTTTGTTACATCTGATGATTAAACATTTTACCATGCAAGAAACAACAAACAGATGGAAGCAAATGTGGATTTTGTTTGTTGTTTAGTTTTTTGCTTGTTTCTGGATAATTTTACTAGAGCTGGAAGCAACCGAGTATGTATAGACTTAGAATCCTCTAAATGTTTGGAGATAGTTTTTACGGTTTCTATAAGAGTTTTCCCAACCTCTTTATTTTCCCCAAACACAAATAAAGTCCAACTTGCTAAGCAGTTAGGCCTCTTCTGTAAGAAAAGAGTCAGCAGTTGATTTTTTTCCTTCATATGAGAGGCTCATTCATTCTCCATTTAGATCCTTCCAAAGGACTTATAAATATCTGTGCTGTGGCTGGCTACAAGTAAAATTCTCTGCATGGCAGCATAAGTAAGGTCGAGAGAGAGAAGGCAATACAAGCAGCTCTAAAGTGGTAAGAACAGCTAAGGCAGCAGCAGTAGGTGAAGTTCCCATTCATTAGCTGATGAAATAGCATTTGCCTTTTCAATTTTCCATAAAGAGATTAGTTATGGGTCAGTTCAGGTCAAAGCCTTACTGGGTCCAACCTGCTCTCCTTGTCTAACCAAGGCCCCCTGTTGTGGTGGCTCTATAATAGTCCTTAAATCTTGATTTGTTTGAGTAGTGGGGGTTGATGCCTAATTGCCTAGGACATGATTTTCCTTTTGCAGTGATGACTGCTTAGAGTTGGTTGGCCATTATTTTTATTTTGACCACTTTTCTCAAGTTTGCCCTCTTCCTTTTTAAGGACCTGTGGTGTCTTTGTTTTTGATTTCTTGGCAGTAACACAGTTTAGTAAAGAAAACATTGGATCAGAAACTAGGAAACTTGAGTTTTCCCTGAGATTCTGCCATTACCAACTAGGTGAACTTTAGGGGAATCCCCTAACCCTCCAGCATCTCAGCTCTCTCATCTGTAAAACGAGGGTGTTGCACTAGGCTTTTCCAGAAATCAAATCCGTGAGTGGGCACAATCTCACACCACCCTTTGGTTCCACATTTTGTGCTCTGGCAAATTGTATATAACTCTTTAAAAAATGAGATGATAAAAGTACTATATACATTTTGTGGTAATTTTGGAAAAATAAAGAAAAATAAAAGAAGATAATTTAAATATCAAAATCACTCCTGTCGCAACCAGGGATAACTACTGTTCACATTTGTTGTATTGGTTACCAGTGTTTTTCTTTTGCATATGCATGTGTATATTTGACTTCTATTTTGTAAATATATAAACATGTGTAATTATAAATATATTTTGTAGGTAAAAAAAAATATTTTTACAAAGCATGTAATCATACTGTATATATTTTTGTATACTGTTTATTTTACTCAACATTATGACGATGTTGTTAAACTTCTTCAAAAATATTATTTTTAATGGCTACAGAATGTATCCTCCTAGCACAGTGCCAGGAGAGAAAAAAAGATCCAGTAAATTTTAGCTTTAATTATGATATTGCTGTAAAAGAATTCATTTAGAAACATCCTTTCTATTTTGACCCTTAGGTTGTTCCAGTTTTTGCTATTATAAATGATGCTGTATTAACATACTTGCACATGAATCTTTGGTAGCCTCTCTGATTATTACTTTAGGAGAGTGTATTAGTTATCTTTTGCTGCATGACAAATTATCCCAACATTTAGTGTATTAAAGCAGTTATAAATATTTATTATCTCACAGTTTTCGTGGTCAGGAGTTTAGAAGCAGTGTAGCTGGGTGGTTCTGGATCAAGGTTTCTAATGAGATTGCAGTCCAGACGTCAGCCAGAGCTGCAGTCATCTGAAGGCTTGACTAGGGCTGGGGGATATGCTTCCAACGTAACTCACTCTCATTGCTGGCAAATTGAGCTTGACTATTGGCAGAAGGCCTTAATTCATCACCTAGTCCTCACAGCATGGAGACTGGCTTGCCCAGGGCAAATGACCTAAGAGAAAGTAAGGTAGAAGCCACAATGATGTAAGTCTTTAATGATAT
The DNA here is from genome assembly GCF_057802395.1 of Ceratotherium simum simum. Classification (NCBI taxonomy): domain Eukaryota; kingdom Metazoa; phylum Chordata; class Mammalia; order Perissodactyla; family Rhinocerotidae; genus Ceratotherium; species Ceratotherium simum. The sequence continues at coordinate 58,959,222 of NC_141907.1, read as the reverse complement.
AACCTCAGAAGTCATGCTCTATAATTTTTTCAACATCCCATTGGGTTACACAGGTCACTCCATTCAATGTGGGAGGAGTCTACTCAAGGACATGAACATCGGTAGATGAGAATCATTGGAGGCCATCTTGGAGGCTGGCTATCATAGATGGGTTCCTAAAAATGCAGTTATGAGATCATACTAACAACTGATTTTAGTAGGAAAAAATACCTTTTTTATTGATCATATTATTTAATACTTATTTATGCCTATGTAACCCAAGTGTGTGAAGTCTTGTATTTCCAAATTTTCTAGCCCTGCTGGGACACTTTGCCTTTAATTGCTTAACTGTTAAAAAGAATAGTGGAATCTCCCGCCAACAGAGGGATATTGTGAGAAACTCAGAATTCTTCCCTTCCTACCAACCCAAGGATTTTGAGTTTTATATTATTCTGGTCACTGTTTTCTGTAATATTACAAACTCACTGAATTCTCAGTCTCTTCTCTTTATCTCTCTTCCTTTAGTTGTTGTCCTCTTCTCGGACTGCTTTGTCCAATATATGATATGACTCCCATTCCTATTTCAATCAAAGTGTTTCAAGCAAATGACTGCTGTATGTAGCCGATTTTTATGAAATATTTCGGGGTAGTGAGGAGGATTATAGTCCAGCATGGTATAAAAAATAACTTAAAGTTTAATATTAGACACTGCTGTCCAAAAATTTCATCAACTACTTCCTGTCAAGACATTTCTTGCTGGCTGTTTCTTTAGGCCCCAATTCACAACTTCCTTTTTCCTTTTCCAGTTTGTCTGAAGAAACTAAAATTTCCTTTTGCTTCATTATGCAGAATAATTCAGCTCTCTTTCTATTATACCATTTTCTTCCAAATTCTCCCATGGAAAGCTACACATTTGACACCGAAGAGGCCCATAAATAATTTTCCTAAGAAAAGAACTATGTTTCCTAACATGACTTATACCACTCCTCTGGTATGTTAAAGTGGCTGCACTAATTTTTCTTTCTTCCACAAATAGAAGTATACTTTATTTTTCTACTTGTTTTCTTCTTTCAACTTTTTATTTTGATACAATTTCAGACCTACAGAAAAGTTGTAAGAATAGTAGAAAGAATTCCTATATATACGTCACCAAATTTCCTCACATTTTACCATATTTGCTTTATATTTCTCTTTCTGTGCATGTTTGTATGTATATAAATTTTTCTCTAAACCATTTGAGAGTAACATGGAGACATGATGCCCCCTTATCTGTAAATACTTCAGTGTGTATATTCTAAAAACAAGGACATTCACTTACATAACCCAAGTTCAATTATCAAAATTAGACAATTAACATTGATACACTACAATTGTCTAATCTATAGTCCTTATTCAGATTTTGCCAATTGGCCCAAGAATGTTCACTTTAGTAAAACAAAATCCAAGATCATGTGTTTCAGTTGGTTGACATGTCTGTTTAGTCTCTTTTCATCTGGAATAATTCCTCAATCTTTGTGTTTCATGACATGACGTTTTTGAAGTGTGCAGGTCAGTTATGTTTTAGAATATCCTTCAGCTTGGACTTATCAATACATCCTCCTGATTAGATTCAGGTTGTGTGCTTCTGGCAGGAAGTGCAGAAGGGATGTGTTTTTCTTAATGGACCGTATCAAGAGGCACATGGTATTGATTTGTCCCATTGCGGGTGATGGGGAGTGTGTTTTTAATATAAACTTTTTTCTTGATAGTCATAACACGGTTCTAAGTAGTTATAGTATAATGGCCTGGTAGGTTTTTGGAATTTCTTTACAAACTCACTTTATTGTAGTCCTATTTTTTAAAAAAACAAAAATTAATCTTCTTGCCTGACATGTTTTTTCTCTCTTTCTACCTATTGAAGCCTTTTTAGGTTTGGCTCAAACCCCACTTCCTCTCTGAGGTCTTCTCTGTTAACCCGTTCAGAAGTAACTTTTCCTAAACTGAAATCTTACAATTATTAAACATAAAGAACCTAGCATGAGGTCTGACATATTGTAAGCACTCATTAAATATTGGTTCCTTTCTTTTTTTGTGCTTCTCATCCGTCATCTCACATGTACTGTATTTTAAATATTTATTTGCATCATGTAATTTTAGATCTGAAAGGAAAATCAATCATGAGCTAATCTCATTTCAGTGTACATGTGAAGAAACCGAGCAAAGAAAGTTTATATAACTTTCCTACGTTAAAAAGTTAACTCTTATCAGCACCAGAGCTAGTACTGGGACTTCCTAGAGTCTTAGAACGTTAAAATTGACAAGTGATTTTGTTCTCTGGAGATGGCACAGGGTCAAAGAAGAAGGTTTAACAATTGTGGATCTAGGTTCCTGCCAGCCAATTCAACAAAACTTCTCTGGTTTTATCTGTTTTATATGTTGAGTTTTCATGTAAAAATTCTGATTAAAAAAGGATTCTGCTACTAAAAAGAAAGTAAAAATACGAAAACAATTGCTCTATCCCCTATCAACTCAACGCACAAATATCCAGCCAGGGGTCATTTAATCTATACTTTAGACCCTAGAAATAAGGAACTTCTGACTTCACATTCAATAAATATTTACTGAGCACTTTCCATGTACCAGGCATTTTGTAGGAATTTGGCATACAAAGATGAACAAGACACAGGTAATTAATACTCTCATGCAGCTGATAGATTTGACACCTTATCAATTTGAATTCTACTCACTTGTAATTCTCTCCTCAGGGTCTGCAAAGAAAAAGCCAATTGCTTGATCTACATAAAACCCTTAAATTAAAAAAGACAGGTCGATACTATATTTTATTCTTTAGGGTAAGACTCTCAGCACCCTTTGACTATATATTTTTTTTTTTTGTCTGACAATTTTTTTCTTTTCTTTTAAAGACAATTTCTTAGAGCAGTTTTAGGTTTATGATAAAATTTAGAGGAAGGTACAGAGATTTCCCATATATCCCCTGCTCCCACACACGCATAGCCTCTCTCATTATCAACGTTTCCCACCAGAGTGGTACATTTTTTTTCACCAAGAATGAACCTACACTGGCATATTATAATCACCCAAAGTCCATAGTTTACCTAAGGGTTCACTCTTGGTGTTGTACATTCAATGAGTTTGAACAAATGTATAATGACACATGTTCATCCTTATAATATCATATAGAGTATTTTCATTGCCCTAAAAAATACCCTGTGCTCTGCCTATTCATCTCTTTCCCACCTCCCATCCCTGGCAATGGCTGGTCTTTTTATTGTATGCATAGTTTTGCCTTCCCAGAGTGTCATATAGTTGGAATCACACAGGTCATAGCTTTCTCAGATTGCCTTCTTAGTAACAAGCATTTATGGTTCTGCATGTCTTTTCGTGGCTTGATAGCTCATTTGTTTTTCGCACTGAATAATATTCCATTGTCTGGATGTACCACAGTTTATTTATCCATTCATCTATTAAAGGACATCTTAGTTGCTTCCAAGTTTTGGCAATTATGAATAAAGCTGCTGTAAACATCTGTGTACAGATTTTTGTGTGGACATATGTTTTCAACTCCTTTTCATAAATACCAAGGTGTGCCATTGCTGGATTGTATGGTAAGAGTATGTTTAGTTTTATAAGAAACCGCTAAACTATCCTTCAAAGCGGCTATATAATTTTGCATTCCCACCAACGATGTATGAGAGTTTCTGTTGCTCCACATCCTCGCCAGCATGTGGTGGTGTCAGTGTTCCAAATTTTGGCCATTCTAATAGGTGTGTAGTGGTATCTCATTGTTTTAATTTGCTTTTCCCAGATGACATATGACATGGAGCATCTTCTCACATGCTTATTTGCCATTTGTATATCTTCTTTGGTGAGGTGTCTGTTAAGATCTTTGGCCCATTTTTCAATCAAGTTGTTTGTTTTATTAGTGAGTTTTAAGAGTTTGTCTATTTTGGTAAGAGTTCTTTATCAGATGTGTATTTTACAAATATTGTCTCCCAGTCTGTGGCTTATCTTCGCATTCTCTTGACATTATCTTTCGTAGAGCAGAAGTTTTAATTTAAATAAAGTGTAGCTTATCATTTATTTCTTGCATGGGTCATGTCTTTAATGTTGTATCTAAAAAGGCATAACCATACCCATGGGCATCTAGGTTTTCTCTTATATTATCTAGGATTTTTGTAGGTTTGCATCTTACATTTATGTCTATGGTCCATTTTGAGTTACTTTTTGTGAAAAGTGCAAGGTCTGCATCTAGATTCATTTCCTTGCAGGTGTATGTCCAGTTGTTCTAGCACCATTTGTTGAAGAGACTGTCTTTGCTCCATTGCATTGCTTTTGCTCTTGGTGTATTTCTGGATTTTCTATTCTCTTTTGTTGATCTATTTGTCTATTCTTTGCCAGTACCACACTGTCTTGATTGCTGTAACTTTACAGCAAATGTTGAGGTTGGGTAGCTTCAGTCCTCCAACTTTGTCCTTCTCCTTCAATATTGTGATGGCTTTTCTAGGTCTTTTGCCTTTCTGTATAAACCATAGAATCAGTTTGTTGAATCCATAAAATAACTTGCTGGGATTTTGATTGGGATTGCATTGAATCTATAGATCAATTTGGGAAGAATTGACATCTTGAAAATATTGAGTCCACCTATCCATAATCATGGAATAAATCTCCGTTTATTTAGTTCTTTGATTTCGTTCATCAGAGTTTTGTAGTTTTCCTCATGTAGATCTTGTACATATTTCATTAGATTTATACCTATGTCATTTTTGGAGGTGCTAATGTAAATGTATTATCTTTTTCATTTCCAATTCTACTTTTCATTATTAGCATATAGGAACACAATTGACTTTTACGTATTAACCTTATATCCTGCAACCTTGCTATAACTGCTTATTAGTTTCAGGAGTGTTTGTCGATTCTTTCTGATTTTCTACATAGATGATCATGTCATCTGCGGACAAGGACAGCTTTATGTCATCCTTCCCAATCTGTAAACCTTTTATTTTCTTCTGCCATATTGCATTAGCAAGAACTTCGAGTACAATGTTGAAGAGGAATGTTGAGAGAGGACATCCTTGCTTCCTACCTGATCTTAACGGGAAAGCTTTGAGTTTCTCACCATTAAGTATAATGTTAGCTGTAGGTTTTTTGTAGACAGTTTTTATCAAGTTGAGAAAGTTCCCCTCTATTCCTAGTTTACTGAGAATTTTTATCATGAATGGGTGGTGGATTTTGTCAAATGTTTTTTCTGCATCTATTGATCTGATTGTGTGATTTTTCTTTTTTAGTCTGTTGATAGGACGGATTAAATCAACTGAGTTTTGAATGTCAAACTAGCCTTTCATATCTTGGATAAATCCTACTTGGGGTCATGGTGTATAAGTCTTTTTTGTACTTTTTTGGATTCAATTTGCTACTACTTTGTTGAAGATTTTTCATCTATATTCATTCTTTTCTTGAAATATCTTTGTCTCGTGTTGGTGTTAGGATAATTCTGGCCTCATAGAATGAGGTAGGAAGTATTCCTTCTGTTTCTATCCTCTGAAAGAGATTGTAGAAAGTTTCTATAACTTCTTCCTTAAATGTTTGGTAGAATTCACCAGTGAACACATCTGGGCCCTGTGCTTTCTTTTTTGGAAGATTATTAATTATTAATTCAATTTATTTAATGGATATAGGTCTATTCAGACTTCTAATTTCTTCTTGTGTGACTTTTGGCAGATTGTGTCTTTCAAGGAATTGATCCATTTCATCTAAGTTATCAAATTTGTAGGCTTAGAGTTGTTCACGGTACTCTTTTATTTTCCTTTTAATTTCCATGGGTAATGGAAGTGATGTCCCCTCTCTCATTTCTGATATTAGTAATTTGTGTCTGCTTTCTTTTTCCCTCAGTTTCCCTCAGCATGTCTAAGGGCTTATTGATTTTGTTGATCTTTTCAAAGAACCAGCTTTTGGTGTCATTGATTTTCTCTATTGATTTCTTGTTTTCAATTTCATTTATTTCTGCTTTAATTTTTACTATTTCTTTTCTTCTGAGTACCTTGGATTTAATGTCTCTTCTTTTTTTAGTTTCCTAGGGTGGAAACTTAGATTATTGATTTTAGATTCTTCTTTTTTTATTTTTGTGAGGAAGATCAGCCCTGAGCTAACATCCATGCCAATCCTCCTCTTTTGCTGAGGAAGACTGGCCCTGGGCTAACATCCATGCCCGTCTTCCTCCAGTTTATATGGGACACCACCACAGTATGGCTTGACAAGCAGTGCCTCGGGGTGCGCACGGGATCCAAACCCGGGCCGCCAGCAGCAGAGCGCACGCACTTAACTGCTATGCCATGGGGCCGGCCCCTCTTCTTCTTTTTTAATATATGCATTCAATGCTATAAATTTCTCTCCAAGCTCTGCTTTTGCTGCATTCCACATATCTTGATAAGTTGTGTTTTTATTTTCATTTAGATCAAAATATTTTTAAACTTATCTTGAGATTTCTTCTTTCACTCATGTGTTAGTTAAAAGTATGTCGTTTATTCTCTGTGTATTTTAGGATTTTCCAGTTATATTTCTGTTATTGATTTTTAGTTTAATTCCATTGTGGCTTGAGAGCAGACATTGTATTATTTCTATTCTTTTAAATTTGTTAAGGTGTGTTTTATGGCCTAGAATGTGTTCTATCTTGGCAAATGTTCCATGTGAGCTTAAAAAATCATGTATTCTGCTGCTGGATGAAGTAGTCTACAGATGTCAACTATATCCAGGTGATTGATGTTGTTCTTGAGTTCAACTATGTCCTTACTGATTTTCTGCCTGCTAGATCTGTCCATTTATGAGATAAGGGTGTTGAAATTTCCAGCTATAATAGTGGATTTATCTATTTCTCCTTGCAGTTCTATCAGTTTTTGTCTCATATAGTTTGATGCTTTATTTTTAGCACATACATGTTAAAATTGTTTTGTCATCTTGGAGAATGCACCCATTTATCATTATGTAATGCCCTTTTTTTATCCCTGATTACTTTCCTTACTTTGAAGTCTGCTCTCTATGAAATGAATACAACTGTTCCTACTTTCTTTTGATTGGTGTTAGCATGGTATATTTTTCTCCATCCATTTACTTTTAATCAATATGTCTTTATATTTAAAGTAAGTTTATTGTAGACAACATGACTCATCCATTTTGACAATCTTTGCCTTTTAATTGGTGCATTTAGACCACTGACATTCAAAGTAATTATTGATATAGTTGGATTAATATCTACCATATTTGTTCCTGTGTTCTATTTGTTGCCCTTGTTCTTTCTTCCCATTTTTATCTTCCCCACATTTTCTGTCTTATTTGCCTTTAATTGGGCATTTTATATGATTCCATTTTCTCTCCTTTCTAAGCATATCAGTTATACTTCTTTTTCCACTTTTTTTAGTGGTTGTCCTGGAGTTTGCAATATACGTTTCCAACTAATCCAAGGCACTTTCAGATAACACTATACCACTTCACAGGTAGTATGAGTACCGTCTAATAACAAAATAATCCTAATTCCTTCCTCCTCTCCCTTGTATCATTGCTGTCATACATTTTACTTATATATAAGCATACATAAACATATACATACATAAGATGCACACTTAAGTATACATAGTTGAATACATTGTTGCTATTATTATTTTGGACAAACTGTTATCTGTTAGATCAATTAAGAACTAGAAAATAAAAGTTTTTATTTTACCTTCACCTATTCCTTCTTTTTACTCTTCCATTCTTTATTTTGATTTGGGTTTCTTTTAACATTTCTTGAAAGGCAGGTCTACTGGCAATAAATTTCCTCAATTTTTGTTTGTCTGAGAAAGTTTTTATTTCTCCTTCTCCTTTTGAGGGATAATTTATCAGGGTAGAGAATTCTAGGTTGGTGTTTTATTTCTCTCAATACTTTAAATATTGCACTCCACTCTCTTCCTGCTCACATGGTTTCTGAGGAGAAGTCACATGTAATTCTTGTCTTTGTTCCTCTATAGGTAAGATTTTTTTTCCTTTGGCTTCTTTCAGGATTTTTTCTTCATCTTTGATTTTCTATAATTAGTAAGTGATATACCTAGGAGTAGATTTTTTTTTTTTTTTTTTTTTTGTGGCACTTATCCTGCTTGGTATTCCCTGAGCTTCCTGGATCTGTTGTTTGGTGTCTGAGATTAATTTCAGGAAATTCTCAGTCACTATTGTTTCAAATATTTCTTTGTTGGTTTCTCTCTTTCTTCTCCTCCTGGTATTTCCATGATACATATGTTACGTCTTTTGTAGTTTTCCCACAGTCCTTAGATATTCTGTTCTGCTTTTTTCAGTTGTTCTCTTTGTTTTTTGGTTTTCAAGGATGTTATTGATATACCTTCTGACTCAAAGATTCTTTCCTCAGCTGTGTCCGGTCTACTACTGTCAAAGGAATTCTTCATTTCTGTTATGGTGCTTTTTAATCTCTAGCATTTCTTTTGGGTTCTTTCTTAAGATTTCCATCTCTCTGTTTACATTGCCCATCTGCTCTTGCATGCTGTCTACTTTATCCATTAGAGCCTTTAACATATTAATCATAGTTGTTTTAAATTTCCAGTCTGATAATTCCAGCATCACTGCTGTGTCTGATTCTGATACTTGCTCTGTCTCTTCAAATTATGTTTTTTGCCTTTTGGTATTCCCTGTAATTTTTTCTTGACAGCTGGACATGATGTATTGAGTAAAAGGAGCTACTTTAACTAGGCCTTTACTAATGTGGTGGTGAAGTATGGGAGGAGGGGAAGTGTTCTATAGTCTTAGATTGGGTCTCAGCCTTTTTGTGAGCCTATGCTTCTGGACTATGAACTTCATATGTGTTTTTAAATTTTTTCCTCCCCTACTGAGGTGGGACAGGATGGCTAGAGTGGGCTGGAGCTGGGTATTTCCCTTCCCCAGGTCAGTTAGATTCTGGTACCCCAGTAGGTTAGGCTCTGGTTAACTAGTTTCCTCTGATAGCAAGCCTTGTCTATAAGTACAGAGCATCCTGACGCATTTCAAGGTCATTCCTCCCCCTTAACACACACACACACACACACACACACACTACTTGCGGGAAGCCCAAGTTGATTTCTCTCCCATATTTACTATGGGAACCTGGCCAAACTCCTAGAGGTAAATCTCATAATACGACTGGTTCTTTCTGGAGTCTTTTACTCTCAGAATTGTCTGCACTGAGCCTCTAGCAGTTTGTCAATTACAGTTCAGGTTTTTCTACCGCTTTACTGGTTTCCATGGTGGTTTCTTCTTGTGGGTCTCTGCTGAGGTAAGCCATGACTCCCTGTATTTGCCTGTCTGTCTGACTCCCTGTATTTGCCTGTCTTTATTTGCCCCTTGGGGGCAGTGGTTTGCCCTGTGTCCTTCCTTCTCTAATGGATCCAAGAAGAGTTGTTACTTTTCAGTTTCTTCAGCTTTTTATTTGTTGTTAAGACAGAGTGGTGACTTCCAAGCTCCTTATGTGTGGAATTGGAAACTGGATGTCCCTTCTTCAACTATTTTTTAATGATATGGTGTCAAGTCCATACACCAATGGAGACAATCGTCTCTATACGTGTTCCAATTGCTATCATATATCTGAAGTGTGGTACCTGGGCCTGCACCCAATACTATAGGTGCCCAACCAGAACAAAGGAAATACCAGTACTACTTATCTCATTATCTTACTGATGCAGTCTAAGATGGCATTCATTTATTTACCCATCCAATAATAAGAACAAACTTGTACATGATCTTTATAATTTACATGGAAATGTACATATTTTATTCTTATTTAACTTGTCTATAAATCTTCAAGATTTTTTTTTTTTTTTTTGCTGCAATTATGTTGTATCCTGTACTTACACAGTTGATTTCTTGAACCAAAGTACAGGCTTTACTATTTACTTGTATTAGATTACATTTGATTTTATTTTTTCCATTCTTTTAGCTTGACATATATTTTTGAGTCTTTATTCTGTTGTCCTGGTTATTGACTATCTTTCTAAACTATTTGCTACCTTCAAGTTTGAGTTACATGTTATCTATAATCTCAGAGAAGCCGTTGATTAAAAAAACATTTAACAAGAATAAGGCTTAGAGAAGGATTCTGTGATTTATCATCAAAGACTTCTTTCTCACATCATAGCTGACCTTATTCCACTAATCAACCATCTCTCTCTACACAGTTGTTTAGCCAGTTCAACCAATAACATTTTACCCAATCTGTATTTTCCCATTTTTTCCTATATTAGGACATTTGCCCAATATATCTCTTAAATTGAGATGTATTATATTTTTGAGCTCCCCAATGTACAAATATAGTGAACAATTCAAAAAATAAAGTTATTTTGATATGCTTATTTGAGCTGAGACCATATTGGTTCCTAGTGATCAATCCTTTCCTCATAAAAATGAATTTGATAAATCCAGGAAAAATTTTAGAACACATCATAATTCGACAAATAATTCTTATGATGCTGGCCACTGAGTGTAGCTTTCAAGGTAAGAGATTTCTAATGAGAGGGATTCCATTGTGTAGACATCCTACATGAAGACCCTGGAGCTATAGAAAGGCAGCTTTAGTTGAGCCACTGTCTACCGCCCAGTCACATGAGCCTCAGATCATTTTAGTTTTTCCCTTGTGCTTTCTTGATCTTTCAACAAGAATGCCAACTACTGTACTATATCAATTTACTAAATAAACAATTGAGGCTGGATATTCTACCAAACATTCAAGAAGTGAGCATTTTATTCACTTGTTGAAAAAGGAATATATTGTAGTCTCTTTTAATTACATGGGGTCTTGCACATAGCAGGAGCTCAAACATAACTCAATAATAGATATGTGTTAAAAGAATACATATTGATATTCAGTCATATGGTGTGGAATTTTGGCTGTTTCAACTGGAATTACTTTAGAGGCATTTGTTGGTTGAGGGAAATGCTGTACGGAGATCAGAACATTTGCTTATTTGTCTCAACAGCTGTGTTGTAAATACAAGCTATATATGAAAGTCAAGGTGTTAAATGAGGTTAAAGGAGAAAAATGACTTTGGTTAAACACTTATTAGAATGTTTAATTTACCCCTTAATATAGGTGAATTATTTTTGCTAAATGCTTGTTTGAATAATATAACACTATTTTTTCCCACTTCTCTTGGAATTAGCATGAGTACTTTTCAACCTGCATGTGACAGAAGAGAATCTTACCATATCTATCTTTCTCAGAAATTGTTCTTTATATGCCTCATAAATCTTACATACAAATTGGAAATGACTATTTTTATCACTCTGAAATATAGCTTTTTGCACAGTAAGTGGAAACAAACAGATGAAATATCTATTTTGTTTTATTTTGCTTATAGGATTCAGTAAAAGAAAAATAAATTTTGCTTAAAACCTGTGTTTCTAAAACAATTTGCTTCTTGTGGATAATATTAAATAAAATTAAGCAAAAATTTTTTTGAAGAAATGCTAAAGGGAAAAAATGATCATAGGAGCCTTTTCTTTTTGTTATTTTGGTTTTTAAAGAAAAAGCAAATATGAATGAATAAGAGGAATCGCAAACTTATTTAGCTTCATTTTCATTGACCTGAGTTTCAGTTAGCCCTTCGTACAATTGCCTTACCTTCCTGCCACAAAAACATATACTACTTTTTTCAGTCCAAGCATCCTCATTTTCAAATATTAAGCTATTACTTTCTGCTTTGGTAAGGATATAAGGCAATGGAAGCCAAAGAGGGGAGCATATACTGGAGTAGGATTGTGTTCCCCCAAAAATATGTTGGAGTCTTAACCTTCAGTGCCTCAGAATGTGAACTTATATGGAGATAGGGTCTTCACAGAGGTAATCAAGTTAAAATGAGGTCTTTAGGCTGGGCCCTAATCTAATATGACTGGTGTTCTTACAAAAAGGGGAAATTTGGAGACAGAGATAGACGCACATAGAGGGAAGGCCATGCGAAGAGACATAGGGAGAAAAAGGCCATCTACAAGACAAGGAGAGAGGCCTAGAACAGATCTTTCCCTCACAAATCTTAGATGGAGCCAACACTGCAGACAGTTTCGATTTCAGGCTTTTAGGTTCCAAACTGTGAGACAATAAATTTCTGTTGTTTAAGCCATCCAGTTTGTGGTACTTTGTTGCAGCAGATCTAGCAAAGGTTATATGGAATTGTTCACAAGTACAAAAATGCTTATTACAGATAAAATTTACTTAATCACTTCTATGTGCCAGGTTATTAGGAAGATCTAAGCCATCTAGATATATTAACTCTTTTACTGTTTATAACTATCCCTGTGAGGTAGGTACTGTTATTTTCCCCTTTTTGTAGATGAGGAAACCCAGTCTCAGAAAGATTAATAAAATTGTCCTAAGTCACCCAGCTAAGAGGTGGAGTTGGAACTTGAATTCAGGTAGTTGGACTGCAGAGTCTATAGTCTGATCACCACATTGGATACTACACGTTACGCAGTGAGAAGCTGCCAAATTATAGAATTATTTGTTTACTTTTCCAGAAGTTAGAAAGATTCCATTTTAATTGGTGAGATTTTTCAGCGTTAGTGCTTGTATCAGTTTTCTGTGTTTGCCATAACAAATTACCGTAAACTGGGTCACTTAAAACAACAGAAATTTCTTCTTTCACAGTTCTGGAGGCCAGAAGTCTGAATTCAAGGGCCAGAGACTCTAGATTAGAGGAGATTCCATTCTTTGCCTTTTCCAGCTTCTGGTGGCTATTAGCATTCCTTGGTTACATTACTCCAATCTCTGCCTCCACGGTCACACTGCCTGCTGCTCTTCTGGCCATGTACATCAACTCTGTCTATCTCTTATGAGAGCACTTCTCATTGGATTTAGGGCCCAGATAATCCCGGATGATTTCCTCGTCTCAAGATCCTTAACTTAATTATATCTGCAAAGACTTTCCAAAAGAGGTCACGTTTACAGGTTCTAGGGATTTGATTTGACATGGACACATCTTTTGGGGGGCCACCATTCAACCCACTACAATGCTGTCTTGTATTTTTAAGTCAATGTGCTTTTCTTGTGATCACAGTGAACCAATATCATTTAGGTAAACTAATGAAGAAATATAATAACAAGAAGGAAGGGAAGGAGAGAGGGAGGGAAGGATGAGAGAAGAGAAGAGGAGAGAAAAAAGTTACCTCTAGGGAGAGTAACCATTACAAACCACTGTATGTTTCAACCTTTGCTACCAAAGTTTAGTCCTTGCTATTTGAAAGTAGTTTAAATCATGTGAAAAAATTATGGATTTGTTTGGGAAAAGTACAGTTAAGTGTTTGAATCAAAATATGGAGAAGGATTTTTAAGGCTGCTAAGATGATCTATTTTAAAATTAAAAGCCCTTCAAAAGAGCATTAGCATAAAAAAAACAGAAATTTAAGTCATCATCAGAATCTTCAATAGATCTGTCTCCCTGCCTCTGTTTCTATGGGAAACAAATGATAACATTTCAGCATAGTTTTGTACTATTACTACAAGATTAAGAAACAGTTTGTCATGAGACTAAGAAATGGCTTGCCATTGGCAAGCCTTGTGAATGTAAGACATTAGTGAGTCTTCTGCATATGAATGTTCATGATAACTTGCCAAAACCTAGTTTAAAATTCAGAATTTTAAGAAACTGAAATGTTATTCATAATAAAAAATTTGGAACTTTCTTAAAAGCTTTTCACACCCTAAAATAACAATAAGCGTGAACAGACAATTCACAAAAGAAAGTCTATAAACACGAGAAATAAAATTCAGACTCAGTAATAATCAAAGAAATGCAAGTTACATATTTTTACCCAACTGAGTGGCAGTGATTAAAAAGAATAATGGTATCTGGTATTATAAAATATGTGAATGAAAGGACATTTTTATAATTATTGGTGGATTGTAAACCAGGATGAATTTTCCCAAAGGCAAGTCTTCAAAATGCACAGATACTTAGACCCAACAATTTCAGGTCTAGGAAATGTACCCTAAGGAAATAAAAATACACGTACTCTAAAATTATCTGTTCACAGGGTGCTTATTTTATGCTTGTATTACATACAAATTGGAGACAACATATGTTTCCAACATCAAGATATTGAATGAATATTAATGTGTATTTACATAGTAGAACCTATCCAGATGCTGAGAATGATGATGAAGATTTAGATATATTGGCTTGAAAATGAACTGTGGTAATAACATCTTAGCACATGGAAAAAGAAGGTTACAGAAAGATACGATTCCATTTTTGTAAAAATCATATTATATTTATGTATTTTATTAAGATATATATTTCATACATTTATTACACAAAGAGAAATATCTGGTAGCAAAAAAAAAAGGTTAAGAATATTATCTAGAATAGATGGTAAGATTATGGGAACCTTTGGAAAGATTTATCATTGTTCTCTAATTTTTTAGTAATGAATTTGAACCACACGTAAAATAAACAAGAAAGTGTTTTAGAGATGTTTAAATACACTCTCTAATGGGTTCTCCGTTAAAGAAAAGGAACCAATATGTTAGGCAACGTTTCACAAGCACATTTTTGAGATTTGCCTCATTAAATTTTACATTGTGAACACACATAGTTAATAGAAAACACACATGGAGATTTTTTTAGGGTAAAAATTTGTAATTTGTTGGCATAGAGAAAAATAAATTTCCAAAACTAAAAACAAAATCCAATAATATGTTTCTACTTGCTTCTAAAGGACAGACATTTACAATTTACAATGGATATGTAATTGGCAAAGTAAGAATGTTTAGGGCTCTAAGAGATAGGATGAAATGAAGGACAAATAGGCAGATATTAAAGTAAGGTAGGGATTTTCTGCTGTTCTTGCTACTGTTTACTTTATATTCTAGAATAAAATATCGCAAGGACATTTCTTCACATTCAACTCAATTCAGTAAATGGTTATTGAACTCATAAAAGTCACTATATTCAAGAATGAAGAGATTAATAAGCCACAACCACTACCCTCTCATATTCAAGTAACTTCCTGATTCATACAAAAGAAAAACTTCGATAGTAGCACTCAGAAACACCACCTAGGCAAAGTGACTTTATGAAATTCTAATTTTTTAGTTGTTAGTTTTCTTTCATCCACCCTGTACCGAATGCCATTATAGGCAGAAGATGGAGGTTAAAAACCGATACTTCCTCAAAGTAAACATTGTGAACACTTTGTACCCTTTCCTTCTTCAATAGCAAATTGCTCTGTCTTAGTCCCTTTGGGCTGCTATAACAAAATAACACAGACTAGGTAGCTTATAAACAACAGAAATTTCTTTCTCACTGTTCTGAAGGCTGGGAGGTCCAAGATCAAGGTGCCAGCATGGTTGAATTCTGGTGAGGGTCCTCTTCGTGGTTCATAGCTGGCATCTTGCTGTGTTCTCACATAGTGTAGGGGTCCAGGGATCTCTCTCTTCATAAAAGCAGTAAGGTTTCCACTCCCATGACATAAGAACTTCCCAAAGGCCCCTGCTCCTCATACCATCGTCTTTGGTGGTTAGGATTTCAACATATGAATTTGAGGGAACACAAACATTCAGAGCATAGCCTGCTCCAAGAAAAGCTATAAATATGATGGGTAATACTAAGGAATGGACTCTCCCTCACTATTGGACGTCCTGGACTTCATTTACTTTGAACTTGATCTCCAAGTTGGGGGGTGGTTATGACTGCAACATGTCCCATGCTTTGGAACTGTTTATTTAAATATATTTAAAATATTTATTAAAAGATACACTTTAAAAGGGAAAATAGAATCCAAAATGCTTAAAATGAGGGGGAAACACTGTCCTATTTTTTACTTTTTCCAGTTCCGTGTGCATTTTTTGTAGAAGCAACAATTTTAAACTATTTTCTTGCATTTCCCTCCTTGGTGCTAAATAATATACCTACACATATTGTATTCTCTGTTTCTGGTTAGGATATTGAGGATTTACTCTCTTATGCCACCTTCCAGCTTTACACTGATCCTTGCAAAATAATCATATATCTTAATTTTAGGTACATCAATTAACAATATTTGTATAATAAGAAGAAATAAATCACTATAGTGTCAAGTACCGGCCTTGGATTGCATTTCTTTTCTGGTAAAATTTCGTCCCCTAAAGCTGCTAACTATTTTGCTTTTTATTACAGCACTTTCTTATAAAAATGATTATATTTCCCAACAGAGCTTCATCAGAGGCATTTTGTTGTGAAAAAATAGAGCTCAGTATTCTTGCGCTGTGCTCTGGGCCAGTGGCTCTCTAGGCCACAGCCATGGGTCTGGGAGTTCCTTTGTGTATGATCCTGAATAGGATCCACTGTGTCCTAGGTCACAATCCTTTTCTTCTTGGTGTACTCCTTGGTGTAAGGATTACCACATCCTTAAACACTGTCTAGAAAGCATGCCCAGAGGGTAAGTATATGCAGTGACGCAAGCCTGAAAATGTCTTTATTCAATCCACACTTATGATTGATGTTTTTTTAGGGTATAGAAACAGGCAAGGAGGTCTAAAATACAAGAAAAAAGTAAGAGACAAAGGTAGCTACCATTTGACTAATAGGTGTTCCGGGAAAGAGATGAAGAGAACTTGGAGCAGGCGGTTGTAAAAAATGTGTATGTGTATATATGTAACATATATTAGTTAAAGAACCATAAAGCTCCAGATTGAAAGAGCAAGCTATAATTTTTCCCCAGAGTTTTGAAGAATTTTTCCATTGCCATCTAGCATCCAGTGTTGTGGATGGGAAGTCTGAAGTTATTCAGGTTTTCATGTCTTTGTAGTTCCTTCTACTCTCTAGAAGATTTTAGGACCTTCTTTTTACCTCCAGAATTCTAAAATTTCATAATGATGTGCTTGCTTTTCTGTCAGTATTTTTAAAAGTCATTTTGTTGGATATTTGTTGCCCATTCAATGTGGGGTTTTATGGTTCCTTAGCTCCACCAAGGTTTTGTGTTGTTTCGGTTTGATTTTTTTCCTTGTCCTTTTCTGAAACTTCTATCAGTCAGATGTTAGATCTCCTAGATTTGTATTTTATGTCTTTTGCAATTTTTTAAAAATATTTTTCAGATCTTTGATGTTTTTTCTATTTTTCTGAGAAATATCCTTAACTTTATTTTCTAAACTTTCTGTTGATTTTTCAATTTAGACACTCAAATATTTAACTTCCAAGAACACTTTATTTTATCTAATTGCTTATTTTTCATAGTGGCATGATTAATGAAAATTCATCTGTTTGGTATACAAATTAGAGAATAACATTATTGTTATTGTTATTGATATTCTCCTATCTCCTCAGTTCTCTCTTTTCCTTCTGGGATTATTTTTTTCCCTGTTTGTCTTTCACACTGTGGTTTTATTTTTTTTTAAAACATGATGATTTTCAATTGCCCATTAAAAAGCTGACTGCAACCTCTGTGTTTGATTTCATTTTCAGTTGGCAGCCCCGCCTGCTGGTGATCAGAGAGAGCCAGGAGACTTACAAAATGTCAAACACCAGACATTTGTTCTCTGGGGTTCTTCATTTTTCTCCAGAGAAAAAGCCTTCACTCTCCTGTCTAAGACTTAGATTCCTGACTACTGTCTGTCTATTCCATCTAAAGTGGGGTGTGGTAGTGTGCACATGAGGTTGGGGTGACTATATGCAGACTTTCAACTAATCCCAAGTGTTCAATACCACTCCTAACATTGTCTTTATCTCTGAGGTTCTGCAGAATATGTTGCTTCCTTTCTTCTGAAGCCTCTCCACAAGCACTCCAAGCTAAGGTCTCCTCTGAGGTATACATGTAACCACTCTTCTACCTGCTTCCTATTTTCCAAAGTTTTGTGATATCCATCATCCATTGATAGCCCCTCTCCCATCCTTTGGTTATTCTTGGTTTAACTGCAAGTCTATTAATCCAAAAAGCACCTGCTCTGTGCTTGTGTGCTGTGAGAGGTGTAAGACAACTCTGAGAGGCAAAGACTCTGCCCTGAAGAAACTTATTATTTAATGACAGATAAAAGACTGATACGAATGATAATGAGCAATGAGTGGTATTATGCAATACTAAATTACATGTCCCAGTCTTACAGTGCTGTGGGAGTTCGGAGCACTTGGGGCAAGCTCTGAATGACAGAAATATTTTGAACTTGTGGAAGAAAGAGAATTTACTGAAAGAACATGTTGTTGATCTTTCTGGTCTTTACTCGGGAATGTGGCAATTTTATAGACTATTAAAGAGGCTGACAATCTAGTGCAAAGGTTAAATGTTGATGAGCAGTAGGAGCAGATAATCAGAGCCTTAAAACAAACTTCATGTGATAGTATTTCTGATAATAAAAAAATACAATAATATATACATTGTATGGCAGTTGATCTCTTAAATTCTGTTGTATAAATGAGAAAACCAAGGTGCTGGTAATTTAATTTGGCCTTGAGTAACAAAGGAAGGGGTCCAGGAATCCAGAGTGGGGATGTAGAAGCCAGGCTCCCTGAGGTATGGTCTGAGGTCTTTTGCTGCACCTGGTTTAAATCTAATTTCTGATGATAATTTACGGGTTTCGTTACTTTCATGTAAGAAAATCCTGCACACACCCAGAGATATTACTAGCTGAATATTACAATGCATAATTGTGAAGCCGGATGCATGCTTTACACAAAATTATTTTGAATCATGTCTCTTACAATCTTCATTCACCGATTTATTCATTTGCTCACTAATTCATTCAATATTTTATTTGTTCTTTCCACGAAGGTGCTAAATGCTGGGAACACAAATATGAGTGAGCCACTTCTCAAAGAGCTCATTTTGTGGCTGTAAAGGGACAAATTTGTGTTGCTTTGTTTTGTATGATTCAAACAACTAATTTAAATCTATGGATTATTAGGGTTATTTCTAGCTCATGCTAGTGCTTCTGTTTTGTTCTTTCATGGCAGGCCACCCACAATCTGAAAAACAGGATCCACATTCCTCTTCCTGACAACCCTCAGCGATAAGAACACTACGGCCAGGTATTGGATTTAGCAAACACATTACAAAAGTATTTTTTCCAAAATATTTTGGATGTAGTAGAACCCAAAACACAATGTAATCAAAACATTTTCCCTCTTGTTTCTAAATTCTGACTCATTTACATATAACTCAGCACAATGTTATTTTGTGAGAGTGGTTTGATGTCCAAAAATTTTTATGAGTTTCTGGTATTTACTCTTTTTTACTCCTAACCCCCAACTACCCCACCCCACTCCCCAATCCAAACCAGGAAATCCTATTATATCTACACAGCCCTAAATATTTAAGTTCTGCTTAAAACCAAAAATTCAGAAAGTTTGAGGTCAATGGTATATATATGTTCATGGTCCTGTTCCATACCTGTCCCTCCTGTTGAATGAGTATGTTTCAGAAAAACAAGAGGTAGGGAAGAAAAGGAAGGACCATTTCTTTCTACCAATTCTTGGGCACATACAAGTTCTGCTGGATCTTCGCACCTGTCAGTGTGATCACAAAGACAGAGCAGGGCATTCTTTTTCCTTGAAGAATATGCTGGCGTGGGTATTTCTGTTGGAACTTGGGCTTTTGTAAAAACTGTGCTGAATCAGAGGAAGAAAGCAGTGACGGAAAGTTTCAGCATCATTCTGACTTCCTTTCCCTTCCACCCCAAGAAATAAAAAAAAAAACCTTACAGAGAATATGCAGCACATTCCAAGAGAGTTTATCATTATTGTTTTTTAGCAGCTCTTAAAATTTATCAGGAAATACCTAAATTAACCTGCTGGAGCCTGCAGTTTCATATCTTTTTGCCTTCCAATTGCTCCCACCATTACTACAGCCATTACCGTTATTATTATTGCAGGCATCTCACTATGTTTTCAAACAAAAGCCTGGCTCCCATTTCTGAAAATGTCATAAGAACTAAGCTTCCTGTAAAATTTTAAGGAAACATTTTAAAAGTAAAAATGCACAGGTTCAATCTGAACTTCATTAATGGCCTCCTTGAAGCCAAACACAGTCTTGCAAGGCCTATTAGTGTGATCTGGAGACGCTAAAGGCCCACATAGTTTCTTGAGTCCAAAAATGCCTCACTTGAGCTGGCATTGTTCCCTGAACTGTGCTGTTTGAGGCCTTTGCTGGGTCCAGGTAAAATTCACATCTTGTTTCTTTCTCTCGATTCTGTCAGCTAAGAAGAAATATAAGATAGTGCTAGTTGGCCTGGAGAATTAGCAGCCAGATGAAGGGCCTTCTCTACTGGCAGGACTGAGAGAGCTTTCTGCTTGCAGCATCCTTTTAACAGAACATCCTGATTTAGCTCTGTGGCATACACTTTTATGGCTCCTTAATTAAAAATGCACATTCCCTCTTTCTATGGCCAAATATATAACAAGGGATCCATGGGAAATTCTTCATGGGGCCTGGAATTTATCTGCATATTCCTGGAAAGGTAAAATATGAAGGAACTTCCGATACCTAGGCTTGAGGATCAGACACAGTGACGAGTAGACTTACTTTTGGGTGGCCTATTTCCAACTCTAATAGTAATGGCTTTCATTTACTTATTCAACTAATACTTGTAGACGACTTCCTACAAGCAATTTTTTTATAATGCTTTGGATAAGTCCCCTAAAGAAAATTAAAGCAAGATGACAGGATGGAGAATGATGGGGTGGGTATGTGTGTGGCAGGTGCGGCAGCTATTTTAGATATGGCAATCAGGGAAGGACTTCCTATGACTTTGGTGTTTAAGAGGTATCTAGACAGTGAGAGAATAAACCATGGAGTAGCTGGGAGAAACACACTCAAGTAAGGGCCAGTGCCCTGAAGTTGGGATAAGCCTTGCTCACTTGAGGAGCAACAAAAATCCCAATCTGGATAGAGGGAGTTGAAATAGGAGGAAGTATTAGAAGGTGAGGTTAAAGCATGGGATGTATCAAATGACTGGCCCCACTTCTTCACCTCTCACTGTCTCATCAAGGTGAAAATGTCTCTCTGGCCCCTTGACCTTGGAATCATGCACATGGTTTTCTTTGGCTGATGGTAAGTGGGCAGAGATGACAGGTTGCCAGTTCTGACCAGAGGATTTAAGAGGCCTGGCACATTTCTGTTTCTACCACAGCTAATTCACTGGTCCCAGGAGAAGGATGAGAGGCATGTGGAACCTTCCAAACTGCTGCAGTTCTGCCCCAGGAATGCTTGGCTGAGGCAGATCCACTCAGTCAACTCACAGATCTATGAGAATAAATTATTGAATTCCATGAGTTTTGTGGTTGTTTTTAATGCAGCATTATCGTGGCAATGGGGGACCTGATCATTTAGGATCTTGGGAGCTTTGTTAAAAAGTTGGACATTCTTCTAAATCTAATGGAAAGCCATTTGGATGGTTTTAAGTTAGGAAATGACACAAATTGAATTAAGTTTTTAAAAGGTCATTAAGTTTTAAAAGATTTTCACTTTCTGAAGAATAGACTGTAGAAAAAAAGTGATATCAGAAAAAAAGTTCAGGAGCAGTGACTCAAGAGAAAGATGGTGGTGGCCAAGACACTCCCTTGTTTATTTAGAAAATAAAAAAAAACAGTAAAAATTGTAAATTCTGATTTCTGTCTTTAGAAACTTGGCAATTATATTACAGTCAGCGAAATCAAAGACATTAATTTGTTCTGTGTTAAAGATCTGTGCTATACCCTACAACTAGAATGAGTCTTGCAATAGCATAATCAGTCAAATCTAGAAAAACTACCTTTTTTTCACATGGGAGATAGGGAACAGATCTTGAAATTGGGAAGGATCTCTTCTGATGACAATTTTTAAGTATAAAAGGGACAAGTTAGGGCATAGAGAGAAGAAACCAAACACTTTTTTTTGGTCCTATATTTAAAAGCATCGAGAACTATACAGATATGATGTGGTAAGAAGGAAAGAGTGAGAGAGAAAGGGAGGGGAAGGAGGAGAGAGAGCAAGAGCTATTGAGAAAGAGAGAGAGAGAGAGAAAGGGAGAGACCACTTGGACAGTCAAGATAACTAATGTCTTGCTGTTGTCTCTCTAAGTAATCTTGAGGAAGTAGAAGTCTTAGATCTTCCTCAGATTTCCATTTATCCACTAGAAAAGTGGAATAATAACTGCCTAACCTGCATAAAAGTTTGTTCCAAGTATATTGTGTCTGCTAAAGCACTTTGAAGAAAAGTATGCAGTGCTGTACCTATGGAAAGTACAATTATAAAACTTGAAAACTAGTCAAGGTCTTTGCTAGTGAATGACAATTAGTACTGTACATACAAGAATTCCTACTAATTTACTTCAAATATTGTAATTACTAACATATCTAGGGAATTTCCATTTTTACTGAATATGGGTGAGAGTAAATCTGAGTGAGTGTGACCCACCGTGTCTGCTCTTACATTTAAATTTTGAGCTAATGTGGCCTGACGTTGTAGCAGAAAATACACCAGACTTTAAAGGTGCTTTGCTATTGTGGAGGTATTAGGGAAAGATTTGAACTCTTATAGATTTTTTTTCTATATTACAAGAAGAATTAAACGAGAAAGTGAAATTTAAATGCTGTTTTCTCTCTCAGAAAAAAAAAAAATTATAGTTGCTTCCCAAATTTAGGAGTCACTTCACCCCCAACACACGAGTTGTCTTTTCTAATGTTTGTCCTAAAAGAGAAGACAAGAAATAGTAAGAGTGCTCGTGCATGCTTTCTCAATCTCTCTTGCCCACTTCTCTATAATCCCTAAGTCGTTTGAGAGAAAATTCTCCTCCACTTATAAAGACAACTGTAAAATCTTCATGTGAATTGACATTTTTAAACCAAAGTGCACACTTATATTTTATCATTTGGTCAAAAATATTCTCGATCTTGTGTTCCAGATTAAACCAAAATGAGGCCACATGTGGAAAAGTTGGGTGAGGCAGTGAGGACACCGTTCAGAGAAGTGTGACTTGGCCAACTGGCTTTCCTTCTCAGGTAGTAAGGAATCTCAGACTTGCCAGCACAAGTGACCGAAAGGCAAAAGCTTTTCTTCATTCCTTCACCCTTTTGTGTCCAATAAGGCAAAAGGGAATCCTGGAGGGCGCCACTCTCCAGCTTGGGATTCAGCCTTCTCCTTCCACACTGTATTTATGCTTGTTACCGGGGCGCCTCGCCAGGGACTCAGTTGCTTTGTGGAAGATGATGGCAGACTCTATGTTGGTTCTAATCATGAAATAGCATCAAGTCCTTCCTCTCATTAGCTTTCTGGCTTTCATAGCATCAGATGTTGTGAGAAATTATAGGTGTATAAATCAAACCATTTCCCTGAGAGCTGAGAGACTCACAAGTGCAAATGTTGCCATGACTACTGCTTCTCACCAGCAACTGGGAGGTACCCATTTGCAACTAGGGTACCACTCCACGGCTTTTTCTTTATGATATGAGTAGTTGAACACTCCTGTTTCAACTGACTTGTTTATTTCTTGGTTTCATGTTTGTTTTGACTTTTTTTGCAGTAATATTGTTTACAGCACTTCATGCGCTGTGGTCTTTGAACTTTAAGGAGAATGTATGCACAATTTTGCATGTAAATAAGCATGTGTATTGCAGTGAATTGAGGATCAAAAGCTTTCATGATATTGTCAAAGAGGTCTGTGGTACAAAAATGGGTTAAGCACTGTTAACCTTGCTAATAAAGGTGTCACTCATACAGTCAGCTCCAGAATGTTAGCGTTAAGCCATTAGGGCACCGTCTGCCCCGCAGTCCAATGGGATATAAGAAAAGCTGGGGAAGCTACCCGGTTTGCTCAGGGAATTGCTCCAGATTTCATTACCCAATTACTTTTGAACCTGAACTTCATTTCCTCCTTCCTTTCACAGTCTAAAATCCTTTGGCTTAGAACCTGGATACTCTTTTTAAGCATACTACCTTATTACTGATAGGTCATTTGAACAATCAGTCATTTTGATTTGTACCTTCTTTGCACCAGAATCAAAAGAGGGGACGGGATTTGGGATGGGCTAGCAGGGGATTGAGGGGAAGAATGAGAAACTGGAAATCTTTGCTTTGTTCTCATTTAGGCTTCCTTGATGTCACTTCCCAGTTCTGAATCCAGAACCACAGATTTTAAGGTTTCAGGCCCTCTGACTGCCTGGGAAAGAAATTTTGACTTGTAATATAAAAGTTTTGGTGGTTCTAAGAATAAAAATGTTTTTAAGATCTATCTTCCTTCTACTAATTCAAATACTCTATTCCAACCACCCATGCCATATGAAACATGTTTCTTTCAATGTCTAACAGACTAATAGATTACTTCCCTCTCTTTACTTGGATTGACTTGATTGGCCCCAGAAGGTATCCGTAACTGATTTGGAGTTTCCTGTTGTCTGGTTTCCTGAAGATGAGGCTTCCTTTCCAGGGCTACCTGAACTATAGGAAGGTTGTATCTTGGCTCTTTCCAACCTTTGCTCTATCCTTATCTTGAAATGCTTCATCAGACTGGATCTGACAATAGCTCCCTCCTGATCTCTTGAAACATGTCTGTTTAGCAGGTTATATCTTTTCTTCTTGATCTTCTCTTTGAAGATAATCGAATGGATTGAGGAACCTCAAAATGTTTAGGCATGTCCTGCCTTTAGACATTCTATAAGTTGCTGGTCATTAATTTTACACTTCTCAATCTTGTTCAATAAAATTACAAACACCAAAAAGCACAAAGTTAGAACAATAATAAAGATTGTTGTGAAGCTAGGAGGAAAATGAAAATGACTCTTTCAAGTACCACTGGAAAATCTAGGGTGAAAATTTGGCCATATAATTTATTCTCCAAAGGGAAGAAAGTCCTGTATCCCATGTAATGACTCCTTAATCTCTGAAGACCAAGCTGAAAGTAATCTGGATTCAGATTCTAGACCTTACTCTGTCATGTTGGCTTTGTGGTTCACCTTGGGCCTAAATTTTTAACGATTCGGGTCTCATGATTTCTTAACTGGAACACTGTAACTACTGTAACTTCTGCAACTTTGAAATATTCCTGATACACACACTTAAACACAGAGATAACTTCATATTCCCACTATAAATCATAGAGAAGACACATTTTGCCATTTTCTGAAAATCTAAGCTACTTCGTAGGAGTGAGCTATTTTTTGAAGTTACTTTAATGTTTGCAAGTTCTTAGGTTACCATTTAGGACATTGAACCAAGAGTAACAATTTGGTATCTGTAGGAAGCCAAAAAACCTGGAGAGAGAGGGAAATAGAATAGAGCATATGTCAGTGGTAATATGAAATATCCTGATGACGTGTTTTAACAAAATGTTTACTCCGTTCAGTGGAATTGAATTGAGGGTTGCCAACCAAAATGGTTAATTAGTGTCTAATCAAGACAGCTAAAATGAATAGTTGGTTCCCATCTTTGAGCATGTCTCATGTCTAAAGAGTGTTTTGAATGAGTTCAGCCTGCCGGACAGGTGTCAACTGTGAGTGGGCCATTTGTAAGGCTGCACTAAGTAAAAGCACAGCAGACTGCCTAGGACCTCAGGCTGAACTTGTCAACTGAACCAGATGCTTCCATCCAGACCTCAGATTTGCTCTTCTACATGAGGATCTGATATTCTGGAACTGAGGTCAGAGATTTCACTTACAAAACCCAAGTTTACTTTAGGGTTTTGAAATAGTCACCAATTCTTGATAATCTTTTAAGGTAGTCTGTTCTTATAGCAGAATTCTTTTTTCTTTTCTTTTCTTTGTCCTCCCTTGCTCCCTCCCTCATTCTCCACCTCCCTCCATCCCTCCTTCCCTTCCTTCTTCCCGCTCTCCTTCTCTCCCTCCTTTTCTCGCTCCCTTTCTTTCTCTCTCTCTCTCTTTCTTTTCTTTCTTCCTTCCTCCCTCCCTCCCTGCCTTCCTTCCTTCCTTCCTTCCCTCCTTCCTTTCTTTCTTCCTTTCTCTTGAAATCTGTTAATGTTTTTATTTTCTACAGCTAATCTTATGTTCAGGATAAGACATAAGAACCTGTTTTAGAGATATATAATATTTGTTCCAATAGGAATATCACCAAGATACAGAAAATAAGGCTAAGAAGACAAAGTGGTGAAAAGTTTTAGTATATTTTCATGCTTCTAATAAATAAAATCCTTTTACCCCCCCCCAATTTATTTTTCCTTTGGTAATCAAAAATAGTAGTGCTCAAAATCCAACATCTGTTGGGGTTCTGTGTTTAATTAGCTATTTATTGCAATGGCCATGACTCTTTGTCTTCACGTGAATTTCTCCTTTCTCTTTTCAAATACCCTTGCTAGTCAAGTATTATATTCTTCTCCCTCTTAATACTTCAAAATTGGAAATTTCTTTTATTTTATGTTTTAAGTAACCTGCATTAACTTTAAAATATTTTTTCTCTCATTTATTTTACCTGAAGGCTAACCCTTCCACTGATTCCAGAGGATTTTTCTCTTCACTAGCCCAGTCTTAAGAACCCCACTACACTTGTCAAGGTTTTTCATATCTTCTTTACTCATATTATTTCCTTCACTTTCTGTTCCTCCACAACTAGGTATAACCAACCCTACTCCACAGAGTTTCTTGCAACTTGCTTTCTCAAAGGGATTCCCATAACACTCTTTACACACTGGGATTGTAACAATTTTCACTATGTTGTATAGGTTCTTGCTTAAGTTTCTGTGGCTCACATGATATAGTCATTTTATTTACAGCAAACAATAGAGCCGATGCTTCTCTATAATCCCAATGTTTGGCACAGAGTTGATTTACAAAATATATACTAATTGAATACATTAACATTAAATTTCTTTTTTTAATTTTCTCATTTATTTCTTAATGTAACAATCACAGTGGAATTCTGCAGCTGGCTCCTACTGGCTTGTGAGAGCTGATTGTTAAATTTTCAATAATTTTACACTTGTTGATACTAAAAATTAAATCATATAAATGTACCATTAAATAAATTAAATTAAAAACAAAGATAATAAATACTTAAAACTCATTTCTACTTAGTTATTTCATTACATTTTACTATTATCTATACTCTTGAGTTTATTTACATCTACTGTGTCCACATGGTAGAAATACTATATAAAGGTTTGTTACTGTACGTCTCTTCTCAACACTAAGATTGAAATTGACCATAGTGGGAGTATTTCCAACACAGAAACTGGCAAATGCAAATCATGTCTTGGTTTATTGTTTTGTTGATTATCTAGACTTAAGAAAGCGATGGAGAAAATGTTAATAAAGGTGACTAAACTTAGAAGTTTGTTATGTCTGTAGACATCACAATGTGGATAGCATCAAACATTGAGGAAATATTTTTGCTTCAAAAATTTTTATTTTTGTATTCAAAAGCTATTATCTTATGCAGTCAAAAATTTTCTTACATAATTGGTGAACTAGTGAACTTCCAACATACCTCTTCATTGTTTATTTTTGTTTTATTTATTAACATAAATGAAAATATCAACCTTCAATCCTGTCCAAACTACACTTACTCCTCAATTGTAACCATAGGTTTGGCTACAGAAATGAGTCAGACAAAAATCAAAGAAAGCATTCATTCTGTGAGAGTTAATTGGCAAAATAGAATTTAAACAAGGTCTTATATATCTTAATATTATCTGTAAATTGTTTGCCACGCATCCTTTATATCAATACATTTGCAATAAATGTATATAAGTATATATACTTATATGTGTGGCATACATTTGAAGAGACTTTCCCTCATATGTATGATATTTAACTACTTATCTTTTCTTCCATTTATTATCTGGTCCTATTTTCTTTTTGTTTCTTTAAGTAAGGTTTTTCATTTTCCTTCTAATGTTAGCTATTGGTATACAGCCATCCAAAGTATCAGTCAGTGGTATGGGGAGGGTAGTAAAAGTGGCAATATATTTTCATGGCATTTATATCATTTCCCTTTAGAGAACAACTAATATACCAAATACTGGTACTCATGATGGTTTATTTTTCAAGTGGATTGCAGCCCCTTGTTACTTAAAATACCCACATGTTTGCGCATCTGGAATAAGAGTGCACATCACCTATATTGTCACCCTTTCAGCACAGTGCTTTTGTGTAAAGAGACAGAATATAGAAAGTGGATGTGGATACATGGCTTTAGAAATAGCAACAGGCAACATAGGCGAACTTTCTACTACATATTAATTTTTAATAATTCATCAAGTAATTGACATTTTGGGCTTTTGAAATGAGTCAACAGACCCTCATTTAACTTGATACCACACATTTTATTAATTAAACATTTTACTGGCAATCGGGGTAGTTCTAAGTTTTGTGGGGCCTGAAGCTTATAAAATTTAGGGGGCTCCCTTTTAAAAAAAGAATACACAATTATGTGTAAAATATTAGGTTACAAAAGTGAATATTTATTCAAAATAAAAATTACAACAAATTACAAAGTGGACACTTAGCACATACATTATTACAACATCTAGAAAAATAACATGCTAACAATTCACACTGCCTTTTCCTAAGAAGATGATTTTGTAAAAAAACATCTTCTATGTGAAGGACAAAAGGATAATTTAATTTTTCTTCTAGAATGATTGATAAAAATTTCTTTTTTATTACTAATAGAAAATTTTCTTTCAGCCTCATAACTTATTGGAAATGTTCTCAATTTTTAGAATTGTTGTCAAATTTGGAGAAAGTTCTTTCATATTTCTTCCACACATGAGCTGTAACATTTCAAGTTTTTGTGTGTACCTCTAATGATTAATTGTAAACACTCTTTGAATTGACACCCATTAACTAATGTGTCTTGATATCCTCATTGTCGTGACATGTTAGTTCTATATTACCTTTGTCAACGTTAGTGTTTTAGGTCAAATCAACAGGAAATCAATAAGAACCAGTAAAACATAATAATTAGCCAAGGGAAAAGAACGAGCAAAGTTCTATTCCAATAAAGATGAGCAGTTCAATATGGATAAAGTATAGTGTGTAGGTAAGACAGGAGGGGGAAAAGGCAAAAAAGTGAAAAAAAAAAAAAAATCTCACAACCAGAGAGGAATAGGGAAATACTATCACTTCCTGGCAGGAGCTTGAAGATGGACAATCGTATAAAGGTCTACAGATGGATCACTAAGCATATGAAAGGCAATCTAATGGAAGTGTCAAGAGCATTACAGAATCAGACAAAGCCAGGTGTGAATCCTAGCTCTGCCACTTACTAGCATATGAGACCTTGCTACCAATAACTTAACTATACATGGAAATGACTGTAAATTACATATCTATATCCCACTAAACCAAACTAAAACTGTCCTCAAATCTCCCTTAGCCAGATCCCCAAAATGCTTGCGGCTCTTCCAATACCACCCAACATAAGAGGAAGTGTGACACAGAAGTTGGAGGGGAAAGAGTCAGTGGTCTTAGCCAATTGCAGTGTATATCTTACATTTTGCAATTTTTTTAAACACGTTTCTGGGGCCCCTCATGAAATATTAGGGTGGCCCGTGCAAGTGAGAAGCTCAGAGGTTAAGTTTTATCAGCTTCACAGTAGATGAACCTCTGCTGGCAATGTCATGGTGGGAGCGACGTTTTGGGTGTTTCATACACAACCATGATAACCACAAATCAAGGTGGAAATTGAAGCTAACCCTGAAGTGGCTGCCACCGTTGTCTTGTTCAAGTTGTGGGCTTACAATAAGATAACCTTTTCTGTATCGTAATGATCTGTCTTTTAATAGCTGCAGAAAATGAAAAGTGCTTGTCATTGGGCAACTGAAAAGAGCTTCCAGAAATCATTGTATTCATTTGCTGCTTCTGGAAAATTTCAATTTATTGGAAAAGGCAGGGAGAAGTGAGAGACTATACTAACATACTGTCTATAATACCTGGTTGCTCTTCAAAATTCAACACATCTTAGGCATGAGACAGAGATTTTTAAAAAATAAAACCAAAATTTCTTATTTTCCCAAAATTAGGCAAAAAAGAACCATATTTTTCTAAATGAGAAACAATGTGTTTGCAGTTCAAGTTTTGTATTAGATTAAATGTTGAAATGCACAAATGCTTATTATAAAAGGCTTTTATTTTATATTACTGCTCCTCTATATTCTTACTTCTGAACGTATTTTCTTTCCTCTACCAGGCCCGAGGTTGTTAATCTTGGCTGTAACAGAATCACTGGAGTATTTTTTAAAAATACCCATTTCCTAGGTACACCCCTAAGTATCTGCAACTTTAAAAAATAATATAAATGATTTTGATGCCCAATGAGGGCTGAGAACCAACGTACCACACAAATATCACAGCAAGATATCTCTAGTCTAAGCTTCAACAGTTCCATTACTGTGCCAGGATTTAGAAAGAGAAACAGAGTCAGGATTGTTTGTTCCAGTCTACAAGCATTATAGCTCCCCCTACTGGGAGGACGGGCCTTTAGAAATGAGTACTTGATTTTCCATAAATACATAAATTTCAGCCATTGGCAAAATAAATTCAATCTTGATTAACAACAACAAAAATTAGTTACCAGATACTGTATTTGATAAATTAAACAGAATTCCTAGTGTCTTGGCCACAGTGAAAGGTAAGCGAGATGCAGATAAACACAGCAACATATTCCTTCAAATGTTGAAGATTATTTGAAGCAGGCGTTGCATTCCATCTTTACTTCATATCTCAACTTGACATTTATTCCAAAGAATTTCAACCAATACTTATTGACAAATGGAACAACTATCACACCCTCTCCTGCATTTGAGTGTTTGCAAATTCTTTGGGCACCATGCAACTTGAATTAGTCATTCTTGCCATTTTTTTCTTTGTCTTTTTCTTTTTTCCACTTCTGCTTCTTTCTTGTTCCTTGAGTCCAAAGTTGTGGATGGGTAGGGAGGTGTTTGCACATTCCTTCATTCATCAAACAGGTATTAAGTGCCTTCCATGTGCCAGACACTATGCAGGTGTGGTAGGTTTGTTGTGGAGTGGAGATGTGGGAGGTTATTTGAGTTCCTTTCCTCCTTTGCAGTTTAAGCCCAGAGGGTTGATGACTAAAAAGTTTAATGAGATATTGGAAACAACTCAGACCTATCCATTTCTATGATGATCTGATCATTTGGTAAGAGAATGAAGATGAAAGAATAGTATTAATGTGCGGTCTACAGTAATAGCATATTAAAGCTCTCCTAAGGCAATATAAAGGGGGGTCTCATCCCACTTTGAGCCCAAGTTGCATCTACCACTGAGATTCATGCAAACACAAGAAAATTTAATGAGCTAATATAGTGGGTGGTCTGAAGATATCTATTTGCATGAATTGACTAATGTGGGAGAGGTTGACTGCCAAAAAAGAGGAAAATGGGATAAAATGGGGATGCAGAGGGCAGCAAGGTATCTGTTGTAAGTATTTGTCTTCTGGCAAAATGTTGTGGACTTGTTTCTGAGACTTATGGAAAGAGAGACTTCAAGCAAAATCCTGACGTCGGGACAAAAAGAACTTCTTTGGCAGCACACAAGTATCTGTGTGTAGACAGTAGTAGGAAGAAGAATATTTCCCCCACCTCTGCTCAAATATAGCACCCTGAGGTTGGTAACATCAGAAGAATCAGGAGATAGTCATCTTGGCACGATCATTAGAATTCTTTCTGTGCTTCCCACCATAGTTCCAGAGTTAAGCCAGCCTCAAATAACTCTCTAGGCAGTAGACGTCAATGTGTGAGTGGGAGCAGGAAGAATGGGTCAGATTCCAAGTAGTTAGCGTGACTGATGGAATGGTTGTGATACATGTGACACACTCTGTGAGCATTAGTAAACATAAATAGGTAAAACGTCATAGGGGGATGAAGCCTTTTAAAATATGAGTCATTAGTATTGACATGAAATTTGGATTACACACACTTGCAAGGAGTACTTGTGTAGAAAGATAGAAATATTCATTCTGTTCTCATTTGGTTATCTTTTTTGTTTTTCTTACTCTCTTTGATGCATTAGAAGAATCTGGGCATTCAATATTCTCCCCATTCCTCTTACTCCCACCCCAACACCAAAGAACTGTCTTCACTTCTGGGAGCATTTGAAAATTAAGCCTATCTCTTTGCCTTCAAGGAAAGACACGCCAGCTTTTTGGTAGTTAATCATTTGGGTCTGGTTATGATGTGCCATCAAGATCTATTGAGAAGGCAAAGAGGAGAATTTACTGCGAGATAGAGATAGAAAGATTAGGAAGCTGTGACAGAAAAATCAGACAGGGAACTGTGGGTAGGAAAAATAAGTGTAGAAGACATTAGCTCAAAAGTCTGGAAAACTATCCTAGAACACTTGTCCAAAAAGCATTGGTGGAGGTTGGGAGCGAGAGACCACTGCCCAGCAATTGCAGGTTAGTGACCTAAGAAGACCTCTTTGAGGGGTATGCTAATTAGAAATTATAAACAACAACAACAATAACCATTAATTTTTCTCGCCAGGTGATAGGCAGGCAGGTGGTCTCTTATGGTCTGGGCTAGGCTTGACTG
The DNA here is from genome assembly GCF_057802395.1 of Ceratotherium simum simum. NCBI lineage: Eukaryota > Metazoa > Chordata > Mammalia > Perissodactyla > Rhinocerotidae > Ceratotherium > Ceratotherium simum. The sequence goes on along the minus strand of NC_141907.1, from coordinate 58,926,797 downwards.
ATCCTACGTAAGCTTGCTCATAGTTCTGAAATTAGCCATTATGTTGACTGGAGATGACTGATCTGAGAGAGCCTTGGCTAGGATGACTTCTCATGTGTTTCTCACATCCCTCCAGTAGGCTAGCTCTGGCATGTTCTCATGGCAGAGACAGGGTTCCAGGATAGGAAAGGAAATGTGCAAGTACTTTTTTCAAGTATCTGTTTGAGTCAAACTTGTACTTCACATTTGCCAAGGCATGTCACATGGTCAAGACCAGGGTCACTGTGAGAGGGCACTATCAAAGGCATGTGTGCAGGAATGTGGCATCATTCAAATTTCCAAGTGCCATTTGGGAAGTTGACCCCTCACTGTTACACAACAGAGATCCTCTCACCACCTGCACTCAGAACCTGCACCAAGTGTTCTTACTGACCATAGAGTGGACATAGCAAGAAGCTTGGCTTGGCTGGCACTTTCTCACTTTTGCCATCAGCCCATGATGTTTAAAAGTTTTGGTTACAATGTTTTAGTTAAAATAGTTTAATAGAGAGCTAAAAATATATCAAAATATATTTAAAATAAAACTTTATTTTTAAAAAAGCAAGAGAATGATATGCAAAGGATTCAGGAAAACAGTTACCTTGAGTGGAAGTTGAAGGGGGATAGGATGAGCAAGAATCACAGGGAGACATAAGTTTTTGTTAAAATGCTAGTTTAACATGATAAGTATAGGAATACATGGGCCTATTATTATCAAAAATATATCCATATGTATTTACCAAGGGGGCCATACATAGACCAATGGTGAGAGTGTGTCATGAACCAAAGATTATGATTAATTAAACTCTGTACATCTGAGTTTATAAAAAGAAAAAAAAGCAGCATTACTTGAAGTTTTAAATGGTCAAGACAAATGGCTTAATTTTAAATTACATAGTATGTTTTATTAAATTTATATATATATCCCTACCTTTTTTTAAAATGCTTTCTTTTTTTCCTTAATGCCTTTGAAGAAATGGCTGTGGTATAAATAATATAAATATTCAATAGGAAATAGCCTTAAAACTTATTGGTCTCTAACTACAAGTACCAAAAGTATCAATATCAGTAATTATAATAAATCTTACTCCCTTTTTAATTTGGTTCAGTGAACTACCAGTAAAATGTAAATTTTATAACCATGGTTTATTTCCACATTAGTCATTCTGTGACAATCTTACAAAGTTAGTTTTCAACATCCTATCAATTTGCTGCCACAGCTAATGAAGTTACATAGATGTAGCAAGTTTATTTTTTTTAGATTTCAGAATAACAGGGGGAAGGCTATAACTTGGTCTCTATTCACTTGAAATTTCTGTTTGAAACAATGAAGAAAAGAGAACATAAGCAAAATGCTTACAAATGGTTACAAACAATGTCAGCAGGACAAATAGGAATCTACGAAGTGAATCAACACTGACTGTTCATTGATTAGATTACATGGGTTTTATCCCTGACGGGGGAAAAAGTATCATGAAATACCTCTCCACCACAATCACAAATAAATGAGAAGGGAAAGAGTGCTGTGCGAGACCAGAGAAAAACAAACCCAAGCACGCACCCTGAAGGCAACAGCAGATGTTTCCCTTCAAAGATGATTACGACTGGGAAGCAATTGGCGACAGTAAGGTCCTACAGAGAATTCCCTCCTTTACCGGATGCTTTAAAAGAACTTATTTAGAGAGGCACAACTGTCCCTGTGTGATGCTAAAATTAAGCTGAATTAATTCCTCAAAAAATTGACCAGAAGGAAGACTCCAGTGAAAAGGCAGTGTGGAAACTTGAACATTCTGAATTAGACAACAGAGGAAGCCTTTTCAGAGGACAGTTACCCAGCGGTTCATAGAGTTCACTAGAGATAGTCGGAGCAATTATGGGAGCACTGGGACGAGACATCTAAGAGCTCTGCTTATCAAGATTGCTTTCATTTTTGGGACATTCACTCTTTGTCAGGGAAGAATACAGATGTGTTATATTCTGGTTCACTCCAAAGGGTCTCTCTTCTGGAATTTCATGCTACCCTTTTTCATTGCTCTCAATTATGTTCCTATATGCTATTTTACATCTATATATCTATTTATATTTGTATTTATATTCATATTCATATACATATATATATATATATATATATAGCCATAGAGGAAGTTAGTCTACTCTTAAAAAGACTATGATGGCTTAGATTTCAACGCCTCTCTCGATTTTTTTTATCACTTCTCTTCCTGAGGCTGTGCAAGCTTTCTAAGTAAAGGTAAGATTTCTTGGGCTCATCTCACTGACTTCAAATAATATAAAAATTATGGGATTTGGCAACAGATCCATAAAATGCCTTGTTGCTTTTTCTTGTATGAAAGAGTTGGTGACCCCAGAGAGCTGAGCAGAGCAGTAAGCACAGTGATGAGACACCAGGGTATAGGCTCATCAGTGGATGGCAGTGACTCTGAAATCAGCTCTTTTTTGGCTGTGGGAGCAATTGCCAATGACCACAGGGGTCCTGTCAGAGTCAGTGTGGAACAATGCACATTGATAAGGTACATATGTGCCTTGGAGCTAATTGATGACTATCGGAGACACTAAATCAGGGTAAATGAGGATTGAGAAATTCCAAAGAAAGCAAGCTTCACTAGGTGTATAGAGGAAAACTGAGCATGGAGCACTGTTGGATCTTATGAGGGGCCCACAATAAACACCTAATTAAACATGAGAATGGGCAGAATTCCCTTGGGTAACAAAACTAGGAAGTGAGATTTGATAGAAAAAAAAAAAAAATTCTGGGTGTGGACCCCTAGAAGAGTAGCTTTGACAGGAACCAGGCCAGGGAAGGGTGGGGTTGGTTGTGGTGGTACCACCTTTCCTCACAGATCAGACAGACAGAAAAGATTACTCATCTATGGGGTCAGGAGAAAAGGCACAGTGATTTCTGAGGTGGTGCTGAGAAGATTGACACTAAGGATGAGAAATAGCAGGGCCTCTCTACTTGCTGATCTATTTGGAACACTCTTCCCCAGGCTCACCTCTACCATTTGGTGTCCCTGGCAAGACTACAGTTGGAGGTCTGGCTTGTGGCCTGGCCCTTCTCTTCTCACCTTGGCTTTGTCTCACACCATGAAGGATCTCATGTGCATGCATTTGGACAGCCAGCCTGCAAGTTCAAGTTCCACCCCACCCCTCCCCACTAGGCAACCACTAACCTCTTGGCTACCCATCTAGTCTAGGCGTGCAGAAGCAGGAAGAACCTGAAGAAGAGGTCGGCAAGGCCCTAAAATGGGCTCAGGGCCATTTGAGCATGAAGTGTGGTCTAGAAGAGGAAAACATGGACTCTGGTGGCCACCTCCCTTGGCCCTGTAGACTTGGCTCAGCGAGAGGGGCATGGCTGCATGCCTAAGCGGGGCCCTCTCAAGTGCAGAGCCCAGAGCAGGGATCCTTGTTGCCTGTTATCGGCCTTACCCCCAGTTATCCTCATGGTTCTTCCCCTCACTTCTCTTATTTTTCTCGGAGTGTAGGAAATTGGAATAATTTGCAATTGCTTTGGTGGAGTTTTTCCATTTCCTCTCTAGAAACATTTACTCAACAGAGTCATCATCTGTAATGTTTGAACAGCATAGACATGAGTATGTTCACATTTCAATAGTAAATGCATCACTCAGAAATTTAAAAAAAATTTCAAAAATTCCAAGCATGATAAGGAGCAAAGTACGTGTCAAGAGAAGTGGAGCACAAAAGAAGATGGCTTGGTGAAAGCAAGCCACCTGGGTCTTCGTGGTATGGGCTAGCTTTAACAGGTTGCGCACCTTGGATTATGAAAGCGTTTTTTATCTTATGGGAATCTTCCATGCCCTCTACCCTAATTGGTAATGGGTAGTCGTGGCAAGTGAAGAAGGAGGGTAAAATATTCTCTCTCTGCCAGTGATCCAAGGTCAAATTGAACCAACTCACAGGAGCTGATTGTTAAAGTTTCAGGAATTTTACAAGCCAAAATTGTGTTAAACACAGCCATGATTAAAAATTAAGCTACATAAAGTTATAATTAAGTAATTTATATTTACAACAAAAGTTATAAGTACTAGAAGATTACTACTTTCTAATTATTTTGCTATATTTTATTCTCTGCTTTAGACGTTATTTATATCCATTCTTTGTGCATGGTGGGAATACTGTAAAATGATGTGCTCCTACACACCTCATCCTCACTCTGTGTTCAGTAATCTGCTCCAGACCACTGAACCCCAAAAGTTCTCTGACATGATGGGTTTATCTCCTATCCTCTGGAATGTACGTATTTTGTATGCCTTGATCTAATTAACGTGATGTCATTGATATAATAGATCAATGTAATGTTCTGCAGAACATCCAGACAATTAGATCCCTTCAGACTATATGAAGAAAGAGGGTAAGAGAGTTTAGTATAGCCCTAGGGCAAGACTATGGAGGGGGCCGGTTTCAGACATTTTCTTTTTCTTTTTTTTTTTTTTTTGTGAGGAAGATTGGCTCTGAGCTAACACCTGCCAATCCTCTCTTTTTCCTGAGGAATACTGGTCCTGGGCTAACAACCGTCCCCATCTTCCTCCACTTTATATGGGACGCCGCCACAGCATGGCCTGACAAGCGGTGCATCGGTGCTCACCCGGGATCTGAACAGGTGAACCCCGGGTCACCACAGCGGAGCGCGAGCTCTTAACCACTTGCGCCACTGGGCCAGCCCCCCAGACATTTTCACTTAGCTTTCACTGCTAGGATAATTCTTACTCCACAGGTCAAGGAACTCATGTGGGGGTTCTGTGAACTTCCAAATATGTCCATTTCAATATGCATACATCTTTCAAGGAAATGTCTGCCAGGTGGGCCTGTTGCTCCAGTGGATATACTGTGAGCTGAACACAAGCCACTCCACTGGTAATGATGAGGGTATGGCAGCACTTGGTATATCTGGGTATCAATGTCAATTGAGACCCTATGTCCAATAATCCTTGAAACAACCTGGTATTATTCTTTCCCCAATTCACAGTCATCCAAGTAAATGCCATAGGTGTTTCAGAGTCTTTCCTTATAGGGATCTAGCCTCTCCTTGAGTCAATGGGCTCTGGGTCTGGAAACTAATTCAAATCTGGAAACTGGGCCAGGGATTGTGACATTTTTATTGGGCAGCTTCCTTCAATCTCCTAACGGTTCCTCCTTAATTTCTTGTCATTATATAAATTAAGGACTACATGTGTTGACTGCCTATCCATCGTGCCTCTAGGAAGACCATACATTTTGAACCATCTCCATAGCTCTCCATAGTTCGGGCCAGTCCTACCTACCACTTTAACCTCACCTCTCATTGCAATAATTGCACCTACTTTGCATTCTGATGGTTAAGTACCACCACCTGGCCTCCATTGTTATGCGATCTTAGTTCTCTAATAGCATCTCCTACCCTCACCCCTGTCCTACAGAGGATACCACCACTGAGCTTCTCAAGAATGCCGGTGCCCCTCTCACCACTGCTTTCCTTATCCCTTTGGTAAATGTAGTTTCCTCTGATCCTACTGCAGAACATATTTGGCGGATGGGTTTTCTAGCTTTTTGTAATATACCTATTCTATGTGTCCATTTTTCTGAGCATTTTTATCCATTTCTCCACCATCTAGCACAGCATTTCTGCCATTTATATTTCACTAATAGTGATCCATTGCTTTTTGTCAAGCTTCCAAAAGCCACACTAGTGAAGTATTAACTCCCAGAGTCTTTGCCTGTATATTAAATCTTTATGTTATGACAAAATTCTCCCATTTCAATTGACTTTCCCTTATCCAACTTAACGTTTCACTCCCTTGATCTAGAACCCTCTAGAGACAATGCATTGCATAATTTCCAAGCTCCTTTCAAGTTATATCAGCCAGATACTGTAGCAACTTCGATGTAAAGTCCCTTTACTCCCTTATCCCAAATTGGGCTAGGCTGGGATTCTATCCTTGTTATTGGCTTGGTTGCCAGGTGGGAATGTGGAGGTAGATCTTGAGGGGACAAGTATTGCCTTGTAAGCCTCCTGCCTTATTTGAGGCCTATGCACAATCTTAAAAAATGGGCCTGGTATCTTTGTATAAGATGGAGTTGACTGTTTATGCAGGTCCCGTATGTTCATGGATATTTGGGAGTTTAAGATTCTCAGTGCATCTACCTAGATATCTCCATCCCAACAAAGTCTCTGTGTCCTACTCCTTCCTGATTATGGTCCTTACCTTGACATGGGGGACCTGCTAGCATTGAGAATTCAGCTTTCCGTGAAGCTCTGCTACTCTTATAATTAAGTCCTGAGTGTGTTCTTTAACTCTTGTCTGTCTCTCATCTGCACAAGATTATCGGTTATATTAAATGCTGCCAGGACACCTTCTGGCTTTTTCCTTTTACCTTGAATTTTGATTTATTGCCCTGCACTGCTCATTATCTCTCTTCAATGACTCAACAGCGCTCAGTAACAGCTACCCAACCCCATAGTTTATTCCTTCCCTCATACCTCAAGCACCAGAGAGTGAGTCCTTGCAACTTAGGTTAGCCATGTAGTCTAGTCATGGCTAGGCTTGGGTGGGGAGCAGAGAAGAATATGTTTGGTGCTCAGATAATCCACTGAGATGTCTCTTGGTGCTCCCATCCCCAGTTTTAATGGTGAACAGTCAAGAACAGCAGCCATGGCCTACAAAACGGCAAGGTAACTTGGAATTCAAACACTTCAGGGATGAGGGTGTGGGTTGCCCCAGCAGCAGAGGTACCAGCTAGAAGTGAGGGAATCTAGACTGTGGTGGAAGAGGGGGAGTGATAAGCATCAGTTATTGTTTGGAGACCAATTACAGTCTTGAAATGTAGTTCCTACACTTGCTGGCTCCTTTTATATTTCCCCTGGAAATGAGAGCATCCTGGAGAAGCTGTTTCCATTTGGGCAAATTTGCTATGAAAACAAGTGGGTCTGAGCAGGAAAGGATACTCTGGCAGTGTCCTTGCATGCTGTGGCATTCAGCCCAGAGCCCCTCTTCAGGGTGACATAGCAATCCTCATCTGCTGAGAAGTACAGCTACAGTACTTACAGTACAGTACTACTAACTACTCATAGATGTGTCCCTCACTGGGAATAGCTCTTAGCTGTATGGAATTGCTGTGTCTAAGGTTATGTCACCTCAAAGAGGATAGCTTGTAGTCAATGACTATTTGATGTAGGAACGCAAAAGCCTAAATCCCTTGCCTCAATTTTGGACGACTGAAAGGTCATTTCAGCTCCAGAACTCACCGTGGGACTGGCTGAGGCGTCAGTTCTAAGAAGATGGCAGATCTATTTTTTCTCTGCCCAGTCCTGCCTTCCTCACTTTCTTACAAGTGTATATCCAGAGAGGACTTCCCAATTAATCTTCCAAATGCAACTCTCCATCTATGAATCTGTTTCTAGGGAACCCAATTCAAGACCTTATTTCATTAAACCAGTGTAGTCAGGTTTCTGTTGATGCAGCCAAATGCAATCCCAATGGGGATACAGTTTAAGAAAGATTCCTGAGAAATGAAGTCCTTACTGGTACATTCCAAATCACAGGTACCCATGTTAATCTTATTTTAACCAGCAGCATTAACTTAAAAGAGCCAAATCTCTTATTTAAGTGGCAGATAATTGGTAAACTCAAATGTCATCCAAGTGAGAAAATAGGTAAAATATCAGGACAGAGACATAATGTCTTAGACCTGGCATCAAACGGGAGAAAGAACCCATGACCTTGAGTAGACTTCTTATAGACCCTGAGTGACACATCCTAAGATAATTATCACTTAATTTGATTTCTTTTTTCTTTTCAATTAACCTAAATTAATTTCTGCTTTTATATTTATGAATTACTTCCTCCTGTTTTACAAGAAAAGTTTTTTTTTTCTCTTTCTAGCTCTCAAGTTGAATGCATAAAAATATTTATTATTTTAATTCATAGGTTGGGAGAAATCAAATGCATAATTTTTTGGAAATCAACCACATTTTATCTTAGATAACACTAAATTGACTCTTTTAAATATAACTGAGGCAGGCTGTATTGGTGGATGTTAGGACAAAAAATTCTAAGTTTTTTTTTAATTGCTTCCATGACCTGACCACACCATCAACAAATATCACACAAATACCACAATGTCTCAAAAAGATATTCTATTTCATTTACACTTTTTGCCCTATTTTCATTTCCAATGCAATTTAAGCAGTGTAGTCACTTGAAAAAGTCTCTGCGTTTTTAAATAAAATTAATTTTCCAAGTACTTGAAACTTAAATATAGTGTATAATAAATCCAACACTTCTAGAGTTTTAAAGTTTGGATCTTAGTACGATAAATCATAGCAAGATGATCAGCTAAGGACAGTATCTTTAACAAGCTTGCAATCTGAAAATAATATTGATTTCAAAGAGGGTTATTTTAGTGCATCTACTGAATCATCATTTTTCAATCTCAAGAGAAATTGTGAAAACAAAAATATTGAATATAAAATACTTTTAAGAAAAACTTCCACAAAAATCTGAAGATACCATCTTTCATATTTGTTAGAAACCTTACTACAAAGCAGTGATTGAATCAGAAGTGCTTCTTTTGACATAATAATATTTATGAATCCATGTGTTTATATTCTCTGCTACTTCCTTTCTTGTTTCCTTTTTGATGCCTAGTCTCTTTTTTTCATTGTCACTTCCACCACCAACTACGTTAACTCTACTAGGTGTGGTCTAGGCTTGCTTCTACATTATTGGTAACTAAAGTGGAGGGGAAAAATAAAAAGAAAGCAAACAAGAGAACGGTGAAAGTAAGAAAAGAGACAAAGATCTCTCCTAGCATGTTTTTATCCATAAATCTCAATATTCCTTTTTCTGTTGTGAAACCCTTCATTTCTTGGGTTCAGGAACCCAAGAAATTGAGAAAATATGCAATTTGTTGGATAGACATAGAATTGAATCCAAATCTTGTAACTTAATAGTGTTGTGACCTTGGGCCAGTTTTATTAACCTCTTTGAATCTCTCTTTCCTCCTTCATAAATGGAGAGAATGCCTACCTTGCAGAATTTTTCTAACAATTAGACATATACATGTAACATGTCTAGGACAGAGCTTGGCATTCATTCATTTGTTGATTCTCACATTTGACAAACATATAATGAGCATCTTCTACATGCTACGCATTATGTTAGGTTTTAAAGTATACTTAGGGGGAGAAGTCAAGATGGCGGCGTAGGCAGACTCTGAACTCACCTCCTCCCGCGGACACAGCCAGTTGACAACTACTCGTGGAAAAATCACCCCGGGACAGAACTGAAAACTGGATAAGAGGAACTTCTGCAACAACGGACAATCCTAACTGAGGTAGAAGAGGCGGAAACGCTCTTCTGGAGAGAAGAACGCCGCCTTCACAAGCTGCCAGCTTCACCGCCGCCGGGAGCAGCTCACAGGTACGCAGCCTCCCTGGAGGGGCGGGGCCCTGAGCCGGGGAGCGCCCCCACTGTGGGCATTTTGTGGACCCAGCACAATAGAGACCAGCGGCATAATATCTGACTTTGCCTGCAACTAGAACATTGGGGAGTACCCCCAGAAAACCCGGTTCACAAAGACATTAAAATCGGCTCTTAAAGGGCCCATGAGCAAACTCACCCGTTTCAGAAAGCATCCTAAAATCACCAGAAAGAAAGGTGCACAGTGCTTTGGTGAAAAGAGACTCACCTGATAGGCTCTGAGTGCATCTCGGTGAGAGGTGAGACCTCTCCAGGGACTGGGACATTGGCGGCGGCCATTGTTGTGGCCTGGTGTGGGTGTGCTGAGACAGACGCCATTGGAGTTCTCCCTGAGGCCTGCTAGCCCAAGTCTGCCCCACCCACTAGAGCACCGATTTAATCCAGCTCAGCCAGGGCAGGCAGCCCACCCTAGAGACTGGCCCCACCCAACAACAAGCCCTCAGGCAACTTGTGGGCCTGCATAGATTGGTGACTGGATTCTCTGCAGCCTGGCCACTGAGCCGACTTCAGTGGGGCAGGGTGTGCACAAGGAGCTGGTGGAGAGTGTGGGGCGGCAGTGGAGTGTGTGGCTCCCGCCGTGGAGAGACTGGGTCTGCTTCGGGAGGTCGGGGCGTGCACGTGGGGCAGGACTGTGTTGAATGTGTGTGTGGACCTTTGGGCGGCAGGGCTTGTCAGCTGCAGAAGATTTGTGCTTCTCAAAGACCCACATAGGGGGTTTGCCCCACCTTCCAAAGCCTGAAACAATTGGGTGCTCCCGTGCCTGAGGCCAGCCCCACACAGCTGCAATCCTCAGAGAACTGACAAGAGACCTAAAGGCTGGATGCTTATAGCAATTGTAAGGCCCTGAGCCTAACAACCTGCCACACTGGGGGCCTACTCACTTAAAAGAAATACTGCAACACAAATGTGGTATTAGAACTTGCAGCCAACTGTGCTGGGGCTCCCCACACCTGATAAAGAGACTGAAGGGCCCACAACAATTACAAGCAGCTGAGCATTACAACAGCTGGCCAGGAGCATAACTCAGCCTCCCTGGGCGCCTACAGGGAGAGCAAACAGGCCACAACAGAAGGACACACGTAGCCCACATAGGGGTCACCCCTGGAACATTGAGAACTGAGGGAAGCACACTGCAGGCCTCCTAAGCCATCACTTACATAAGGTCACCTATCCAAGTGTAGGAGACGTAGCTGGCCTACCTAATACGTAGTCAAAAGCACAGGGAAAGAGGCAAAATGAGGAGGCAAAGGAGTACATTCCAAGTAAGGGAACAGGACAAAACCCAGAAAAGTAACTAAGTGAAACAGAAATGAGCAACCTACCCGACAGAGAGTTCAAACAAAGAGTGTTAAGGATGTTCACTGATCTGGGGAGAAGAATAGATCAACTCAGTGAGAATGTCAACAAAGAAATGGAAGATATAAAAAAGAACCAATCAGAAATGAAGAATACAATACTGGAAATGAAAAATTCACTAGAGGGACTCAAAAGCAGAGTAGAGGATACAGAAGAACGGATCTGCAAGCTGGACGAAAGACTAGAAGAAATTACCCAAGCTGAACAGGTAAAAGAGAAAAGAATTAAAAAGAGTGAGGACAGTCTAAGGGACCTCTGGGACAACATCAAGCACACTAACATCCATGTTATAGGTGTCCCGGAAGGAGAAGAGCGAGACAAAGGGGTAGAGAATCTATTTCAAGAAATGATAGATGAAAACTTCCCTAACCTAAGGAAGGAAACAGACATCCAGGTACAGGAATCACAGAGAGCCCCAAACAAGATAAACCCAAAGAGGCCCACACCAAGACACATCATAATCAAAATGTCCAGAATTAAAGATAAAGAGAGAATCCTAAAAGCCGCAAGAGAAAGTCAAGTTACGTACAAAGGAAACCCCATAAGGCTATCAGCTGACTTCTCAGCAGAAACCATACAGGCTAAAAGAGAATGGCATGATATATTTAAAATGCTAAAAGGAAAAAACTTACAGCCAGGAATACTCTACCCAGCAAGGTTATCATTTAAAATGGAAGGAGAGATCAAAAATTTCCCAGACAAGCAAAAATTAAAGGAGTTTGTCACCAAGAAACCAGTGCTAAAGAAATGTTAAAGGGACTGATTTAAGGGGAAAAGAGAAGACCACAAATAGGAAAAATTATCTATTTCCATGATAAGAGGGTAATGGATACAAATGCACAAAAAAGAGGTTAGATATGGTATCAAAAACATAAAAGGAGGGAGGAGGGGAGTTAAAGAGTAGAGCTTTCAGACAGATGTCAAACTAAAGAGACCATCAATTCTGTATAGAAGAAGGAAGGAACAGAGAAGGACGACTAAAACACTGAGGAAAAAAAAGTTTAAAAATGGCAGTACATACTTATCAATAGCTACTTTAAACGTCAATGGACTAAATGCTCCAATTAAAAGGCATAAGGTGGCTGATTGGATAAAAAAACAAGACCCATATATATGCTGCATACAAGAGACACACTTCAGACCTAAAGACACTCACAAACTGAAACTGAAGGGATGGAAAAAGATATTCCATGCAAATGGCAATGAAAAGAAAGCTGGGGTAGCAGTACTCATATCAAACAAAATAGACATTAAAACAAAAACTGTAAAAAGAGACAAAGAAGATCATTACATAATGATCAAGGGAACAATCCAACAAGAGGATATAACACTTGTAAATATCTACGCACCCAATGTAGGTGCACCTAAATATATAAGGCAATTATTAACAGACATAAAACCAGAAATCGACAGTAACACAATAATAGTAGGGGACTTTAACACTCCACTTACACCAACGGATAGATCATCCAAACAGAAGATCGATAAGGAAACATTGGCCTTAAATGATACACTAGAACAGATGGACCTGGTAGATATATACAGAGCATTCCATCCAAAAACCGAAGAATACACGTTCTTTTCAAATGCACATGGAACATTCTCCAGGATTGATCACATATTAGGCCACAAAACAAGTCTCCATAAATTTAAGAAGATTGAAATAATACCAAGCATCTTTTCTGACCACAATGGTATGAAACTAGAAATCAACTATAGGAAGAAAATCAGAAAAGCCACAAATACATGGAGATTAAACAAAATGCTACTGAACAACAACCGGGTCAATGAAGAAATCAAAGAAGAAATCAAAAAATACCTGGAGACAAATGAAAATGAAAATACGACATGCCAGAATCTATGGGATACAGCAAAAGCAGTTCTAAGAGGGAAGTTTATAGCAATACAGGTCTATTTCAACAAACAAGAATCTCACCTACTAAAAATTAAATTTCACTTAACTTACTTTTATTTCATAAATTTTATGGAATAACAAACATTCTTCATTTCCTCTGTAAAAGATAAATCTGAGTCCTGTAGCTTCCCGAGTGCTTATGGCTTGTAATCTCCTCTCTTATATCTTTATGTTCTATAGCTCCCACTTGTTGAGATATAGTTTTGTTTGTTCCCAAACATTTAATTTATCATTTTAATGATAGAATTTAACTAAATATTTATGAATATCAATGAAATATGAATGGGAAGCAGAAGAGAAATATTTGTATGAAAATTAAATTAAATGCGTTGGAATGACCCAATAAAGAGAAACAGCTGAAAAATGATGTCAAATTAGGTGTAGGCAAGGTATTTAGAAAAGATTGTAAAACTATGGAAATCTAAAAGAATTTAACATCCTTTTTGCTTCACTACAGTATTTAAATTCCTGTATCTTTTAAAAACATGAAAACTGGAAATCTTAGTCAATGTTCAATGTTATGGGTGTGGTTTATGCAAGAAAGACCAGATGAAATTCCCATCAGTGGGTATATTCTCAAGGGAATGGCTTTCATGCCACATCAAAAGATTGGAACTTGAATACATATTTATTTACTTTAATTCACCATAAAATATTTCTGATACCTATAATTTTTTATTGTTCCCTAATTTAACTGGCTTTTCCGATTAATCATTTATCTATCAGACTCAATTTCATTGGCTAAAAGTATTTCTATTGTACTTCATGTGTTTATTTTATTTATAATATACAAAGTTAATTAATTTAGTAGGTGAATAAGTCACTTGCTTTTACTGCTGACTCTCAACTGGATTTTAGGCTTCTGGTTGAACTTATGATGATTTATCTGAAGATGGTATAGAACTCAGACTTTATCATGAAGGTTCTAATAGTCATACTTGGAGATTTAGTGTACAAAGATATAATATGGCCAGGTGAATTTTCTGTGTTGGCAGTTTTTACAGTGTGAACCTTTTCAATATGATTATAATATGTTAGTTATTTCTACAATTATTTGTGAATTCTAAAGCCTTTTTTGTCAAATATGTAACTAATTTACCCTCATTTTATGAACAGCAGTTGACTTGTGATTAACTAGTTGCAAGAACAATTGTAACAGGCCTCGGTTTTGCTTTGGAACACAATAGTTAGCTTTGCCTATACCTACAGGAAAAAGGAAGTCTACTGGAGGCCACCTTGTAAGTTACTATTGAATTTGAAAATGTTCATTTGCATGATTTAGGGTGTTCTCTTTCGACGTAATTCTGTCTTGTTTCACTACAGAGTAGATAGCCTGTCAAACATGGGGGGAGTCATTTGAACACCCAGGTTTATGGCAGCCAGAACTCACAATTCAGAAGGTTAATAGCAAGCATGTGGGTGCCATTTGTTCTAAAACCAAGGGGCTCAGTTATTAAATACACCATAATACATACTTAACCATTTATGGTATTACAAGAAAACCTGACTTCCGGAAGGAGGCTACTTCACAGATTTTACAGCAGAAGCCAAGTATGCAGTGGAAGGATTACCAAATGCTGGAGTGTCAGCTCTACAGTTTAACTCCTAAATCACCAGGCTGAGAATAGCTTTATCAGGTTTCTCTCTTCATCTGTGTGTTGATTTAGCAGTAGAAATTATTCTCAGATGGCCCAAAGCCAGTCACTGCAGAGAGCTGGAGAGCTACAAAAACTGGCATTTACAACTATTTCACACTCTCATTTTTTCCTCAAAAATTAGCAGAATTTTGGCTTAATTTTTGGAACTAAATTATACTTGACAAATTACTGATTCTTACATCCTCCTCTTTTCGTATATGTACAAAAGGGCAACATATCCTAAGTACCTTCTTTAAAAGATCCTCTGGCATCTTGCAGATACTTGTGATGATTATTATAAAATTTGTAGAAAACATCAGCCACAGAGCCGACTTCACACTCTGCTGGTATTTTTGTGTGTGTGTGAGGAAGATCAGCCCTGAGCTAACATCCATGCCAATCCTCCTCTTTTTGCTGAGGAAGACTGGCCCTGGGCTGACATCTGTGCCCATCTTCCTCCACTTTATATGCGATACCACCACAGCATGGCCTGACAAGCGGTGTATTGGCGCGCGCCAGGATCCAAACCCCGGCAGCCAGCAGCAGAGCGTGTGCGCTTAACTGCTACACCACGGGGGCCGGCCCCACACTCTGCCGGTATTAGGAGTGGATGCTGTGGTGGACTGAATGTTGGATGGCGGTGAGGAAGTTAGGAGTTGCAATAATTATCAAAGACTTAAGGCTATAGGGACAAACAACCGCCAAGTGGCATTAAAACTCCAAATACTTTGGGCCACCTACATATAAAAAGATATTATGTGATAAGTGCACAAGGGCATAGCTGTCATTAAATAGCCAAGATAAAGAGTAGTTTTTAACCTACAGGAGGCATTCACCACTTGGTGTGAAGCAGGCTTGATAGGGCTTCTCCAAGTTGTTCTCTAGACTGGGAGGAGAAAGGGTTAGTTTCTGAAGTAGCACTCATAAAGTATTTTCTAGCTTTTTGATTTGATAGCACCCTGAGCACCCGTCTACAGTATCATTTACCACATTGTATTGAAATGGGCTGCAGGTCTGCCTAAAGTTTAAGAACACGGGTATTGAAACTCTTGAGTGCTACTTGAAATGGTTTTCTCACTATGACACCTATAATTTTTCTGTGCCTCAGTTTTCTTAACTGTAAAATTGGGAGTCATCATGTACCTCCCTTGTGGGTTGAGGTGAGGATTCAGGGAGCTACATATATGTACATGAACAGTGTCTGACATAGACAACTACTCAATGCACCTTAGCTGTGATCTTCACGTGCCTGTTTCTTCTACAAGGACTGCGCTGTGAGGTCCTCTTGGGAAGTTACCTTGCAATAGTCTTCTCAGTGAATTGTAGGGGCATTAAAGAGTTTTGATTTTAGTTGGAGAGACCATCTTGTTTTTTGAGTTTTCTTTCCATTTTTGGCATTTGGTAGATAAGCGGTACTGTGGGGGGATGAGTGGGGGAAGAGGGTACCAGAGTGATATGGCAGAAACAGGCTGACAGCTTGATGCCCACGCTGAAAAGTTTTCTGTTTTCTGTCTTCCTTCTCCGCATGCCTGCTGTGCAGCTCAGAAAGAATGAAAGAATAAAGGGAGAAGGACTATAGCCTCTGGGTTGAGATTGAATGCATGGGAACACGGGAGGTAATGTGAAAAAGAGAATGGAGAGATTCGGCTGTCAAAAATCTATAGTAGAATGAAATTTTAGAAGCATTGCAGCTATTGATTTCTAATCTAGCCCTAGGGACTAATTAATCTTGAGGACATTTCCCAGTCAGTTTGGGGTTAATGGATCCTCATGGAAATCACACAAATGGAATCAGAAAGTTACAATTAAATACCAGGGCTCAGGAGTATCTTTTTTACAGCCCTCTATGCTTCCATAGCATTTTCTCTATCTATCTATCTGTATTATGTTATTGATTATTCTGTATTTATTATAATATGTCACAACAGAGATTACAGAATCATGACTTACTCATCTTTTTATTCTCAACATCAAGCATAATACCTCACAAATAAGAGGTACAAAATGTGTTTGAAGAGAGAAAAAGAAGAGGAAGGATAGGAAAAGAAAGGAAAGAAAAGGAATGAAGGAAGGCAGGAAGTTGAAAAGGAAAGGAAAGGAAGGAGGGATATTCAGGCTAGTGCTAATTTCCACAGTTGTTGTAAATGACCGCAGACTAATTCTCTTCCTAAAGAGCTCTAGGAAAGGGTATCATATAATCTTTCCCAATAATATATTCCAGAGAGTAACAACTATTTGAGCAGAGATGTTATGAAGACCATCGATCTTTATATAATGTAATCTTTACTCTGGAAGAGCAAGTTTTAGGGATATGAGAAATGTATTAAAGAGAAGTTAATCTGATTAAATTTAGAAAGTACGTATATGAAAAAAAGCCATGTTCAATAGTTAGGAAAAAAATAGTGATGTGAGCCAACACATATTTTGCATAATGCGATTGAAATACTATTGTATTATTCATCAAGAGTTCTTCCGAAGTACAAATATGAACTTTTCACCTATTTTTAATTCCTTGGTACAGTATATAAACTAAACCATTGCACTTTTGTTAAACTAGAATATCTTTCAAAATTTTCTTAGCCTTTTGAGGTTAATGAATTATTTATTGTTAAGCAATTTGGTTGCCAGAAGCAGACAGTCTAATGAGATGTTGGAAGCTAAATAAGAAAAGTCTTATGATTTTGAAAGAAAATACTGCACTTGTTGAGAAGTGGTTTACTTATATTCAACAATTAGCTCAGCAGTGTGCCATTTTTTACAAATATTACTATTTTAATAACTCCAACTTACAAGGAAGAGGCAGCACTTTCCACTGCTGTTTCTATCAGCACTCATGGAAAAACATCTTTTAAAAAATTGATATTGTAAATATCTGCTAGAGATAAAATGGTAATGTGAGAGAAAACACAATTCCTTCATAAATATGTTAATTCAAAATAAGATGTCAAGATTTTAGTCATAAAGGAAAATATGCCACTCAATTCAGGTTACCTTGGATACTGGGACAGAACTAATATGTTCTAGATTTTCATGGTGTTCACTTCCAGATTGACAGAGCAAATATGAATGGGCTCAAAAATATTTTAGCAAATTCTTAAGTATAATGTTTATATCTTTAAAGGTTGTGAATACAAAGGCCCACTTATAGCTCCTCTTCCTTTTCTATTTTAAAGGAGAAGCTTGAGACTTTTCTATGACATGCAAGTCCTAGCTATATATTTATTTTACATATGGATGTGTCAAGCACTCCCTCAGTGCCAGGCACACCAGCAGCATTAAATAATTGTTTGTTGAGCTGAAATTAGTAGTTAGCCCTCAAGAAGTATTATTGAATGAAAGAATGGGTGATGACTCATGAGTAATGCTCCTTTCATTGCCTGTACAGTTATTCAATATGCATTAGCATGAAATATCAAAAATTCAGTTTGTTCTTGAAGTCCGTTTACAGAAATGAAAAGATTGTCTCTTTAAATTCAGTAAGTACTCCAATTTCAGGGACCATAAATATATACTGTATAAAGCAAATAACATTTAATGAATGAAGACAGAACATACAAAAACTGTTACATAACCAAGTCTCTGCTTTTCCTAAGCAGAGAATCTTGAACATGACTTTTTACGTTCATTGAAAGAAACGAAATGGTAAGTTATCATTTTTAAAATGGAGAAAATTCTATTTCACTTTCTTGGAACTTAAAGATTATTCAATTGAGTTTTTTCATACTTTCCAATAAAAAATGAGCAGGGATTAAACATGCAGTGTTTTGGTTTAAAGCAATTTTTTTTCAGTAGTAACAGCCAACTGTGCATAAACTGTGAGACTAGAAATCATATCCTCACTGCACTGCGCCTTTGTATGACGCTATTTTTGTATCCTTTCCTGGGAAGACTTCATATAGGTGGAAACGTATCCGCTTTGAGATAATTGGGTTAGTAATTGCCTTAGATGGGGTTCAAATGAAGCTTACCTTATAGATGTCTGTTGTGTAGCAAAGGGTGTTATATCACATGTTTACACTATTAGCAGCAATATTAGTGGCTACTCAACACATTCCACAGAATACTAAACAGGCTAAGATAGATTACTTGAGCCAAATTGATCAGAAAATGCTTTTTGAAAATGGGTTTAGTTTATACTTTGGGAAGTATGTGTAGAAACGTTCTCACTTCTGTTGCTCAGTAAATGTTTTAAGAAAATGACAACAGAGAGTTTTAAAGAAAGAAAATCAAATAATTGGATTGGTGAGTCTGTTTATCCATGCAGAGGGAAAAGAGCAAAATAAAAGGAGAAATATTAGAGTTGGAAAGGGCAATCAAGATAATTTATGTGTAGTTCGTCTTCTCCATGTTATAAGTTACAAAAAGGAGTTCTAGGAAGACAAATGACTGGCCAAACTTAGTCTGTGATGAACAGAGCTGGGACTTCAATTCTGAACTTGATGTTACTTATCTATAATTGGACACCTTCAATGAAAATAACCCAGGCATCTGGAATTTTCAAACAATTACGTGAAACTGAGTGTGAGATATTTAGTTCTGCTGAGGAAATGGAGCCATTCTTCAATATCCTAGTGCTACTGCTGGTGGCGGAGAGAGAAAGAAAGGAGAAGAGGGTGCTGTTAAACATGGTTAAAGCAGGTGGTAGAATAAAAGTGACGCTAACACAACTCCTAGCACAGATAGCTGTAGGGTAGAAGAGTTGAAAGTATAGCACCCACTGAAGAAAAGGTTAAACATAAAATAACACTACATGTTGTTTAATGCTCATATAGTAATAAATAAAGATTTGCTTGGAAATAATAGACACCCAATTCAGGATATTTGTTAATTTAAGGGTGAGAAAGGGTGATGCAATCTGGGACACGTAACTGGAATATTTTATTACAATAATATTTCATTTTTAAGCTGGCTATAGTATTCTTTAAACTGTGTATATCTTAAATATTGCATAATAGCATTTTACAAGATTGTGCGAGAGCAGTCTTTCATTTAGAATGTGGTTATAAACTTTACGCATACTTATGCTCATATACATTCTTTTTACCATCCCACCACCCAAATACTGGTTTAAGACACAAAGCTATGATATTAATATTGTTTAAGTTAACCAAATTTAACATTTCACATTATGAGTCTAATTTTCAGCCTCGCTATTAAGTGGCCTCTTCTCTCTCCTGCTCCAGTTCTCACTACCTGTTTCCTCTAGATGCATTCGCTTGGGTCCTGGCACTCTTAGGCCCATACACTCGCCATCTTATACAAACTCAGATCAGCAAACTGCCGTGCTTACTTGCTTGTCTGTCTTTCTCAATGGTGGGGAGAATCCATTTCACCAGGTTCAATCATCTTCTAGTATAAATACTAGAAATTCTAAGAACTTCAGATTCCCTCAGCAAGCAATTTATACAATACATTCTTCTTGGTAATTTCAATACATCTACAGTTAAGTAAATTGAGTACTTACAGTTCTGAAAGCAAACAACACTAGGAAGATTCACAAATGACTGTCCATTTTAGTATAAGTAATAAGTCATGAATTAACCTGGAGTAGTAATAGGTACTTGTTTTCATTTTCATTGAAATCTCAGTCGTCTGATTCATAAACTTCTACTGAATTAATGTTCTGAAAGTGTTGACTGCGTGCCAAGGACATCACCAAGCCCTTTGACCTAATGTTTTCATGCCAAGAAGAGAGGCTGCTCTCTGTCCTTATCACCTGGCTCCTGTTACACATGAGCCATCGGAGAAAAAAAAAATTGAAATTCTACTTAGGTACAACCAAATGTCCATCCAGATTTACAGATGTTGTAATGCAAATTCTCGTCTCAAAATCTCAAGGGATGGGGCCAGCCCCGCGGCGTAGTGGCTAAGTGTGCTGCTGGCGGCCTGGGGTTCGCAGGTTCGGATCCCAGGTGCACACCAATGCACCACTTGTCAGGCCATGCTGTGGCGGTGTCCCATATAAAGTAGAGGAAGGTGGGCATGGATGTTAGCCCAGGGCCAGTGTTCCTCAGCAAAAAGAGGAGGATTGGCATGGGTGTTAGCTCAGTGCTGATCTTCCTCACAAAAAAAAAAAAAAAAAATCTCAAGGGAGTGAGACTATGTGAAAGCATATGGCACTGCATTGTGCTCCAGAGACAGCATCGTGGTTGTCTACCTTCTCAGCAAACATCATAGGTGCATAGGCGGGAGTGAAAGTGGAGTTAAGTTTGTACCACATCACAAAGAAAAAACCTGGTTCTTAGCATAGAGATGTGACAAAAGAGACATCAGATTTGTTCTCTTATTTTCTGTACCTCTTCTATCAAATCTAGCACTGTAGCATGTGTCATGAGGCAAGAAAACACCATATGAAGAGAGAACTAGTTTAAAATCTTAACTATGGCACCACAAAGTAGGTCCAGCGGTGGGGTCAGATGACATAAACTCTGGAAATTCCCGGTAGTACATGTTCTGCTTTGAGATTATCCACTTAAAAAGGACTTAAAGGGTTTCAGCTTTCCTTACTGGCCCCCACTACTAGCCTTGATGTTAAAAGAAAAAATGTAGATGCCCTCATTTCCCCTCTGCTATTGGCCAAATGCCGTTTGTATCGAGACAATTTTCAGTGGAGGCATTCCTCTTTTATGACCCCATATTATTTTGGCTCAGCAGCCTGTGGCATCATAAAAGTCATTATTCAAAACAACTGGTAGCAAAACCACAGAGGCATGGGCTCTTTCCCATTGCCAGTCAGGAGGGGCAGCTGAGAATTGGGCCTGATACAGACTTCTGATGGGATTACACTGGACAGAATAGAACATCTCAGCTACATACCCTCTGTCGCTTTTTGGGTTGAAAGTTGGGCATCATTCAGGGAAAAGTGGGATCTGAGAATGAGTCCAGTATCATCCTCTGGTTTCTTGATGTCACTTCAGGCTAGTTTGCAGGCAGCAATTATTAATAAGGGAAAGAGGTGGGTGACACCCGAGACAAGATCCCTGAGAATCTTCTCAAGCTATAGGTTGGTTTTCAAATGTGCGTTTAGGGACTGTGAAGGAGTTTCATGATGATGATATGCGGGATGGTTTAGACCACATACGATGTAATTTTTATTTTTAAAAACTGACCTTTTTTTTCCTTTTAAAATTTGCCTGCTTGTAAATTACCTACTTTTTCCCTTTGAGTTTCTATCTTTTCCTATTGATTTGAAGAGTTACGCGTATCTACATGAGTGTATTTATTACTCTGTAGTTGCAACTCAACACATACACTAATTTAGTCTAGCCACAATAATATATTTCAGTTCTCACAAAAATCTCATGAAGATGGTGACATTATCATCACTATTTTACAAATAAAATTGATTCAGGGAAGTTAAACAAGTTATTCAAAAACATATAGCAATTATGCAAAATGCTGGATTGTAACTAAAGGGACCTAATTCTTGTTTAGTTGAAATTCATAGCCTTTAAAGCAACTAGATATTGGTTTTCAGGCAAATATCCCTCTAAAATAGGGCTTTTTTTCACTTACTTCCTGTAATGGAAATAGAATCAAGTGGTGAGAAAAACGTCTAAAGAATGGATAAGTTGAGAGCTTTATTTTCTTCTCAGTTTCTGTCTGTGCATATGCAATTTTGTATCTAAATTTCTTTTCAATTAACATTATAACATAAGCAATTTCCAATTTGTCATAAAATCTTTGTAAGCATCGTTTGTATGATATTCCTTCAAATAGTTAGAATACCAGTTATCTATCCATTCTCCTATTCTGCAAATGTAAATAGTTTTGAATTTTTCTCTAGCACAAATAGTGGTGCAATAAATATGTTAATGGATAATGTTTCTTGTGCATTTATAATTGCTTCCTTAGAACAGATCCACAGAAGTGGAATGACTGAGTCAAGAGGTAGGAGTATTTTTAAAACTGTTGATGCAGGGGGCTGGCCCGGTGGTGCAAGGGGTTAAGTGCACATGCTCCGATTTGGCAGCCTGGGGTTCGCCGGTTCGGATCCCGGGTGCACACCAAAGCCATGCTGTGGCGGCATCCCATATAAAGTGGAGAAAGATGGGCATGGATGTTAGCCCAGGGCCAACCTTCCTCAGCAAAAAAAAAAAAAAAAGAGGAGGAATGGCATCAGATGTTAGCTCAGGGCTGATCTTCCTCACACACACACAAAAAAACTGTTGATGCAGATGCTACACAATTTTCCTCTGTGCTATAAAAATAATATGTGGGTGTGAGCTGTGTTATATTGTCTGTACAATTATATATATGCGTGTATATATATTGGTATGTATATATATAATATATGTGTATGTATATATACAGTATATTTATCTGTTATATTGTCTGTGCAATTACAAATCAGTACAACATTAGAAATAATGTTGTCGGTATATTCCAGTTTAACTGATAGAGTCAAGTTTTGGATGACGAATGAAACCCATGAAACGTTTCTCTGATAATTGAAGAGATAGAAAAAGATACTTTTGAAAAGAGCTAAAATTATTCTTAATAAGTACATTGCTTCAGATAGGTACCTGTAGCATTAACCATGGATCTATTTTTATCTAATTAAATATCTATATCATACTGGTAAATAACTATGTTGATCAGCAACAGAAAATTAGATAAGATTTTAGGAATGTTGGAACACAGATCACATAGTGTTGGGCCACAAAAAGAGATGATAATTTGAGATGAAGCAAGAGTATTTAAAATGCTGACCTAAATTGAACCACCGTGGGAGTCATTCCCTAGCATTTTGTGGTCATTCTGATTCACCATCTTCTAAACATACCTACAGCAGAGGAATTGTCAGGTATGTGACCCTGAAACTGTCTAAGCAAACCCAATCACCATATATGACCCTTAAACTACTAAATTAATGTAGTCCAATAATAAAAGTTCTTGAAAAACTCTCACAGATCTAAATAAATTTAGAAACTAAGAGAATGTCTCAATAAAATGCCAAACAAGTGACCAAGAATATGTAAATAAGATGGATAGTCTAGTTTTGCATGTGTTAGTCCAACTTACCTGAACTGTGATGAAATAAAAACAAAATACTTGTTTCCAGCATTTTCTTTTTTTGTTTACCATTTCTGAATTTTTCACAAATTCAAGTCAGATAGATATTATAGAAAATTAGGTCTGGAAATTATGCTCAGCTCAGACAAGAGTGAGTAAAATAACATTCACCGATTGTCATTCATTGTCAATAAAAAATAATGGGATAGATTATTACCAATACTTGTATTTAACATATTATTATAGTTACTTTACAAAGAAGCTCTTTGTTTTCTCTAGGGAATAGTGACTTTTTTTTTTACTATTTTATTTTATTTTATTTGGGGGGGGTTTAGTACACTTTTTTTTTTATTGAGGTAACATTGGTTTATAACATTACAAAAATTTCAGGTGTACATCATTACATTTCAATTTCTGTGTAGACAACATCACATTCACCACCCAATAACTAATTACCATCCATCACCATAGACCTGTGCCCAGTCATGCCTTTCACCCTCCCCCTTCTTTGACTTTCTCCCTCTGACTTATTTCGCTTAGCATGATACCCTCAAGGTCCATCCATGTTGAATAGCAACTGAGGCCCTAGAGACTAAACATACCCTGTCAGCCTCCCTGCTGTGCCACTCTACCATGTTGACAGCTATCCAAACACCCTGCTCCCCTTTCTAGGGCCCTCGCAGGAAGGAAGGGCAGAGTTTGCCTCAGCCTTTATATCACCAAACTTATATGTGTTCTATCATCCCTCCCCACAGCATACACAGACACACACACATGCACACACATATACATTCTTCCCCAACCTAGCAGAGTGTGAATCCCACCCTTTCCAACACTAACCAACACCTAACTCTCCTGCTCTCTGTTTCAGCTCTCCTCTTTCACCCTTAGCCAGTGGAACCCTAAGAGATTCTCTCTCCTTTTCAATACTTTCCAGCTTTGGCTTTTTGTTAGGGATAATGAGCTGCATACTTCATATAAATTCTTGAGTTGAAAGCAAGTCTTTCTTTAGGGAGTTTCAAGACTCAAGTCTACCATGGAGTGTGGAGAATAGGCATAAATCATATCCTCACCATCCACATTTTTCACAATGGACTCAGCTTAAATGCACTTTAAAGGCACATTGAAGTGGGAAATAAATTTTGCTTGATGATGAATGGATATAGTCAACCATAGAATTAGTTTCATCAGTTAAGCTCTTTCTTGACCAGTCTCTACTTCTACCTCACTCTAAAAGCTAATGTATGATGTTACACTGCAGTGAAATTGTATGTCAAGCTAACTTTACCCTCTACTAACTTATAAACATCTCAAGAGCAAGAAGGAACTTTGTCTTACCCACTTCTCTATCCCTAGAACCTAGAAGAGTGCCTGATCCTTAAGAACGCTGAATAAATACTGGTGGAATGAATGAATGAATAGTGATCTTTTTGGTTGCAATGATTGAACTACCTCAATTTCACCTTAATGGAAGCTTTTGTGAATCACTGTAACACAGTCTGGCTGCAGTATAAAATTGCCAAGAACCTGGACCAATGATCAGGAGACAGGGGAGGAGGGCACAGCAATTTTAGTAACAGGATCATTTTTTAACTTGTCCTCTTCTCATGAGCAAGTCCAGTTCAGGAGTGTCTCAACTGTGAAATGAATTGGTCAGGTATGTGACATTATACAGAACAATAAATCATCTTTCTAACAATGTCAAGAGATATATTTATTTTTTTCACCACCGATTTTGTCATCCATGATATTAATTTGATATCATAAAATACATTAAAATATCTAATCTTTTAGAGTTTAAGTAATGGCTTTCATGCCATTCTCACACCTAATCTTAATATTGAAATCTAGGAACTGATAGTCAGAGAGGTTAAGTGTCTTGATCATGGTGACACAGCTAGAAAAAGGTAGATTTGAACCTAAGTCTTCTCACTCCACATACTCTTTCCATTATGTCATAGATGCAAGACCTTATGGTGGAGGACTCAGAGTTCTCATGATAGACTCCTCAAGAAGTATACAGTCTACATAATAATTGACCATGATTCGAAGCAGAAATTGGAAATACCATCAGAGAAATACAAATAACTTGCAATGGGAGGATAAAGGAGTAAGAGCTGATTTCTATCTGGGGGAGGCAGAAAGTCTTCACAGATTGGTGAATGAATGGGACCTTTAGAATGCCAAGAATTTGGACATTTGGATCATAGGGAAAGATAATTTTAAATGGAAGAAAACACATAAGCAAGCACAGAG
The DNA here is from genome assembly GCF_057802395.1 of Ceratotherium simum simum. Classification (NCBI taxonomy): domain Eukaryota; kingdom Metazoa; phylum Chordata; class Mammalia; order Perissodactyla; family Rhinocerotidae; genus Ceratotherium; species Ceratotherium simum. The sequence continues at coordinate 58,901,106 of NC_141907.1, read as the reverse complement.
CTTGAGTTTAGGATCAAGGAACAGCGTATGGCTTAGTCTGGCAGGATCTTGAATGGGTATAGTGCATAATACGGTTGGAAAGGTTAGTTGGGGCCAGATTGTGAAGAAACTTGAATTCCAGACTAAGGCATTCAAATTATTATGAAGACAGTGATCACTAAGGATGGAAGTCTCTGAGTAGACCATTGAAAGTGTTGAACAGGGGGAATGATAGTCTTGGACTTTGGCCACTCTACCCGTATCCCCCACTTTTATCAAATCAAATATATGTGCACCTGTTTCTTTGGCTGATGTCAGGAAATCCTTTGATATTTCCCCAGGGTAATATTTTCCTTGTACACCTCAAAAAGGGAAACTGAAGATCCTATGAGCATTTCCAAGAAATGGGCTGTCCCAGGGCAAGGAGCCCTGACTGCTGCCCAACAAAACAGGTCTGCTTTGAGCAGGGTGTGCACTGCACGCATTCAATTGATAGCAATGGGAAAAGCAGATATTCCATCTGCCAATGATCAAACACATAAAATCACACAGGAATGTACAGTATGCTGGTTTGAACTACATAGGCATTTGCCTCAACCAGAGAGAAAAGACCTGTCTGTTTGTGTCCTCTGGTAATGACATTAGTGAGGAAAAGCTTTGATGTTTAAGCAATCATATAATTGACTCTACTGTTGGATCCAGAAGTCCAGGATTGGTTTCAGGAATGAACACTGAACATTTTTAATGGCACTATGAATAAATGGAGGTGTGTGGTGAAAAATGTTAAGCAGATAGACTATTATCTGTGAAGTATTCTGATTATGCAGATTTTAAACTTTGCCTCTCAAAAGGTACATTGTCAGTGTTGCTGAATTTAGGTTTTGGGTACTATATCCCTGGGAATCTAAAAAACAACATAGATTCTCAGATGTGGCGGTCAGAATATTTTGTACAAGTTTTGAGAGGACAGGGTAGATGGAAAGGATTTAGATGACTACGGGAAGACACGTCTGTCCTAGGATTTTATGATTAGAATTGGAGCCAATTTCTCATCCTTTTACTTCACCCCATATATTTCCAATGAATTTGCCCAGTCCTATCGATTCATCTTTGACAAAACTACAACCATCTGCCCCTTTCTATCACCAGCTTACTCCAGGATTTCTTCGCCTTCTTCCTGGATTAGTGTAACAGTTTCCTAACTGATTTTCCTGCCTCCAGTCTCCTCTTTCCCCATCCAACCTGCAACCATTCCAAAGTAACATTCTTAAAATACTACTCTCACTCTGTTACTCATCTGTTCATACCACCTCACAGTTCCCCATTGCCTACTGTACAGCTGGCCGTTCTAGGTGCTCTTGATTAAGCCTACCAAGTAGCTGATACTCCTTTCCAGTATTTATCAACACACACCCTGCGCTGTGCCACACTATTCACATTTTTCTAACTCTCACATTTTTCTTAGATTTTTTCTCCCCATCTCATCTTTTGGTTAGTATGCTCTTTCCTCTAACTTTCCTCTTCATCATTTTTTCGTGGTTACTCCAGTCCACGTTGATTTCTAAGTTTTCAAAATACCCTTCCAAATTTATGTCTGAACTCCAAACTTTAGCACTAAATTATGGATTGCCTTATTTGGTTATTTAACCATTTTACATCTAAGTACTGTCCCGCAAAGCAATTTTATACGCCATTAAGGCCAGGGTCATTTGTGGTTCCAGTTCTGTAACCTCCAGTGTTCAGCAGTTTTATATAGTGATTTCAAAATAAAAGGAATTGAATTCTTTTCACACAGACAAGATAAATAAATGTAAAAAATGATTAGCTAATTTATTTTATGCCAAAACCAGAGAAGTGATTTTAAAAAATAAGATACATAGTAATAGCTAACAATTAAGTTATTGCTTATTTTGTTCCAGGCTGCTTTTATAAACATTTTATGTAAGATTTTAATATTTTTAGCAACCTGTCAGGTAGGTACTAATATTATTCTCATTGTATAGAGAAGGAAACTGAGACTTAAAGGGATTAAAAAACTTTTCCAAAGTCACACAGCTGGTAAATGGTGTTTAAGCATTTGCTGTTCAACTTCAGAAACCATATCCTTAATTACTCCTTGCTATGGTCTGAATGTTTGTGTCCCCCTCAAAATTCATAGGTTAAAATTCTAGCCCCTCAAGGTGATGGTATTAGGAAGTGGGGACTTTGGGAAGTAATAAGGCCCAGAACTGTGAGAAATAAATTTCTGTTGTGTATAAGCCACCCAGTCTGTGGTATTTTGTTATAGCCGCCGGAATAGACTAAGACACACCTATAGTCTAGATTTCTGAGAGGGACATCAACTCTCCATCTGTTGTTTATTAATACTTATATTAATACAAATACATATTTTATGGTAAAATATCATTATTTTACTGTCGATAATGTTTTATCTGGCTAGAATGTGAGACAACTGGTACCAGAATAAAAAATAGCTCTATTCACATAAAGAGAAATTGGATATCCCTGAATGATATTAGGGTGAAATGATTTTATAGAAAAAAATATATATACTGTGATTGGAATGGAAAAAAGTCATAGAATAATGTCAAGACATTTTAATATAAGCATGTCATTTAGACATTGTGATTTGTATGTTCTAGTCTGAACATATATTGCATGATTATGTATAACAAGTTACTATTATTTTAAAAAAGAATTGACTATTGTTTCTCTGACTTTAGCCATAATTTGGCTTTCTTTGGAATTTTTTGTTCATGTTGGAGTCTGATGGCTGAAATAAGCTGTAAAGATAATAAAATTTAGGAAAAAACTTCTAAATTTAGAATTATTTCTCTTCAACCATTTTGTAGAATTTTATAGGAAACAAGAGTGTCCAGCTGGTCTAAATTTTCAATGAAAACAAATAAGAGGAAAATGGATATTCTTCCAGGAGGAGGGTTTCAGGCAGTAAGTACTGTGAGTTTGGGAACAAATAGCCTCTGATTGAGAATGGTATTGCATAGTATCAATGTTTAATATAAAATTTTTTGTATGAATGTTATTAAAGAACCTCAGTGGGAGCTCCACCCTTCCCTTGGGAATATCTACCTGATCCTTCAATAACAGAGAAATTGGAAAGTGGTTAGGGCTGGTGACCAAAATCTCCTCAGGACATCAGTCATCTCCATGGATGGGCTCTGGGCTGAAGACTTTCCGACAGGAATCGGGCCTCTAGTGAGTGTCCAAAACGGGGGAGTGAGCTTGGAAAAAGGAAAGACTGTTCTCCTACTCTGGCTGAAGACCTCATACACTCTGAATAGTTTCAGATGAAGATTACTCTACCAGCAAGGCCACCTGAGTAGCCTAGTTTAAAACAACAGCTTAGAAGTCTAGCACTTTGAAACCAACAATGACAAAGACTGATAAATAATCCCTTTATTAAATTATTCACTCAAAAAACAGCTTTTATCCAACACCTGTATACACCAAGCACTCTACTAGGCACAGAAGTTATTTGCCTTCAAAGTGGTCAACATGGTTTTGAACCAATAATTTGTAAAAGAGAAGTGGGTTAAGAGTGAATATAGGTCTGACTCTTAGGGCTTTAGAAGTACCTCGGCGGGGTGACAGAAATAAGTGCTGCAAGGTTGCTTGACAACATTTCCCTTCATCTCCCCAGTCTCATTCTAGGTATTTCAAGGGGAAAGCAAAGGTTTTCATTCACTCAGTTCAGTATAGACAGGAGTGGTTTAGTCCTAATGGCAGTAGGAGGTGTGGCCTAAGACAAGATTGCCTCCAGACCTGAGGCTCATCAGGGACTCTGCAGTCAACAGTGAGTTCTAAATCTGGAAAAACAAAATTGGGGCTGAGGATAAAATCTAGAGTATAACTCATCTGGGCCATCACCACACAGAAGCTTGATATCTCTTATTAAATACTTAGTGAAACTACCTTCCCTAAGAAATGTTAATAAGATATAGAAGAAGGAATGTCAGGGCCATTTGCAAATTATAAGGATTAATTTACTTCCTATTCTATCCTCTCATTACATCACCTTTATTCCAGCCGTCTGCTAAAATTAGTAAAACTGAATCATGAAAAAAATAACTCCTTCATTTCTCCCACCAAAATGGAACAGAGAAGAATGGCCAGGTTCCTGATCAACAAGGGTATTGTACCTTCTCTGGGAAGGGAGTTATTGTAGTACCTTTAGGGAAGGGATGATTGGAATAATTATAATCATGAAAGAGTTGCTATTTAGTCACTGGCTATGTGCCACTTGCTATGTGCCAGCCACAGAACTAGGTATATTTCATTTTTGTCTCAAAATACATTTTGAAGGCACAGATTTTCCAGCCTCTCTGCCTGTTCCTATGCCATTTCCTCTACTTAGAATCCCATTTTCTCTCAAAACCATCCGTGAAAATCCCATTCATCATTCAAAACTCACAATTTGGTATCTACTTGAAGACTTCCATATTTTCCCCAATCTAAGAAAACTGATCTTTTGTTCTCTAAATTTCTGTGGTAGGCATTTATATTTCTCACATAGAACCTACTTCTTGTCTTATATTGCAGTGCTATAAGCTCATGAGGCACATGTCTGGCTTCTTTACTATAATATAAACACCTTCAGTGTAGAGTTTCTCTACTCTTAGTTTCTCTACTCTGTAGTGTCTCCTTTATTTTTTAAAGTTTTGTCTTCTGCAAGCAGAGTATTTTTCAAGGTTTTCTCCATACATCTCTTGCATTAGAATCATTTGGGGAGTTTGTTAAAAGTCTTGATTACGGGTACCCAACTCAGCATTGCTGAATATAATCTTAGGAGGTAGGGCCCAGGGACCCATATTTTAAACCAGTATTTTAAGTGAGTCTTGTGTTCACTCAAGTGGGTCTCAACTAGAGGTGATTATACCCTCAAGGAGACATTTAGCAACATCTGGAAACATTTTTGCTCATCACAGCTGGGACAAGGGGTAGGTGCTACTGATGTCTAGAGGGTGAAGTCCAGGGATGCTGCTCAACATCCTGCAATGCACGGGACAATCCCCAGCACAAAAAATATCTGGCCCAGAACGTTAATAAAGCCAAAACCCTGGCATAGTGCAAATAGCATCTTGTGCATGTTGATGATCAAGAAATATTTTTTGAATAAACGAGTTTGTGGTGAAACGAGTTGAGAAAAGTAAAGCTGGGTGCTCTTAATGAGGGTTCAGCTGCATTCCATCTGGGACATGCCTGGTGGGGCTGCTTCAACTAACAGGCTTTGTAACCTGCCTAATTGTGTGCGGTCATGGAGGCCCAGGACCTCCTAATATCCATCCATTCCATTGATTATACATCACACTTGGCAAGCTTTATGTAAGAGAAACAATCTTATTTTTTTTTTAATGTTCAAATCATAGTAATTTTCTCCTTTTAGTTCTTTATATGGTCTCTTAAATTTTAAAACCAGCCAATATGTCTTCCCTTAGGCAATCCCAGTATTTCTGGGATAGGAGGTAGCACGATTCTCTGTATTACAGACAAGCCAACTCAAAGTTGCTCCATGATTTGCTGGCAATCATCCCGTAAATCAGTGCCCTTCTTAGGCTTAGAATCTACTATTTTCCACACACAAACCATAAAGCCATATTGCCTCCAAAATACTTATTTTGACGTCTTCGGTCCTTCATTTGAAAATAGAGTCTTCTGAAATCTAACAGTATGTGCTTGAAATGTCTCTTCATTTATCTTTTTGATTGCTCAATCCTAAATGAATCACCATCCTTGATAACAATGAAGCGTTTCCTCTGTCTGGAGAGAGAATGGGTTTCTATTATCTCTATAGAAGTCAAGGATCAGCTCATTTTGACAGTGGTTAGTTTGGAACCTTATAACTGATGATCTTAGCATGGGGGTTACTTTCAGATGTAGGCCATAGAGAACTCTTGGCTGTGTTGTATCAATATGATAAGCAAAGTAGTTGTTTCATAAGAATAAACTCTCAGAGATTATATATGTGCGTAAGAGTATATACACATATAATTCCACAATACTGAGACTAAAGATATAAAAACTAAATAAAAGATTTGGGTAGACTCATTTCTGACTCTTTTCTTCCACCACAATTTCCTTCTTGACTTTTGTTTGGGTTAAGAAGTCCCCAGCTAGGCTGCTCTGTGTTAAGGTTCTCTGGCATTTGGATAACGCTTTGACTCTATAGCACCAAGAAAGAGAAGAATGAGGATTCAATTACAGTTTTCCATCTTAAAACAAATTCTTATTTTTTAAAAAATATATTTATTTATGCAGAAACTTTTTACAATATAACTAAAATGTTATAACACATTGTAGATTCCTCCACAATTTCTGAGAAGAATTTGGACACAGACTATGTTATTTTCCTCTTTTTTTTTTAATATTTGAGAAATTCAGTTCTAGTCTGTTCAGGTCAGAAGTAAAAATGAGTTTAAAAGACTGGAAAGTATTTAATAGCATAGAAAAACATTTTTCTTGGGTGGTCTCCCTGTGACTCATCTTTTTTATTTTCCTTCCCCTTATCACCTATATTTTCAAACACGTTTCAGTATTAGACAAGTGAATTAAAGAGAAATAACTTCTTCTTTAAAAATCTATCTAAAGAGAGGAGAAAGGAGAAATGCAAAGACTAATTAATTAGAGTGTTTTACATTTTCTCTTCAACATTTAATACAAGGCTAACTTTCATTGCTGTCTAATAAAATGAACCAAGAGTGAAAAGTTCAAATATTAGGTTTTCCTGTGGAGCTGGTTTCATGAGGTCTTGAGAGCCAACATCAGCGGAGTGGCAGAAGGGCGTTCATGTTTCTGTCTGGTCTGTGGTGGACTGCTGAGATAGCTACTTGAGGCAAATAAGATTCCCCAAACCAAAACTTAACCTGTACCTCAGAATTTCAGTGACCTAAGGTGAAAGAACTTCGCTCCAAGTCTCCACTGACTTCCTCTGCTTTTCACCAACCCCGCTCCCCAGATTACCTTCTTAAAGCTAAACAAACAAAAATGGCCAAACACCAGACTTCTCAACAAAAGACATTTTGTTTTCTACCCAACTGTTGTATACAATATATGAAAGTCACAGTCATGGCAGAAGGAAACTTACATTAACATTCCCCAAAACAACTTAAAATCAATGGATGTGTTTTCCTCTGGAGAAATCCATAATTACCTTGGCTTCAGCTCAGCAGAAAATAACAGAGTATCATAGACAGTTTTTTGAGTTGACTATAGTTCAGATCAAGGTCCACATATGCTGTAAATCTCTGTAATGGCAAGTAACTATCAGGGACCTACCAAGCCATTTAGCAATTTAAGTGGTCCACACCAGAACTTCCAAATAGATTGAAACAACAAGTGTTCCTTTCTCATGGAGTACCCTGAAATGACCAGTAGACAAAGTTAATAGTTGTTCTCAGAAGATGTGTAGGTCCCAGAACAACCTTTTATTTCTATGGGTTCTCAATAATCATAGTGTTGTGGTTAATACGGGATTGCTTCAAATACCAGCTCTACCATATATTAGTTGCATGAATTGGATAGGTTATTTAGTCTCTCTAAGCCTCAGTTTCTTCATTTATAAAATGAAAGCAAAACCTTAACTATCAATAAATTGTTGAGATAATAAGCTATTAAATGAGATAATGTACTTAGAACAGTGACTGACACTTATTAATTCTGGATTCCCTGGATGCCAGGACCTATGCTGTCCCGTTCTTGCTATAGCATCAGCACCAAGTACAGTGCTTGAGACATGGAAGGAGCACACGTATTTATAGAATATTACTTTTATAAATAACTGTAGTATCAGAGGCAGTCCTAGTAATTCAGTAGAGTACCTCATAAATTCAGAACTTTAATATTTTAAAAAAGAGAATTGTTATGAATTTCTAGATGTTTTGGGTTTATGGAGATGTAGAAGCAAATTTTTAAAGGAGATACTTTTTATTTTAGGAAAATCACCAGTAAGACTCTTGAGTTACCCCACTGCAAAATAAGAACTAACCTACTGGGCATTACTGTGAGGTCACCCTAAACCTGAATATAGATACTGCAAATTCATATATTTTATGTTTGTTCACTAGCAAAAGTTGATGTAATTTTTTTTTTCTGCATTTCACTGTGCCTTTGAAAAATTAATATAATGATTACATACAATAGAGTGGAACTGTGGACATGCCTCATATGGTGTTAAGATTAAATAGTGTAGAGCTCAGGAGATATTCTATTAACTACTATTACTGTCTATCTAGGCAGATCATATCCCATGGGTTGAGAAGGGTTATGCCTTTTCTTGGAGGATATGGATATTCCAACTGCTGATTTTACAGGGGCAAGAGATGAGAGAGTTTTAAAGGAGGGAGGAAGGACCCTCCATTCTGTAAGATTAAGAGTCACAAAACTAGACTTGGAGACACAGTAATGTCCAAATACCAAACACAGTGGAGGCTAAATTTGGTGCAGGTTAATCTAGTAACTGCCGTGTGGAAGTGGCTGGGGATCTAGGTGGGGATCCTTAACTTGTGTTCAATTCCTATGTAACTCAAACGTGCTTCTATTAGCCATGTGAGACACTGAAACTTGTACTTCTGTTGTCCCTTTAGCATCCAATGAAATTTTGTAGAACCCTGCAGTAAGGATCTAGACACATTTGGAGAATTAACCAAGGCGTCTATGTCCCTGCTTGGAGAAAATTGGGATGGGGAAAAAGAGCAGCCCAGAGAATCAAGTTATGAGTTGATGTAATGTGAACTGCGAAAGTTCTGGAGCAGAGGTTGGGAGCCCAGACGGTTGGCAGAACTGAAAAGAGACCACCAGGCTGGATTTACAGAACATCTAAGAATTCCTCAGAGATTCCTAGAAATCACTCGGGAAGCAGAACATAGTATAAGAGTGAACTTCCTGAAATCGAATTGGATATTAAAAGAGGGTAACTTGATTTTTCATTACAAGCTGCTGAGATCTGGGGTCACGTTTATTGTATTGTGTTCATCTTGGCAGCCAGAAAGCTTAGAGCTAAAAGTATTGCTTAATTTTAATAATAATCTCAACCGGAATTCCTGAAATCATTAGAAGCTACCAGGAAGGGAAACCCAAGTACAACACCTTCTCTTTTCTCAAATGATTTATGACTTCTCTTTTTATCTTTATTATTATAAAAACTTTTTTGTGTCTACTAAGGGATCTGATTTGTGCATAAGGTGGGATTTATATATGCCTAGGCATGTGCAGTGAACCACAGGGCAGCCTGCCAGCTGTCTGCTCAGTTGAGTGACTAGGGAGGCTTCTGAGGAAAATGGAGTCACTCACAAGCTCAGCCCCAAAATAAAGCAACAGAGTTGGAGGGGAAGAGTGACTCTGAGCATAATCGTTTTGTCACTTGTATTAGTCATTGGTTCTGCCTCCATGGACATGTGTCTAGGTCTTCTGGGGAGAAGCGTAAGTAAAACCAGAAAAAAAAAAAAAAGGTTGTTTTATTGAAACTCCTGCATGGAGAGAAGCGACACTGCTTTAGTTGTCTTCTAAAAAATGTTAGATCCCCCTACCTTTGGCCCTTCAAGGGTTCCAGAACACTCACCATAGTGTCCATTGGGAGACAGTGGCACTTTGTGGGAGATGGCTTTGGAGTCTGGCAATAGAGCCTAATGGGTGAAGAAGGAAGAGCTGTGCAAAGCAGCAACAGGAGTGCCTGGCAGCCACAGAAATACACAGAGGAAACAGCAGTGGGGCCTGATAAACGGAGCAATTCCCAGTGTGAGAAGAGGCAAGACCCTCTCCTTGATTAAACTTTAGTCGTCCTCCTCTAAGCCCCCTTGGGCCTGAACTTTGGCATCTGTGTTGCAGGACCTGTAAAGCCCAGTTGTAGCAAAAATCTCGCTAAGTCAGTTTTACAAGAATCCCCACCCTTAATATCTGATCACCCTAGATGTCTGATCAAATTCCTCATCCCCCACCCTTGGCATCTGATCACCTGGGGCCTGCCTTCAGCAAGAATCTTGTCAAGTTGGTTTAGCCAGAAGCCCCCCTTAATCCTGAGGTTTCGCCTTATTAATTTTCTATCTACTGACCCCATCCTGCTCTTTGGCTATAAATCCCCACTTGTCCACGTTGTATTTGAAATTGACCTGAAATTGAAGTCTCTTTTCCCCTATTGCAATAGCTCCTGAATAAAATCTGATTTTACCACTTTAACTTCTGTCTAGTTCTAGTTTTCTTTAAGAGAAGTGATACTTGGTAGACCTCGTGTCAAGTAGACCTGTATCAGGTAGACCTTGGCAATACCCAGCATAAGGGGTGATAGTACCCAGTGACATTGATGTTACCCATATGATCAGCAGTACCAGCAAAGGATGCTGTGTGTTCTGAGTGTGCAATCCGACAGGTGACCGCATAGTTGGTGAGCACGTATGAGACTTCCCCTGATGACTCTCAGGATATAGGAAAGGAATCTCTCCAAAGAGCTGGAACAAGAGCCAAAGAAACAGATTATATTTCATTCTGATAATATCAGTAGTATTTATTATAAATAAAATATTGTGCAGTTTTAAATATTCATATCCTTATTTTACAGATGATAAAACTGAGACTTACAAAAGCTAACACCTTATAAAGGGCAGAAATGGGACAGAAATCCAAGTGCTCTGATACATTTTCAATACTTATTCTACTGTCCCTGATTATAGCTGTCCCTCATTTAAAATATTTCCTATACAGATTTTAATGCCCAAATCATTGTAAAATTTAGATGATGTATGATTTAATAAATTTCTAATTTTTCTGTATGTCAGGTGGAATATATTTCATACTTTTCTGAAGTTCATTCATTAAAATTTTAAATTGAGTTTATTCATTAAAAAAATAGACGTGGAGGGGCCGGCCCAGTGGGATAGCAGTTAAGTTCGCACGCTCCGCTTTGGCGGCCCGGGGTTCACAGGTTTGGATCCCGGGCAGGGCCCTGTGCATCACTTACCAAGCCATGCTGTGGTGGCATCCCATATAAAGTAGAGGAAGATGGACACGGATGTTAGCCCAGGGCCAATCTTTCTCAGCAAAAAAGAGGACGATTGGCAACAGATGTTAGCTCAGGGCCAATCTTCCTCAAAAAAAAAAAAAATGGATGTGGAGAAAGGTAACCCTTATACACTGCTGGTGGGAATGTAAATTGGTGCAGCCACTATGGAAAACAGTGTGGAGGTTCCTCAAAAATTTAAGTATAGGGGGCCAGCCTTGTGGCATAGCGGTTAAGTGCTCGCACTCCGCTGCGGTGTCCCGGGGTTCGGATCCTGGGTGCGCACCCACACACCACTTGTCAAGCCATGCTGTGGCGGCATCCCGTATAAAGTGAAGGAAGATGGGCACAGATGTTAGCCCAGGGCCAGTCTTCCTCAGCAAAAAGAGGTGGATTGGCACGGATGTTAGCTCAGGGCTGATCTTCCTCACCAAAGAATAAAATAAAATAAAAATAAAAATAAATTTAAGAATAAAACATGTGATCCAAGGGCCAGCCCCGTGGCTTAGCGGTTAAGTGCGCGCGCTCCGCTACTAGCGGCCTGGGTTCCGATCCTGGGCGCGCACCGACGCACCGCTTCTCCGGCCATGCTGAAGCGGTGTCCCACATACAGCAACTAGAGGGATGTGCAGCTATGACATACAACTATCTACTGGGGCTTTGGGGAAAAAGAAAAAAAGGAGGAGGATTGGCAATAGATGTTAGCTCAGAACCAGTCTTCCTCAGCAAAAAGAGGAGGATTAGCATGGATGTCAGCTCAGGGCTGATCTTCCTCACCAAAAAAAAAAAAAAAAGAAAGAACATGTGATCCAGCTACTCCACTTCTGGGTATTTATCCAAACAACACAAAAACACTAATTTGAAAAGATATATGCACCACTACCTTCATTACAGCATTATTCACAATAGCCAAGACTTGGAAGCAACCTAAGTGCCCATCAGCAGAGAAATGGATAAAGAAAATATGGTATATGTATATATACACACAATGCAATACTACTGGGCCATAAAAAAAGATAAATCTTGCCATTTGCAACAACACGGATGGACCTTGAGGGCATTATGCTAAGCAAAATAAGTCAAATGGAGAAAGCCAAATACTGTGTGATTTCACTCACATGGGGAAGATAAAAACAATGACAACAACAAACAAACACATAGATACAGAGAATAGATCGGTGGTTACCAGAGGAGGAGGGGGAAGGGGAGATGCCAAAGGGGTAAAAATGCATGTGTATACAGTGACGGATGGCAATTAGACTTTGGGTGGTGAACATGATATAGTCTACACAGAAATCGAAATATAATGAAATTTATATAATGTTGTAAACCAATGTGATTTCAATAAAAAATTAATTTAAAAAAATAAAGTAAAAAATATTTATTGAATTTTATTGGTTAAAAAGATGCCCCTTGGGCCGGCCCCGTGGCTTAGCGGTTAAGTGCGTGCGCTCCGCTGCTGGCGGCCCGGGTTCGGATCCCGGGCACGCACCGACGCACCGCTTCTCCGGCCGTGCTGAGGCCGCGTCCCACATACAGCAACTAGAAGGATGTGCAGCTATGACATACAACTATCTACTGGGGCTTTGGGGCAAAAATAAATAAATAAAATCTTAAAAAGATGCCCCTGCCCGAATTTATTTGAAGAGATATTTACTACATTTAAAATTAGAATATATATTCCAAATTCTGGCAGGAAGTAAGAAGATACACTGTTTTTTAAAAAAAGGGTAACTGGAGATTTTAAAGAAGCATAAAAAGGTTCTAAGGCTATTTTTAAAAAATACCCTTGAAAAGGACATTCAAGCAAGATGGATACATGGAGCTGAACAGGGTCAAAACTACGGGACTTGCCAGGTTAGTCCAGGAAAACTAGAGCAGGCATCAGATTCAATCCACAAGCAAGGAGGCAGCCAAAGCCAAGAACTGGAACTTTGCCAGAAGCTGAGCAGGGTGGATGCCAGAGGAGTAGCCAAGAGAACAAGCCAAGGATTCTTAAGTAGAGAAAGCAGCAGAGGTAACAGGAGACAAGAACACAGGAAGCAGTTCCGAGGGCTATCTCCATTGCTTCTGGACAGTGTCTCTTTAGCATGATAATGCCTCATTTAATGCTCCAAGCATGAGCTCACTACATTGAATCTTAAAAGTAATTTTCTACACCTGATACCATACAACCCCAGTCTAATCTTCTACACCTTAAAATACAAGATTTGGGTGTGGAAACTGAGAAACACCGGTGTCTGAGTTATCTGGGTTGTCATTATAGCATGCAGCAGTCTTTCTGGTCCATTTTTTAGATCTGTGTTTGTCTATGTCCCCCAGCCACTGCCTTGGCACTGAAGAGAGCCTGACAGAGCCTGGAAAATGAATTCATGTTTCTAGTGTATTGCTTTGGAAGCAGGAGAAGTGAGATTCCAGATGGAGTGTGGAGACAAGGAGCCTGAGGGACAGTGTGTTTACCTCAAGCCTGGAGGAAGCCGTAGAAAGAAGTCTTTGGCATTAAAAATCTGAGAACTCAAGAAGGATCATGGATTAGCTTTTAAATGGCCAGGAAAAGTGATATGTCAGCAGGATTACTAGATATGGTTCATTACTCTGTGGGTCCTATGGTATCTTAGTATCTGTGAATATCATCTTTGCAGTGGAAGGTATATGGTCTTGAACTCATGCCTTGATAATTTGTGAGAAGTGCCATGTCCCTCTTCTTTGGCCCAGAGCTATTTTATTTGACCCTAAAATGAATGATGCTCAAGACAAAAATTCTCACAATCGGTATTTCAAACAAACTTTTAGGCTTTATTTACTTTGCCAACAAAATGGACTCTTCAAACCCAAGAAAGGGGAAAGAGTGTAAGGCAAAGGTGATGTAAATGACAGAAGTGAGTATTCTATTGCTCTAAGAATGCAGTGACCCACTTCACTTCACTTCTGAACCACTCATCTTCTTCAGACTCATGGGTGGGGATAGGGATGAGGAGGAAACAACAGAAAATCAAAAGACACATCTCTGTAGGAGAAGCATGCATTGATCAGCTTTTTCAAGACCATATCATACTTCCAACATTGCTGTGGAGGTATGCCATTATTTTGCACTTAAAAAACAATCTTTTACATCACTAGCCAAATAAGCATTGGGATCTTAAATCATTCTCCCTGAAATTGTAGCCCTTAAAACTTTCTTGAATTGAAGAACACATCTGAGGCAACTTAAAAATACTTGCATAAAAAAGAAGAGGATTTAATAGAAAAAAAGAAGCAAAATATAATAAAATAAAGGGCAAGATTAGCTCAATCATTCTATGCAGAAAGAGTGCTTTAATTTCTTATATAATCTGTACATATTGGAAGGAAGGAGTAAAATGTATTGCATGGTGTTGAGGCAAGAAAACAGATTTCACTTTAGCAACTGGCCTGCTCAGAATTCTGCTTCTCACTTATCTATGACCTTTACTGGGTCAACAAATGTGGGCAGCATGGTACAAAATGGAAATGGACAGTGGCTGCAGCTTGGGTGTTCTTGCTGGAGGTAGAATTTTCAATACTATGTTATAACTTCGTAGGGAGAAGGAAGGATGACCAGGGATAAAGTTGATAGGTGTAGCTCTGTAGGTGTTGATGCAGTATATACATTATTTATTTGTCTTCTTTTTTGGATAATGGATAATAGCAGAGGACAAGTACACCTTCATTTGAGGATATTATGGCAGATACAGCCCAGGGTGACCCTCAATGAGTCACACCCTCTGTAATTCCCTCTCCTAGAATGTGGGTGGAATCTGTGATTTCCTTCTAACTAACAGAATACGGCAAAGGTGAATGGATTTTTCAGATATAGTTTAGATTTCTAATCAGTTGACTTTTGATCAGTTAATCAAGAGAGTGAGTATCCACTGAGAAAAAAAGAGAGAAAGCTCAAATAAATAAAATCAGGAATGAAAGAGGAGAAATTACAACAGACAACACAGAAATACAAAGGATTATAAGAGACTACTATGAAAAGCTATATGCCAACAAATTGGAAAACCCAGAAGAAATGGATAAATTCTTAGAGTCATACAACCTTCCAAAACCAAATCAAGAAGAAATAGAGAATATGAATAGAATGATCACTAATAAAGAGATTGAAATAGTAATTAAAAACTTCCCCAAAACAAAAGTCCAGGACCAGACAGCTTCTCTGGTGAATTCTACTAAATATTCAAAAAAGATTTAATACTTATCATTCTTACACTCTTTGGAAAACTTGAAGAGGAAGGGGTCCTACCTAATTCAATTTATAAGACCAACTTTATCCTGACTCCAAAACTAGACAAGGACAACACAAAAACAGAAAATTACAGGCCAATATCCCTGATGAACATAGATACAAAAATCCTCAACAAAATATTAGCAAACCAAATTCAACAATATATTAAAAGGATCATACACCAAGATCAAGCGGGATTTATTCCAGGGACGCGAGGATGCATCAACATTTGCAAATCAATCAACATGATATACCACATTAATAGAATGAAGGATAAAATTCATATGATCATCTCAGTAGATGCAGAGAAAGCATATGACAAGATTCAACATCCATTTATGATAAAAACTCTCAATAAAGTGAGTATAAAAGGAAAGTACCTTAGCATAATAAAGCCCATACATGACAAACCCACAGATAACATCATATTCAATGGTGAAAAACTGAAAGCTATCACTCCAAGAATTGGAAAAAGACAAGGATGCCAACTCTCACTGCTTTTATTCAACATAGTACTGGAAGTCCTAGTCAAAGCAATTACGCAAGAAAAAGAAATAAAATGCTTCTAAATTGGAAAGGAAGAAGTAAAACTGTCACTATTTGTGGATGACTTAATTTTACATATAAAAAACCCTAAAGACTCCACCAAAAAACTATTAGAAATAATCAACAAATACAGTGAAGTAACAGGGTACAAAATCAATATATAAAAATCTGTTGTGTTTCTACACACTAACAGTGAACTAGCAGAAGGACAAATCAAGAAAACAATCCCATTTACAAACTCAAGAAAAAGAATAAAATACCTAGGAATAAATTTAACCAAAGAGGAAAGACTTCTACACTGAAAACTATAAGACATTATTGAAAGAAACTGAAGAAGACACAAAGAAATGGAAAGATATTCTGTACTCGTGGATTGGAAGCATTAATATAGTTAAAATGTCCATATTAACTAAAGCAATCTACAAATTCACTGCAATCCATATTAAAATCCCAATGACATTTTTCAAGGAAATAGAACAAAGAATCCTAAAATTTATATTAAACAACAAAAGACCCTGAATAGCCAAAGCAATCCTGAGAAAAAAGAACAATGCTGGAAGTATCACACGCTCCAATTTCAAAGTATACTGCAAAGCTATAGTAACCAAAACAATATAGTATTGGCAGAAAAACAGACACACAGATAAATGGAACAGAATTGAGGGCCCAGGAATAAACTCACACATGTATGGACAACTAATTTTTGACAAAAGGAGCCCAGAACAAACTGTACAGAGAGAAAAGTCTTTTCAGTTAATGGTGTTGGGAAAACTGGACAGCCACGTGCAAAAGAATGAAATTAGACCACTATATTACACCATACACAAAAATTAACTCAAAATGGATTGAAGATTTGAATCTAAGACCTGAAACCATAAAACTCCTAGAAGAAAACATAGGCAGTATGCACTTTGACGTTGGTCTTAGCAATATCTTTTTGGATATGTCTCCTTAGGCAAGGAAAACAAAAGCAAAAATAAAAACATGGGAACTACATCAAACTAAAAAGCTTCTGCACAGCAAAGGAAGCCATCAAAAACAAAACAAAAAGACAACTACTAACTGGGAGAAGATATAGGCAAATCACGCATCTGATAGGGGGTTAATATCCAAAATATATAAAGAACTCATATGACTCAACAACAAAAAAGCAAACAACACAGTTAAAAAATGGGCAGAGGATCTGAACAGACACTTTTCTAAGAAGATATACAGATGGCCAACAGGCACATGAAAAGATGTTCAACATCACTAATTATTAGGGAAATGCAAAACAAAACCATAATGAAATACTACCTCATGTCCATCATAATGGCTATTACTAAAAAGATAAGAAATAACAAGTGTTGGAGAGGATGTGGAGAAAAGAAACCCTCGTATACTGTTGGTAGGAATGTAAATCGGTGTAGCCACCATGGAAAATAGTATGGAGATTCCTCAAAAAATTAAGAACAGAACTACTGTATGAACCAGCTATTCCACTTCTGGGTATTTATTCAAAGAAAAAACCCCCACTAATCTGAAAAGATATTTGCACCCCTATGTTCATTGCAGCCTATTTACAATAGTCAAGTCATGGAAACAATCTAAGTGCCCATTGATGGATGAATGGATAAAAAAGATGTGAGATACACACACACACACACACACACACACAACACAATGGAATACTACTCAGCCATAAAAATAGATGAAATTTATTTGTCTATTTTGCAACAACATGGATGGACCTTGAGGGTATTATGCTAAGTGAAATAAGTCAGATGGAGAAAAACAAAGATCATATGATCTCATTCATATGTGGACAATAAAAAAAATGAAAAAACAAAACAAAAATGAATACAGAAGACAGAGAACAGATTGGTGGTTAGCAAAGAGGAAGGAGGGTGGGAGGAGGGGGAAGTTGGTAAAGGGGACCAATTTTATGGTGATAGATGGAAACTAGCCTTTTGGTGTTGAAAACACTGTATTATATACAAAAGTTGAATTATAATATTGTACACCTGAAATTTATATAATCTTATAAACCAATGTTACCTCAATAAAAAAAAGAAACAAAATAAAAATAAAATAAAACACTTAGAAGGCAGCCCGAAAAAAAAAAAAAAGAAGAGTGAGTATCCTGGGTTGGCCTGACCTAATCAAGCAAGCCTTTTAAGAATAAAGCCAAGGCCTTCCGTAAAGGCAGAAACTCCAAGCAGCAGATTCTTTTTCTCTCTGTTTCTGGCTTTGAAGAGCAAGCTGCAATGAATTCTACAGACTCAAGGAAATAAATGCTGTCAACAACCTGAAGGAGCTTGGATGCTGCTCCTTCCCCAGCAGAGCCTGCAGATGGGAAGGCAGCCTGTCGGACACCTTGGTTTCAGCTTTGTGAAACCCTAAGCAGAGGAGCCAGCTAAGCTTTGCCCAGAACTTTGACCTACAGAAACAGTGAGTCCCTCAATGGATATTGCTTTAAATCTCTGAGTTTGTGGAAATTTGTTAGGCAGTAACAGAAAACTAATACAACATTGAATAGGGCCTTCTCAGAGGGAAAAATGAGCAGAGGCCCACAGTTCAAGATTACTTGACCTTGGATTGGGGAACTCTAGGTGTTGTTTTCTTAAAAGGGCGGGCATGTTGCACACGGTGAAGGGCAGGGGAAGATTTCCTGCAGAAAAGAGCTTGTTTCTTTTTCTGCGTGTGATGGTGCCATGGCCCTAGTCAATACTAAAGCCCATCAAAACAACTCCCTAGGGCCGGCTCTGTGGCTTGGCGGTTAGGCGCGCGCGCTCTGATGCTGGCGGCCTGGGTTCGGATCCCGGGCGCGCCCCAAGGCACCGCTTCTCCGTCCAGCGCGAGGCCGAGTCCCGCGTACAGCAACTAGAAGGATGTGAACCTATGACATACAACTATCTGCTGGGGCTTTGGGGGGAAAAAAAAATGAATAAAATAAAATCTTAAAAAAAAAAAAAAAAAAAAACAACTCCCTAGACAGGTGTAAATTTGCAAGAGGAGCAGAAGGCTCCTCATTCAACCTTGGCAATCCCAGGAAGTGGTAAATACTGGACCACCAACAGTCCTGGAACCAGTTATCATGGAATCAGTTACATGCTTCATCCCCTTTATAAATTCCAGGGTCTTTTTTGCATACTTTATAGTCACTCGACAGGATTATACTTACTCAGCCGTTAAAAGTAGGCAATTTTTTCACTTCTTCCGTAAGAAATCAAAGCAATAGCATTTTGATGTCATGCAATACAAGTTAAAAGATCTTATTGATGCTGGCCTGGTGGCATAGTGGTTAAATTTGTGCCCTCCACTTTGGCGTCCTGGGGTTTGAGGGTTCAGATCCCGGGCATGGACCTAGACACTCCTCGTCAAGCCATGCTGTGGCAACATCCTACATCCAAAAAAATAGAGGAATATCAGCACAGATGTTAGCTCAGGGACAATCTTCCTCAAACAAAAAAAAAAAAAAAAAGATCTTATTAAGGCTAAAAAATCCCTGAAATGGGTGTACCACTCTATTTGTGAATGCAAGAAAAGAAACTCAACGAAAAGAATTAATCTTACATTTTTAAATGTTGTTGAACTTTTCCACTATGTACTGAAGTTGCAACTTAGAAACTTGAAGTTTTTGAGTCCCGTAGTTCATTTGAATTTGTTTCAATTTCTTTTGTTAATTAAAAAATGCTTGCAAAAAAGAAGTGCATATTGATGGACAGTTTCATGCAGCCAGACCCACTTGAGATGTGAGGATTGGCATAATGGTGCAGTTGAAATGCATGCACACACATGCCCTGGTATGTGGAAATAAATGTATACCAGGCCTTCACTGATGGAGGCCTCCTCTAGGACAGCAGACATTAATGAGATGGCGTGGGCTAATGGACCAGTCTGCTGATAAAGTGAGATTCAAATTGGCAGAGGGCTGAGGAGAACTGCTCGAGGTTGTAAAACAGAATGAATTTTCCTATGGGAGATAAAAGTGAACTAGACTTTGAATCAAGCAAAGAACACAACCTGTGTCAATGCCTGAGTTTTTCTCTGCTTTACTCGGTTCTGGACCTTTGCCTTGTAATGGGACAAACATGGCCTTTTAGTTTAAGGTTTGCTTTTCCCACAAAGGATCTCTGCTGAGACTGTCCAGCTCTCTGCCTTCTCCAACAGACAGTGATAAATAAGGGTTGTGACCTGGACAGCATGTGTAGCTTAAACACATTTCATTTAAGTGCTCAGTTGAATTCAAGATCTTGATATTAATCCTCGAAACACAGAGTATTCAAGAATGCAAGAGGAAGGCACCCACAACAGCTGTGAAGCCATTATATATGCCTAAGGGGCAAGATTCTCCTTCTAGAAGTGAGAGTTTTCCATTTGCAGGGTAGACAAGGGATGAACAGCTGCTTTATTACCAGAGCTCTGTTTGGAGAAATAAGGCCTATCAGATGTGATGAAGAGCCTTGCACAGCCCCAGGGGTGGATGCCATTCACACCATAGTCTGAGCAATGGCTCCCTGGACTTCCTTGTTACACAACCTGCTTGAATGTACACAGGAACCCGGGTGAAGACTAGGTGGTGTTACAGCCAAGGGCCGACTTGGTCAGTTGTGCAGAAGCAAAGGTTCAACCCGGTTCACCATACAGTTCAGTCTGTGACCTGAACAATGCATCATGTTCTGTCTGCCAAGGTGGAAGCCCTGCCAAGGTTGAGATTCACTTGGAGATGTTGTTTGAAAATAGAACACATCAGAGCCTTGTCTGAGAGAGGCAACTGAAAATCACTGAGGGGCAGCAGCCAGCAAAACAAAAGGTGGAAATATAGAAAGCAGTTGCTAAGGCAATCTGACTAATTATATCAGATGGTGTCTGTGATCAGCAGGATTGTAACAGAGCAGCTACAATCCAACATCTGACTTATAGCACTTCATTTAATGAATTAATGATATGATAGCTAAATCTAAACAATACAAATATTTGAATTTGTTTGCATTCACATGTTTGTCATCATTTTGTCACATATAAACACGGACCACTGACATTTTTTTTAATTGAGAAACGATGAAACATTGGAAAAATGGTAGATATTTGCTTTCCAACCACAGAATTCAAGAATGTGCTGTTTCTATAGTAGAAAAGAATGAGAAACCTTACATCAGTCATTTCCCAGGAAATGAGGAACCAAATTTCCCTATCCCAACATAGACATTTTAGGTGTTCCCAAATGTTGTCTTTTATTTAACGGGGTTAAATTCACAACAGATAGCCTTAAGGAAGCTGTTTTATTCTAGAATGTTGTCTATAATTTAGGGTTTGATTGCAGCACATGGGTAGTGATACCTTGGTCATAGCATGGTGACCCAAACAACCTACAGGAGGGTGTGGTTGTCTGAAAAGAACATCAACCTGGCTTTCTCTCCACAGTGCTTCTTTGAAAAGTTAAATGTGGGTGCCATGGTTTATACAACATCAATAATTATATTTATTTGTTAGGATGATGCAATTAAAATAGGATTAAAGGAGGGGCCGGCCCCTGGTGTAGTGGCTAAGTCTGCATGCTCCGCTTTGAAGGCCTGGGTTTGTGGGTTCAGATCCCAGGCACAGACCTACAGCACTCATCAGCCATGCTGTGGTGGCGACCCACATACAAAATAGAAGAAGATTGGCACAGATGTTAGCTCAGGGATGATCTTCCTCAAGCAAAAAAAAGAGCAAGATTGGCAACAGATGTTAGCTCAGGGAGAGTCCTCCTCAGCAAAAAAAAAAAAAAAGGATTAAAAGAAATATTAGCTTCTGATGATAATTTATATCTATGCCTTTTCCTTCTCTTCTTAAAATATGAGAATATTTTATACATACTGCCCCAAAAATAATAATAAAGAAAACTCCCAAGTATCCACCGTGCAGCTTAAGAAATAGAACCTCAGTGACTCCTTTGATGTCTCCTTTCCCCCAACCCATACACCACAGAAGGGAAACCACTACTCTGAGATCTGTGTGTATTATTTCCTTGCTTTTTGTTACACTTATAGTATAGGGATATACATACATAGTATGTATGTATGTATATATCTGTAAATGTATATATCCCCGAAAAATGTTTATTAAATATTGTATATTTGTGAACTTAAAAAATGGGATTATACAGTACATATTCCGCTGCAACTTACTTTTTTCACTCAACATTCCTTTTTTCTTTTTTTGCAGGAAAAGATTTGCCCTGAGCTAACATCTGTTGCCAATCTTCCTCTTTTTTTCCCCTCCCCAAAGCCCCAATGCATGGTTGTGTATCCTAGTTATAAGTCCTTCTAGTTCTTCTACCTGAGCTGCCACCACAGCATGGCAACTGACAGACGGGTGGTGTGGTTCTGCAACCGGGAAACGAACCTGGGCCGCCGAAGCAGTGAGAGCTCCAAACTTTAACCACTAGGCCATCAGGGCTGGCTCTCAACATTCCTTTTCGAGATTCCTCCACGTCATAGCTATATAGTGTTCTATTGCATTAATGTATCACAATGTACTCATTCAGTTTCTGATCGATGGATATTCGAGTTGTTTTCAGTTTTGTCACTTTTTTGCTAATGTCTATGCTCTTATGAACATTATTGTACATATCTCCTAGAGCAAAAATACAAGAATTTTTCTAAAGTGCTTCGCAATCTTTTTAACGGGACATCACACAGAAGAACTAACATTCATTCTATGGTTCACTGGAACAGGTAGATGAGGCTGCTCTGGTCAAAGGCAATTGCCCCAGTGCTCTCAGACACTCTAAGGGCTGAGGGGAGCAATATTTGGCATACCTGTCACCTGAGGCACACTCTAGAGGAAGCTCCCCTCTAGGGAAACACTTAGAAGTGGAACAGCTGGGATGCAGGGTATGCATGTGTTCAAAGCAGTTTTCAAATGCTCTTTTGACTTATGCTCTTAGGCAGTAGTGGATGACATTCTCATTGCTTGCCAACACATTGTATTGCCTGAATTTTAAAATTTCTTAGGTGCATGCAAAACGATCTTTTTATTGTGGTTTTCAATTTTTGCATTTCTCTGATAATTTTTCCTATGTTCAGGGCCATGTATTGGTTTTCTAGGGCTGCCATACAAACTACCAAAATAGGGTGGCTTAAAACAACAGAAATTGATTCTTTCACAGTTCTGGAGGCCAGAAGTTTGAAATCACGGCAGTGGCAGGATTGGTTCCTTCTGGAGGCTGTGAGGGAGAGACTGTCCCATGCATCTCTTCTAGCTTCTGGTGGTTGCCGGCAATTTGTGGCGCTCTTTGGCTTGAGGCTGCATCACTGTGTCTCCGCCTCCTTCGTCACATAGACCTCCTTCCTGTGCGTCCCTCTGTGAATTCTCATGGCTTTCTAAAAAGGACACCAATCACTGGATTTAAGCATACCCTAATCCATTATTACCTCATCTTAACTAATTACATCTGCAAAAATCTTTTTTCCAAATGAGATCTCATTCTGAGTTTCTGGGTGGATACAAATTTGGGGGGAACACTATTTAACTCAATACAGGACAGTTGTAACTTTTTCCCCATAAACTGTTCATATCTTTTGCCCATTATCTCTTTTGTCGTTGGTCTTATTCTTCTCCACTTTAGGACATAATTGTTCACAAAGGATATTAGATTTTTGTGATATTGGTTACCAACATTTTCCCAGTTTTCTCTTTATCTTTACTTTTTACAGTGCACCTGGATTTTAAGTCATACTCTCAGGAGTTATTATTTTACATATATATCTCTGATCTATTTGGAATTCATTTTGGTGTATGGTGTGAGGAATGGATCCAGTTCTCCATATACCTATATAGTTATCTAGTTATTATTTGAAAATCTTTTT
This sequence comes from Ceratotherium simum simum, assembly GCF_057802395.1. Taxonomy (NCBI): domain Eukaryota; kingdom Metazoa; phylum Chordata; class Mammalia; order Perissodactyla; family Rhinocerotidae; genus Ceratotherium; species Ceratotherium simum. The sequence continues at coordinate 58,877,495 of NC_141907.1, read as the reverse complement.
TCTGGTGATTTGAGATATTCCTTTTATTATATACTAAATTTGCATATTTTTGTGAGTCAGTTTTTGGATTTTATATTATTTTCCTTTCGTCTGTCTATTCTTGTGCTAATATCTCACTGTTTTATTTACAGAAGAGTTGTATTTTAATAGGTAGGTCCTCAATTTTCTTTTTGTATAATTCTTGCTTATTTTAGGTTATTTTCTGGCTATTCTTGATTATTTATTCTTCAGATTTAAACCTCAAAATTACCTTGTTTAGCTACAGAAAAAAATAGCATTTTAAAAAATTGAGATTATGTCACATTTAGAAACTAAGAGAGAATTGGCATCTCAATGATTTTGAATCTTTCTGACAGGAATATTTATATCTTTCCATTTTCTCAGATATATTCTGTATATTATAGTGTTTTATAATTTTGCTGCTATAGATTTTGCACATTTCTTGTTAGGTTTATGCCTAGATATTTTATTTTACCTTTTCCTAGTGTAAATGGGATCTCCTCTTCCACTATCATCTTCTAACTGACAATTTTTACATACTTGGAGACTCTTGATTTCATGTTAATTTTATTTCTTGCCACTTTGTAAATTATCTTATTGTTTGTAGTACTGCTTTATTCTTCTAAGTCTTCTAGATATGCAATCCTAACATCTATAAACAAAGGCAGTCTTCCTTTCTAATTATTATGCCTCAAATTGCTTTCTCTTGTTTAATTACATTGGCTCATTCCTGTATAATGTTAAATAGTAAGAAAGATAATAGGCATTCTTGTATTGTTCTTCACTTTAGTAGGAATGCCTCTCGTGTTTTTCCGTTAGGAAAGATGCTGGCTTTTGGGTTGAAGAATATATATAATTTGTCATACTAAGAAAGGATTCATCAATTTCCATTTCATCAACATTTTCTTATAAAGTGGAGTTAATTTATGTGAAATGCCTTTCTGGCATATATGGACATGATCATATAAATTTTTCCTTAGATCTTTTAGTATGATCAATTTTATTAATGGATTTCCTAATGTTGAAATACCCACGTGATCTTGATGTACTATTGGATTTTGGTTGCTAATATTTTATTTAAGATTTCAAATCTATATTTAGAAATGAGATTGATCTGTAGTTGTGTATGTGTTATATCATTGCTAAACTCACTTTATGAAAAGAATTGGGAAGTTGCACTTCTTTATCAATACCCTGGCATAGTTTAAGTAGCAGTAAGATTATTTGGTCTGCAAGTTTTTGTAGAATTCCTCTTTCACACCATTTGTTCTGGTGACTTTTTTGGGGTAGGGAGGCTGTTTGACAACTTCTCTTATTTCTTCTATGAAAATTGTGAAACTGGCAAACAGCTATTTATGATTAAGTAACTAGGAACTAAAGTTTTTTCTTTCCTTTCTGCAATTATTGATTGCAGCTTTTAGTTGTTCCCCCACCCATTGTTAACTGTGCTGTTTAGGGAATATGCTGTCTGCCTCCCACTAGATAACATCTCCTTGAAGCCTGGGTCACCATGGTAATGGAAGTTTGAGCTGTTTCTCAGGAATTAGAGCCCCTTGTCCACTTCAGGCCAGTTGAGGCCACCAACCTGTCAACTAGGCCCTCGCAGATGTCCATAAGCGACCTTTTGACGTCAAGAGGCTAAAAACTCTACCCTCGGGTCATGCCAATGCCACCATTTTGTGATCATCCATCCTATGGAGGCATGAAGTCTGACTACGCTTGTGCAGATCATCAATTACCTCACCTCTCCTCACCTCCAATCGTCTGTCTCCACATTTCAGACCACTTTGCCCCCTACCCCATAAATATCCCTGAGTCCCTATTTTCGGGGAAGCGGATTTGAGACTCATTCTCCCGTTTCCTCACCTGGCTGCCTTGTGATTGAACCTTCTCTCTTTGCAATCTTGTCATCTCGGTGTTTGGCTTTCTGGGTGGCAGGCAAAACAAACCTGGTTTGGTAACAATTGAACTGTTAAAACTTTCTACTTCTATTGAAGCTAGTTTTATAAATTATATCTTCCTAACAAGCTATATATTTCATCTAGTTTTTTAAAATTAATTTGCATATAGCTATGCAATAGAGCCTCAAAATGTTTTTTTTTAAATCCTTGTGTTTTGATGGCTATTGCTCCCTTTTCATGTCTTATTTTGTATGTTTATCCTTCTCTCCACTTTTCTCAGCTAGTAATTTGTCTGTCTTGTATTTTTCAAGAATTAACTTTTTGTTCTCTGTTTTCTAACTCAATTAATGTTTACTTTTAGTAATTTTTTGCATTTGTTTTATTTTGCTTTACTTTATTGGTTTTTTCCTGTCCATTTTGAATTGCATGTTTTATTTGTTTTCATCTTATTGCTATATGTATTTAATGCTGTGAATTTCTTTGGAGGACTGCTTTAGATTCTCATAGATTCTGGACATACATCTATGTGAGTTTGAACTCCACTCTTGGTACCAAAATATGTATTAGTTTTTTATTGCTACCTAACAAGCTAGCTCCAACTATTGGCTTAAAACAACGTACATTCGTTATCTCACAGTTTCTGTGAGTCAGAAGTCCAGGCATGGCTTAGCTGTGTCCTCTGTTTAGTTTCTCTCAAGGCTGCAAGCAAGGTGTTAACTGGGCTGCATTCCTTCCTGGAACTTGAGGTCCTTTTCCAACTTTGTGTGATTAGTGGCAGAATTCAGTTCCTTGTGGTTGTAAGACTGAAGTCTTCCACCTGCTTGCTACCAGCCAGAGGCTGCTCTCAGCTCCTATAAGCCCTTGCAGTTACTTGCCATGTGAATCTTTTATAGGCTCTCTTACACGTGACAGTTGACTTCTTCAAAGCCAGCAAGGGAGTCTCTCACTCCAGTCTGCTAAGACGGAATCTTACATAATGGAACCTAATCAAGAGAGAGACTATCACATCACCTTGTTGTATTCTATTGGCTAGAAGAAAGTCACAGATTCAGCCTAAACACAAGGGGTGAAGGTTATACAAAGGTGTGACCTATCAAGGGATCACTTTAGGATGTCATATCTTATGTCATAAGTCATAAGTCATATCTTTGATGGTAATTTGACTTTTCTCTCCAGTTGATTTTAAGAACATTTTTTTTGTCTTTGGTGTTCTGCAGCTTCACTATGATGGTTTAGGTGCAAATCTGGTTTTAATTTTTTGTGCAGCTTATCGTTAAGTTTCTTGTAACCAGATTTGTATTTTTCAATAGTTCTGGATATTCTTAAGCATTTTCTTTTCAAACATTGCTGAGGAGTTGCTTTCAATCTGGGACCAGATAAATTTAATTTCTCAGCTTGAATTTTCCATGAACACATGAGTAATGTAAATTTGAATCCTAGACTTGTATGAGAGAAGTTTTGTGATTTTCTTTTTCTTCTCAGTTTTATTGAGATATAGTTGACATATAACATTGTGTTAGTCCAATGTGTACAACATCATGATTCGATATGTGTATATATTGTGAAATGGTTACCACAATAAGGTTAGTTAACATCTGTTAACTCACATAGTCACAATTTTGTTTCTATTGTGATGAAAATTTTTAAGTTTTGTGACTTTCAATTCCCAGAGGTGACTATTAGTATTATTGCTATTTTTTTGCACCCAGACTTCCAAAGACAAATAGATTTCCTTTAAGTTCCCTGATCTGGTAGGCCAATTTCTCTTGGTCAACATCTTCAACAAAGGAATAGCCTGTGTGGTTGGGCCAGCTTTGTACAGGGGTTTCAGTTCAGTTACCCTATTTGGGGAAGACCCTAGACCTTCTTTACTGGTCCTCCCTGTGCAGCCATTGATTCCTAATGATATATATTCCTGCTATTGTAGTTTATCCCCAGGTTAGCCTTGTTTTCCACTTTTGTTCACTGTGCTGGTTTCAGCTCATGATTCATTTATTTTTTTATTTTTTTGGTTATTTGGTTGGTTTGGTTTGGCTTGATCTTTTGTGATTTTTTTTTTTATTGAGGTATAATTGACATATTTGGTGATTTTTTTCCTTTTTCTTATAATTCGGAAATTCATTTAATGTTATTTTTGTCATTATTTAACCTTATCTTCGTGTTTTACAGTGGGGGGATATTTTAGGACATAGCCATATTGTTGATGTGGTGGTACACATTTCTTAAATGTTTTTAGTCATCACTCTTCATCTCACCTTGGCTTTCCTCTGAAGATCAAGCAGAACACTTCTTTCTTTTCACCTGGGATAGTCATCTTGGATTTCTAAGCTTTTCCCTCAGCTGATCTATATCTTTCATGTCCCAGCAAGTTTATTTTATGACGAAGATCTTTCGTTTGTTCATTTCTTCAGAGGGAGAACATCTTTTAGCAATATTTTTCATGATGAATCTTTTATTATGGAGGTAGAAGTAGATGGAAAATTGGTTTGCTACTATCAGTAGTTAAAATATGTTATTTTAACAACTTAAACAAATTAAAATGTTTTCTTACAACTTTTAATAAAAATGTAAGTCTGTTTTGTCACAACTTTTCTTCCTGGGATTAGAACAATCCAATCTCTACCTTATAAATCTGAAAATTAGAATAACTATTTCTACCAACCGCCAGGAAAAATTTGTTATACATTGAATTACGATGGGAATTTCTGTCTGTGAATGACTTTATGTGTGATGTTTTTTCATCTTCTACACTGCAGAGCTGCTTCTACTTATACAATCAAAAGTCCTAAACGATATCCAAACTCTAGTGTACATAAGAATATCTTGCTGTGCTTGATAAAATTGCTTATTCTCTACCTACATATCTATTCTGCTTCTATAAGGTGGATAAGTCTATAATTTTTGAGTTTTTAACAAGCACCTTAGATGAATCTAATACACAATGGCTAGGGATCATATGCTAAGCAACCCTGTAGAATATTGATTCAACAAATCATTCTAAAATCCCTTTCTTCTCTTTTATCTGTGTCTGTCACAGTGCTTTCAACTTTAAGAGGCATCAGAAGACTGGCAACATATTGGATTGAATTGAATTTTAAATTATAATTTATCTACATGCTGATTACTTCCAGGCCTGGATTAATTTGTTTCATATTCTGGGTCTTTGGAATTTTTCTGACTTGCACATTTTTATTTTATTATGTTTTTAATATTGAAGATAAATTATAATTTTCACATTTGATAACCTTCTTAGAGATGTTTAACTATCTTCTTTGACTGTCCAACCCTACATTTTATTTTTCCAATTCACTGTCAGTACTTTTTCCCTTTTCTTTTTCTCTTTCTGCAATCAAACTATTGAGGTTGAAAGAATCCAGCATTTCTCATTGCTTTTCTCTCTAGTCATGCTATTTATTTTATTGTGATTTTCTTTAATTATCCTGTGATTTGTTTTATCTACTTCTTCCCATGATAACTCACTTATGATAACATTATGGATAATGATATCCAAATTTTACATAAAATGTGGTTAATGAGTGTAATTAATAAGATTTAGTTATATACTTGTTTTATAATTAGATTTATTTGCCTTTTGCTTAAGATAGTTTTATAACTTTAATAGTATACCTTTTTGTTTGCTTTATTGAATTCATGTCCACAGTTTATCTAGTGTTAAACTGAAAGAATCATAATTTAATTTTCAGAAAAATTTGATTTCTTTCTATAAAGTGACTAATTTATTGTAAGTGTAGTATAGAATATACATTAAATAAGTATCTCGAAGTAAGTAATATTTAGCCACTGTCAGGACAATAATAAAATACCTTGCACAATTATGGAGTTTGTTCTTTAAAAGGGAATAGATTAACAGCATATGGAGTCTTTCATATGTCATGCCTTTATTGTTCAAAATTAAATCTAGGGTGATGATTTGCTAGAAAAACACAGCAGACACTGAGAAAATCAGAGTGGCCTGAGCTATTAAATCCAATGGCTTAAGATGTCATCCTATTGTAGGAGGGACGAGACCCATACAAAAAACTAAACATGAACAAGATGAACTGAGGACTGTTTTCTTTGTTAAAGACTTCTAGCAAATTTACCTCATAGTGAAAAGGAAAAATACAACTACCCAGGGGCTTTCTTGAGCCTGTCATCTGCTCTCCAGTGGCCACAACCAGGTATCTTGGAGATCTCGCCACAGTGCTTAGGCATCTGGGGCAAGAGCTCACCCTCTGAGAAACATGGCAATATGTGCTGGGAACCGTAAGAGATGAGAGAAAAATAGCTTCAGACTAGCCTTGCACAACTGCAGCCACAGAGTTTAATTGGGAAGGAAAAAAGGATGATCCAGTGGACTTTAAGCCTTGCTTTTTTTTTGTTAACTCAAAATTTCATTTCATTATATTTAATAAATCCACAGTCCAGTAGGCTTTTGTACTAGGATTGATCATGCTCATAGCTTGTGTGAGTTTTTCATAAAAATCATACAACAAATATTTAGTTTTTCACTTGGATCTAGAAAATTAAATGTAGGGTATTAGCTATAGGAGTTATTTAAAATACACACATACATAACGCAATCCAGGGATGACAAATTCCAAACCACTAAACATTTTTGTCTGCCTTTCTGATCATCCTAAAATTTTTAGTATTAGAGCATCTATTTGGCAAGTATCTCCAGTCATCAGCTGTGTTGTATTTGGTGCACTGCTATTCACCAGGGATCATTAAATTCATGCGTAATTATAACAGTAGCAAATGTATCATTGAGGTCTTTTGAGGAGGAGTAGGTCTTTGCATCTTAGGTCTTCAGGATTTCTCTGCAGTTCTATTTTGAATTTGTTCAGTGAAACTCATTTGTCCTGTTTCCTGGATCTCTCAGTGAAGAGCCTTTACCAGTGTATTTCTGTGGATATGTCAAAACCAGTTTACTGCAAACGAAAACTGTACTTTTCAAAAGAGAAAAAAGCATGTTTTTCAGGAATATGACTAGGAATGAGAGCTCAAATTGGAATATTAAATCTTTGTTTGACTTGAGTAGTTTTCTCGTATTTTACACTTCTTATGCATTAAAGTATAGTATTTGCTTATTTATACTTCGAGTCCTATTTTGAAATTCATGAAGGTAAAGTATTTTAATGATGATGTGCTTTTTCACACCTATATATTTCCTTGTTAGAAAAAAGACACCGCAGAAAGCAAGCATGTATCATTACTATCAGCAGCAACAGCCATAGCAGAGTAAGAAAAATAAAAACTTGGATTTTTTTCCAAAATGTAAAGCTTTTAAGGGGAACAAAATACTAGAAATGAGATAGGCAGAACCTTGGTTCTGCTTGATGTTCTGTCCCATTGGCTCTACCTAATGTTTTCCGAGTGTCTGAAGCACTCTCTGCTTGTCCTCAGCAGAGCTTTTCTGGACAGAGCTGAAGTGAGGAAAAGGGGTCATAATTTGGAATTTGCCTTCCAGGTAGCTTTTTCCTCATTTACTGAGATACATGTAATGAAATTCATTAGGAAAATCAGGAAACCTGCAAAAAGAAGAGTTTCTAATATCTTAGCTTCTGATCCAGAATGATATATGTGGAGAACTGAATATAATTTAATGATAAATGAAGTATCAATTTTGTTGATAATGGATTGATGAAAATAATAACAATGTAATAATAGTAAGAAGAGCCAATATTTTAGTGCTTCTTATGATATGCCATATATTTTACATGTATTAGCTTAATTTATTTATTTTACCCACAAAAACTCAATAAGTTAGGTGCTATAATTATCCATGTTTAAGGAAGGTTAAACTATAAGATTTATCTATTTTACTATAAAATTTGCTCATTAACAGCTAACAATTTTAGTGATGATCCAGTGTTTGAGTAGTTATTCCAAGTATAGATGTATAGGCAGACTAAATAACATTTAGAGTACTGCTAAAAAAAGAATGCTTATGTCTTTTTTTTCTATAAAGATATTTTCCCTCATTCTCAGACAGAGGTTGTGAACACAATAGGTATAAGTCACAATAGACTTAGGAAAAATAGATAAACTCATATTTGTCATGGATTTCAGAAAGGTCAAACAAACAGGTATCAGTTCAAATTCTCTCTTTCTCTGTCATTCTCTCTGTCTCTGTCTCTCTTTCTGTAGATCTCTCTATCAATCTCTCTACCTTTTTCAGATACACATATGTATATCCCTGAATACATTACTTAATGTGTCTAAGCCTCAATTCCCACATCCATAAAGGCAAGTATCATAATATACTTCATAGTGTGTTTTAGGAATTAAATTTGATAATACAAGTAAAATATTAACCCAGAGTGCCTCTTCCATAATACATCATTTTCAATTTCCTTCATTCAATCTCCTGATGATAAAGCATTTAGAAATCCCGTGCTCTATGGATATCAATCTTTAAAAAAATGAAGTGGGCACCAAATGGCAATTTTTCTGTAATTCACTGATTACCAGGGAACAGAAGCAATTTCATAATAGATATTGTAGATTATAAAAGAACTATGAGAAGTTTAATAATATTTCAATATATATAAAACAAGTGATACATATATAAACAACTTGGTAGTGAGATGATAATACATAAAATTATATTGACATAGTTAAGTGCTGAATTTTGTGTGGTAATGAGAGGGCAAGATGGTTCACAAGGTGTTAATTGTTCTGCAGGGGTTAAAGAGAAACTTAAGGAACTAAAGACTATTGAGGCCTGGGGCTTTTAGGGAAAGCCTTAAGTAGGCCCTGGAAGGATAGGTGGTCTATGTATATATGGGGAAGAGAAGGGAGGGAATTCTAGACAATGGAAGCACTTGAATTAAGGTAAAAATAAGAATAACTTCATGTATATGCATGTGAGTGTGTGTGTGTTTGTATGTGTGTATGTGTGTGTGTGTGTGACATGCACGAATGAGAGCCGGGGCTGTCAGCATGTCTTAATCACAAAGTTCTTATTAGTCAGCAGTGAGGTAAGGTTGGGTGGGTTTACTGAGCCAGGATTATACATTCCTCAACTCCAAGCACAAGAGCAGTGTTTCCTCACTGGCTTGGCATGAAGGGTCTCAAAAATTTCAGTTAATAATGTTGATATTGGCCACATGTCCCCCATTTATGAGTATCAATAATGGGCCAATTTTTTCCCACCTTATGTATGTATTTTTTCTAGGTTATCAATATATTTTATTAGCAATGATTTTTTTTTCTATTAAAGGTAAAGTATATTCATGCATTCATCGACCTATTCAGGCACAAAGCTGGAGGTAATATAAAGAAATTGAATTAAATTTAAAATATTTATTGAGTGCCTATTATGCACAACACTCTGGGCTAAGTACTGAGGAGATAGCAGTGACTAAGAAATACAGCCTGTGCCCACTCAGAGCTTACAGTCTAACAGAAAACCCAGGCATTGATTTCAAAACAAGTGAAGGAGTGTTGAGAGAACAGACATCTAGAGTGCTATACCTTGTCCAGGGAGCAAGTGGAAATTCACAGAGGAAAGAAAGACGCGTGCTTTCTCATAATGGAGCTATACAATGGTTGAACACATCCTCCCCGTTGCCTCCTCATTCACTTATGGGAGGTTAGGTAGTTGAAGGGGTGGTTGAGTCTTTATTCACAAAACTTTTCTTGTGTCTTTCTACCTGCTAAGCGCTTTTGAGAAGAGGCAAACACAGCAAGAAAACCAAACAGCTCTTAAGGGGTTGCTGGGAAATAAGGTAAACACATCTAAGAAAGGCATTAGTGAGCTGGAATTTCCTTTTATTTCAGATTCAGAAACCATCTAATTTGGGATCAGCCATCATTGAAGGTGAAGGTTGTTTCTAGATGCACCAGAGGGTCGTCTGCGTTACTATGTTAAACTCCTAAAGGATAGCCCTATGGACTTTGGTGGTTAAGGCAGCTCAATGGCAGTGGCTGCTGACTCCCATGTTAATAGGTTTCTGGAGCTATCGGCCCAGAGGGCATTGGCCGGTGCAGAGACCCCAAATCTCAGCCCATGTGACAGAGTTTCAGCAGGATTGGCTTTTGGCGAGTGCTGTCATGGGTTTCTTCAGAGGTTGAAGCAGGGGTCACATTCAAGCTTTCATTCAGAATTCAGATACATAGAGGGTCCAAAACGTTGTCATGAAAAACATCACTCTTCTGCAACCCGTTAGTAGTTATTTCTTGAAAGAAGGGGTCTGGCAGAGGAGGCTTTTCCTTGGTTCTGTAAAGTTGGGAAACCCCGGATAATCAGGATTTTTGCTCTCTGTGACATGTTAATATGTGTTTTGACCCTTATACTGGGTTACAGTATGCAACATTTCGCAAAAGTAGTTCATTACTGGCCCTAGTAGCAACTCAATATACCAGTGTTCATGCCCAGTTTAGGAAAGTCCACAATAAACTGTAGCAACCTGATCTTGATTAAGGTGACGTTTTTATTCCTTGACATCTATGAGATCCAAATCAGTCTTTTTTCATTTTGTGCCCCTGACACAGCGCCTTTGGTCTACAGCTGAAACCAGCCCTGGCTTGTCAAAGGGACTGACTGAAGCCAGATTGAGTGTTTTTTATCAAAGGATGCCACACACAAACTTTCAGAAACTTTACTTTCAGGAAGTCCTTAAAGACTACATCCAAAACAAATTAAATGCCTTGTGCTCTAGCTTCAGTCATGTATTTCTTATTCTGACCTTAGTGGAAATTCAAAGCAGCTGATAACTATTATATACTCATTCTCAAATATTTGTTTACTGTTAGCAAATCACTCCTTAGTTGTTTCTTTTTAAATGATGAATTATCCTAGTTCCTCTTAAATCTGTCACATTGAAATAAAAACTTGTTTCCTTTCTGGCAAATAATCTTACCCATGTCTGTATGGTGGTATAAACCCTGTCAGGAATGCAATTGTTCAGAGATGTGTTCAGAAACTTTCTATAAATCTTTTTGGAAGAAATTTGCATGTTCCTGCAACACTTCCTCAACTGTATTTAAACTTCAATCCTTTTGTGGAATGACCACTGATTTTTGTGACTAACATTATTGTCTTTACTCCTGAATTAGGGTTGCCAGACAAAATAAAGGATGCCCAGTTAAATTTGAATTTCACATAAACAAATAATTTTTTAGTATAACTCATACTTGTTGTTTATCTGAAATTCAAATTTGACTGGGAATCCTGTATTTTTATTTCCTGAATCTGGCAACCCTCACAAGATAATTTTCTGAAGAACACTCATATATAGTAGCAACCGTTCTCATGTTTTCAGTTTAAAATGCGTTGCACATCTCTCTCCTGCCTATATTGGAAGCAGAAAATATCCCAAAATACTTGAATAATACCTCTTTTGGGCTCTAATGTTGATAATTTACCACTGATATCAAGATTTGAAAGAGTTTCTTACATACCACGGTAGAAAGCTTAGGAATTGTAAATGCCACTGTGACCGTGTAATCTTAAGTAAGTTTCTTAATTTCTCTGAATGTCAAATTCTTCAACTATGAGTGGGAATAATAATAAATATCTTATGGTCCTGTGGCAAGGAGGAGAATAATGTAGTTTTTGTAATGGGCTTGAATTTTGTAATGGACCTGGGGCTTCCTTCTGCAACATCCCACAAATATTGATGCAGTGACAATATGTGCTAGGTGTTGTGCTAGGTACCAAGGAGACAATACTGAACTAGACAAAGTCTCTTTAGATGATAAACAAGTAAAGAAACGAAGAAGCAGGGGAAGTTTAGATAATAGTAAGAGCTAGGCAACAGTCAATGGAGGAGACGTGAAGGGCCATCGGAAGGGGGCTGCTGCTTAGAGCGGAGGATGAGGGAGGGTCGCCCTGAGGAGGTAACATTTAGATTGAGATTGGAGTGAAAGGAGCTGGCTATGAGGAGACCTGTGGGTGGGGCATTTAAGGCAAAAGGAGTCATAAGTGCAAAGGCAGAGAGAGATTGGCTTGCTGGGAGAGTTGGCGAGGCGGGGATGAAATGAACAGGGCTGGAGCACGAATGAGGCGCAGATTTCTAGAACAGTGTTTCTCAAACCATCTGTGGTGAAGGACAATTTTTTGTATTCCTGATACTTTTATAAGATACAATAAAAAGTACCAAAAAAATGAAATGAAGAAAACTGCGTACAAAATACAAGTCCATTTTTCTTAATTAGATTCAGCAGCATAAAATCATATTTCAATAAGTGGTATCAGAACAAACATAATGGAAAAAAAAATTACAAAAACTGTTACACATTCATTGGAAGTGTGTATATAGGCAAATAATATACCCTTTTCAATAAGATATGCCCACCAATCATACCTATGAATGTTGTGGCAATTTCAAAATGCTGTACAAGTTTCTCACTTTCACTTCCACAGATGGGCATTGGGGCATGGACTGCACTTTGCATAGCTGTAGGACTTCTCTTTCTCTAGTAAGAGAAAGGCAGAGGTCCTAATAGCCATGATAAGAAGTCAAGATTTAATTCCAAGTGCTAGCCAGATAATAAATTAATAATATGAAGAATGAGAATAATAACAAAGATTTGTTTTCCCAGTCAGCTGTAAAGGAAATGGGATTCTCTTTATCATAAACTTCCCAGAAGCTTAGGTCTAAGCAGGGTGAGTTCATTCTGGAAGATGACCACAATGGGAAAACGTCCACATTCTTCCAAGGTTCCCCCCATTTCCATAGCACCAGCTGGTTCTTCCTTTCCGTGGTGTGCTGGAAAGAGAGGTCTGGCTCTGACTAGTGGCAAGGCTTGGGCGAGTTTCTTAACATTTTCAGGTCTTAGTTTTCTCACTTGTAAAAAAATAGGGTGGAGGAGGACTAGCTAATATCTATGGTACTTGTGAATTCTAAAGTGTTATCAATCTATGGTTCTAATTGTGTCTTTTTTCAACAGTAGAATAAACTTTTCAGAAAGAAAAGAAGTTGCTAAATTAAAACCAAACTAATAAAAATAATTTCAATCAAAATTTTTAATTGAATCAAGGTAGTTTTAATTGAAATAAAACTAAAATCAAAATAATTTTAGTTTAGTGGAACGAAACTGCTAGCAAATATTTGAATAGCTAAAATTTCTAATAATTTTCATATCTTGTCTCACTGGGTTTGTTATCTGATTAGGAAAAGATTTCCAGCATACCCTGGTCAGGGTGTCTATAGATTCAGAAATTAGTATTCATTCACTTTTTAACTCTTTTATTTTTATTCCAGCACCCTTCATGTTTCAAACTTCAGTTCTATGGATTTCTACATAGGTACTGTGTGGTAATTTAGGGAGGTGCCAAAAAATAATATATATTCCCTCCTAGAACATTTTAAATGTAAATTTTGAAGTGATGCAGAGAAAGATATTCCAGAAATTTCCATTCATCAATTAAATGTTTACTGAACGCTCTGTTAAATATTAGGGTAATATAAAAACAAATGGTACCCAACCACACTCATAAGATTATTTTTTGTTTGGGGTAAAACACTCAAAGTAGGTGAATTTAATGGGTAAAATTCTCTGAGAAAAATACAAAGTGCTCTGAGAACCCAAGGGCTGGAATGGCTAATTGCCTGAGAGAGTTCGGAAAAGAGTTTCTGGGGACGCTAGAATGGGACCTTGAAGGAGGACTGGAAGGATGTTTCAGTCAAGAGGACAACCTTGTGCACAGGTACAGCAGGGAAAAGTGTGTGGGAGAAGGCAGGGACTTCTGTGAGGCAACTGGAGGCAATGGGCGTGTGCTGCCAGCATTACATTGTGAAGGTTCTCCATCATGTTACCAAGTCTGGAAATTATTTTATAATAAATGGGAATACGCTTTAGGACATTTAAGCAGAGAAATGAGGAGAAGAGGCATTGAGAGCCAATAGTGTCAGGCATTTTACCAATATTACCTCATTTAATCTTAATCTATCTTCCACGTAGTTTTGATTTTCCCAGTTTACAAATGAGGCAACAGACTCAGCAAAGTTCCTTAACTTCCCAGAAGTAGCAGAGCTAGTAAGTGGCAGAGCTGGCATTTGAATCTAATTGTTTGATTTCAAAGTTCCAAAGGCCAGGCATTTTACACTTCAGCACCAGGCTTCCAGAAGGGGCAGCCATGTCCTTGGTGGGAAAAGTTCTCATCTGTCTTTGCTCTCAGGCCACCCAACTTCTAATGTTCCCTTTAAAAGTTTATCCCCCAGGGCATTTTCTGTGCAAGGGGATGGGAATTTACCTAACTTCAGAATGCTGTGCCCCTCCTTATCAACAATGGCCTCACGGGGGCTGCCGTCAGGCTTTTCATCCCATTCCAGCAGGTCTGGCAGAGCAGTTCACAGGCTACATGGACAAACTTAATTAAATTCAAGTGAGCGTTGTTACGAAGACCTGACAGGCGCAGTTGTGTGTGGCTGAATAATTGAGTTGTGCGGGTTTTTTTTTTTTCTCTTTGCCTTCTTGGTGGTAGGCTTTTTTGGGGGGTTTGGTTTTGTTTTCCTTGGGTTTCTAAAGATGACCCTGACACTTTTCATAAAGCTGTTTTCTAGTAGGAACGCCCTCCATCAAAGAGGCGCAGTGTGGTTGCCAGGCTACCATGAGAAAAGAGAACTCCGAAGTGACAATGCCGACCTTTTCTTGGAGTATCCAGGGTCTATACTTGCTCAGTACAAAAGTACCTCCCAGAGACCTCACAGCTAGAACTGCACAGTGTCACTACCTGAACCCCAGACTGCCAGACAGGAAGGCACAGCCTCTCCTGGACTAAGCTCATAGCTGGAATTGAAAAACAAACCATATCAAATCGATAGTGTGGAAAAGAAAAGGTCACTCAGAGATCCATTTTAAAAACATCACTTATGATAAGCACAGATGAAACCAGTTAAGGAGTATTTTCCCAGTGCAGCCCCTGGCACAGGGAAAGAATGATGCCTGGTTGGTAGAAAGAGGTCACAAAGGTTTTGCTACTAGTTTGCTTACGTGTTTGGGAGTGGATCACTCACAGTCTGTCCCTAGATTGTAAGCCTTCCGCACCTCACTCAGATTTTTGCTTTCAGGTCTTTTTTTAGATAATCCTTTTTCTTCTCGCTGTTGAAATATCACAAAGCTTACAGATCAGGGCTTCCTCAGTTCCTGCTTCCCCATTTGATGGTCAGTCATCATCCAGTCTTTGCATTAATTTCTAGTATGAAATACAAAATAGGTACAAATGACAGAATGAATATGTTTTAAATGTCTGTTGTTCTTGGCATGTGAATCACTCTTTGAAAGAATATAGGCTGGTAGAAATTTTTAGTTTTCCATCAGTATGTAGGTTT
Source organism: Ceratotherium simum simum (assembly GCF_057802395.1). Classification (NCBI taxonomy): domain Eukaryota; kingdom Metazoa; phylum Chordata; class Mammalia; order Perissodactyla; family Rhinocerotidae; genus Ceratotherium; species Ceratotherium simum. Next base: position 58,862,308 of record NC_141907.1, on the reverse strand, counting down.
TTAGAGAGGGCTTTTGGCTTGAAAATACTTGAATATATTTCACTACAGTAGACCCTACTATAAACCAAAGTCATTTGGGTGTTTATAAATTAGGTGTGCACAATATATTGTTTTGTTTTTAAAATATTTTGATCTTATAGCTTGTTCAACCCTGATAAATTGTATGGAACTTTGCAGTTCATAACATGCTATCTTTCACATAGGTTATTTTTGTATTATTTTATCTTCTCCATTTCCTTTGATATAGATTGGGGTAGATATTGGTATCCACATTCTATACATGATGAAATGGAAATTGACTGTCCGAAGCCGCACACTATCTCTGCCAAAACCAGATTGTTTCTCAAAAATTTTCTGATGCTTGCGCTAGAGTGGGTAGGGGGGAAATTCCGACTCTCAGTGACTCAGGTCGGTCCCCAGCTTTTTTTTTTTTAATGATTTTAGAAAGGTCTCTTCTCTCTTCTCTGGATCTCTGAAGATCTTTGGGTTTTCTAGACAACTCTCTAAAGTAATACAATGCTCTGATCATTGTTGGCCAGGGATGAATTCTTCCACAGATCTCTATGGTTTTTCCTCTTCAATTAGAGAATGTTGTATAAAGTTTAACTATTAATTTAAAAAAGTACCAAAAAGTGGTTAATTGATTCATTTGCAGTTCAGTCAGAGGTGTTGTGGTGAAAATCCTCTGACATTTATAGATGAAATAATTAAAGCACCTAATAATATTAATTTAAGAAAATATTTAACGAGCACCTACTATACGCCAGACATTGTTCTAAAAGCTGGGGCTATAGCAGTAAATAAAGAAACTGCCTGCCCTTCTAGGTTGGTGGAGATCAATTCCAAACAAAGAAACACATGAGGTCAAGGCTCCAAGAGTGGCACAGCGATGGTCCTTGGTTGATGTTGGCACACTCTCTAAAATGTCTACAAGCGATTCTGATGTGCTACCATTTGTATTTGGAATGGAACACAAGGCTTTCCCTTCACACCAGGGGACTTGTTTTGTTTAAAATGGTCTAAAGAGTTTTGGGACAGAAATGTAAACATTTCCTTTACAAATATCAATCACAAGACATTGTATTGAGAAATTCATAGAATCTATGAAGTTTGGACATAAAAACCATCAGGCATTCTTCTGGAAAAATTTTAACTGAGAAGGTCTGTGGAAGATGTCAATATTTGAAACAGGGAATTTAATCCATGGACTTGGTTAAATACATTAGGGAGGGGTGGACAAGTCAAACAGAGGTCGGTGAGGCAGAGATTAGCAAAAAGTTGTTGGAATGCCTGGCTGGAAGGGAAAAGGAGGAGGTCCAGAAGAGCCAAGGCCACACAGCAGAAGCTAGTGGGAGCTAGAGACTTGAGTGGAGATGCTGCCCAAGGCAAAAAGAGGGGTAAATCCCCTGCTTTCTCCCTTCCTCCCAGCCTCCAGTATCCCCCTAGTGCTTTTCACTGGCCAAACCCAAGGAAACCAGTTAATATGGGAGTTTGAGAAACAAAGGCTGCAAGAATCAGAGCCCTTACAATGTAGAGGGAAGCAGATAAAGAAATGAATTTGGTGGACACTGACCAAGGACCAGCACATTTATTGACTTTTCTTTGTTCAGAGTGGGCTCTGGATCCAAACTATTGGACTTAAACCCTGGCTTTGCTACTTGTTCTGTGTATATTCTTGGGCAAGTTATTTAATCTCTCAAAGTCTCATCTTCCTCATCTGTAAAATGAGGACCAAGTGGGAATGACATTATGTAACTTGTAAGACTGTGGCGAAGGGACCGGCCCCGTAGCTTAGCGGTTAAGTGCGCGCACTCTGCTACTGGCGGCCTGGGTTCGGATCCTGGGCCCGCACCAATGCACTGCTTCCCTGGCCATGCTGAGGCTGCGTCCCACATACAGCAACTAGAAGGATGTGCAACTATGACATACAACTATCTACTGGGGCTTTGGGGAGAAAAAGGGGAAAAAAAAGGAAAAGGATTGGCAATAGACGTTAGCTTAGGGCCGGTCTTCCTCAACGAAAAGAGAATTGGCATGGATGTTAGCTCAGCGCTGATCTTCCTCACAAAAAAAAAAAGACTGTGGTGAGGATTAAATGAAATAATGTATTTAGTGTGTTATCACATCATTATTATTGTTTTTAAGGCATTGCAGTAGGTGATGTGAGAAATGTAATAAATCCATCACTGCCCTCAAAGTTATGTATAATTTATCCTTGGAAGGAAACATACTGATAAATAATATAAAGGACTGTACCATACAGAGCGAGGAGTGAATATTACATATTAACTAAGTATGAAACCACTATATTCAGCTTCCAAGTTGCAAATTGAAAGGGATGGTGCTATGTGAAATTACTTTTAAATCCTAGTAGTATGATTAATGCTTAAATGTCCTATCTAGATTTGTGGGCAAGAGAGTAGTTTGTTTCTTATATTTATTTTTTTTGAATTATAAAAGTAATAATATTCATTGTGGGGAATTACAATGACATGGAATGATACAAAGAAGAAAACAACAATTGTTGGTAATCTTAACATTCAGAGATGGTCACGTAATATTTGATATATTTCCTACCAGTCTCTCTCTAGTAAATGTATATACATTATTTTATTTATACAATTTAAAACATAATTATATATAACTATAAATCTTGATTTTCTTATTATTATATTTAAAAGATTTCCAAATGTTATTAAATATAATTTACAATAACAATTTTTGGCTATATAATATTTTATATTATATCTGGACCTTAATTTGTCTACTTTCTTATATTTGGAACTTTGTGGAATTTCCAATTTTTCACAATTAGAAATAGTGATAGGGGCAGACCCAGTGGTGTAGCAGTTAAGTTCACGTGCTCTGCTTCAGCGGCCTGGGGTTCGCTAGTTCCGATCCTGAGTGTGGACCTATGCACTGCTCATCAAGCCATGCTGAGGTGGCGTCCCACATAGAAGAACCAGAGCAACATACAACTGGGATATACAGCTATGTACTGGGGCTTTGGGGAGAAGAAAGGAAAAAAAGAGAAAGATTGGCAACAGATGTTAGCTCAGGGCCAGTCTTCCTCAAAAAAAAAAGAAAGAAAGAAAAGAAAAGAAATAGTGATAGAGTGATGTATCTATAAAGCAGGCAAGTCAAACTCAAATGCCTGCAGGGTCAAGTCAAGTCCCTAAAAAGCAGCTACCACAATATGGAGTGGTAGAGCCTGTGATAGACACGGGAGAATTCACCCCGCATGTAAGGGCATTCAAAACACAACAACCAAAACAGCAACAGTAACAGACAAGAGCAGTATTTGGTGTTTGGGTTGCCAGTTTGAGACTTCTGGACTTTTATTAACATCTTCCAGAAAAAGTACCTGTGGGAGATTGAATGCTTGGCCCAATTCTTCCTTCTCCACTGAACACACGATCCTGCAGTGGTTTCGCTTTGGATGGAGCACATGTCCCCACTCTTTGACTTGGATCTTGGTCTTATGATTGGCTTTGGCTTCTTGTCTGTGCCAGGTCCAAGCCTGGGTCCTAAGGAGTCTAACACATTTCCACTTGCCGTCCTGTACCTCAGCCGTCACCGAGAAAAATTTGGCCTGGCTAGCCCACTGGTTTCAAGAGAAGGATGAGATACATATAGAAAAGACCATTCCAGCAGGAATCTCAGTATGAAGCAGAGCCATCCCTGATACCCCAGAAAACTATAAGTGAGAAATAAATGAGTATTTTTGTATGCCATTTTTGTATAAAATGTTCAAGGTGTTTGCTATGCAGCAATAGCTAAACAATACAGTAGCAAACTGTTTTCCAGAAAAGTGTAAATTTGCATTCCCATAGCAATGTAGAGGAAAAAACATCTCATTGTTTGATTTTGCATTTTGGATTAATTAAAATTTCATGTGCTTATTAATCATTTATATTTCTTCTTTTGATCACATCCTTTGGCAATTTTTCTACTATAGTTTTCTTGCAGGAGCTCCTTATATTACATACTAAAGATACAAGACTTTCATTCAACAAATTTACTATGTGTCAGGAAACGTTCTTATCTGCAATCTTTGTTCACAATTTTTCCCCAAATTGCTGTTTGTTTTTTAATTTTAGTCTAAGATTATTTTTACCCTGTGTGATCAAAGTTTTCTGTTCTGTTCTGTTTTTCTTTTCCTTTGTTTTTAATGCATAGAAATTGGAAAACTGAGTTTTAATCTCGGTTCCTCACTCTTCTTCTTTTTGTAGGTCTGCTCTCTGACACTCCCCTTTCTTCCTCCTACTTTGCCTGATTTTCTCTTCTTCCTGTGTTTCTTCCCCTTCCTTATTTTCTCATTTTCTAACACTCTTTTTCTCCTATAACTCAAAAAATAGTCATATTTAAATCAAGGTTATTTCAAAATATCTTCATTATTACAAATTCAAATTTTCTGCACATACGGTATGAATACAGCAATTAAGTATTACTTTTTATCTCTCATAAAAACCTTAACTAAATTAAGTTACTTTTAATTACTTATGGCTCTAGATTAATTTTTTTAGGTGCATAAACATCCCACCTAAAAAAGGTTCAACGCTAACCAACAATTCTATTCAACTCAATAAATATGTGATTTCTATTATGCACTCAATGGCTTATGAGGGCCTCATTAGGATACTGTAATAAAATGAGGATTGGAGGAAAGGGAGCAAATGTGGTTACAGAACTAAATACAATACAATTTAGAATATGGCAATCGCCACTGAAGAGATACAAACAATATGAATCAAGGATTTAAAGAAGGGAGAAATCTTATCCGATTTGGGAGGTGAAAGATTTCCATGATAGGACACCACTTGAGATATACTTTGAAGAACTGTAGACTTTTGACAATGTCAATTATGTCTGTTAGTTTCTTCAGCTCAGAAACCATTTCCTTGTCTTCTGGTATCATCACCCTGATTTTCCTCCAAGGATAACCCATCTTTCACTCTCCTGCTATGTGGTCTGAGTGGGGTTGACCCCATTCTTGTTTCGTAATTTGCATGTAGCCCAAACCTGACCAGTGAGGTAACAATTATTACCTTGAAGAGATATGACCCAGTGCAGTGGAAAGGCGCTTTCTTTCTTTCAGGACTGCTAACCTTGGAGCTACAGAAATTTACCAAATGGAGAGATCTTGAAAGTAAATTGAAGCCAACACAATGGAAAGGAGAGGTGAGGGCGGAGTCAAGATGGCGGCGTAGGCAGACTCTGAACTCACCTCCTCCCGTGGACACAGCCAATTTACAACTACTCGTGGAAAAATTACCCCTGAGACAGAACTGAAAACTGGATAAGAGGAACTCCTGCAACAATGGACAATCCTAACTGGGGTAGAAGAGGCAGAGACTCCCTTCTGGAGAGGAAAACGCCGCCTTCACAAGCCGCCAGCGTCACGGCCACCAGGAGCAGCTCACAGGTACGCAGCCTCCCTGGAGGCGCGGGGCCCTGAGCCGGGGAGCGCCCCCGCTGTGGGCATTTTGTGGACCCAGCACAATTGAGACCAGCAGCATAATATCTGACTTTGCCTGCTACTAAAGCATTGGGGAGTACCCCCAGAAAACCCGGTTCACAAAGAAACTAAAACTGGCTCTTATAGGGCCCACGCACAAACTCACCCGTTCCAGAAAGCATCCTAAAATCACCAGAAAGAAAGGTGCACAGTGCTTCGGTGACAAGAGACTCACCTAATAGGCCCTGAGTGCATCTCGGTGAGGGGTGAGACCTCTCCAGGGACTGGGACATTGGCGGTGGCCATTGTTGTGGCCTGGTGTGAGCGTGCTGACACAGACGCCATTGGAGTTCTCCCTGAGACCTGCTAGCCCAGGGTCTGCTCCACCCGCTAGAGCACCGATTTAATCCAGCTCAGCCAGGGCAGGCAGCCCACCCTAGAGACTAGCCCCACCCAACAACAAGCCCTCAGGCAACGTGTGGGCCTGCATAGATTGGTGACTGGATTCTCTGCAGCCTGGCAACTGAGCTGACTTGAGCGGGGCAGGGTGTGCACAAGGAGCGGGTGGAGAGTGTGGGGCGGTGGCAGAGTGTGTGGGGCTTCCGCCGTGGAGAGACTGGGTCCACTTGGGGAGGTCGGGGCGCTCACACGGGGCAGGACTGTGTTGACTGTGTGTGTGGACCTGTGGGCGGCAGGGCTTCTCAGCCACAGAAGACTTGTACTTCTCAAAGACCCACATAGGAGGTTTGCTCCACCTTCCAAAACCTGAAACAATTGGGTGCTCCTGTGCCTGAGGCCAGCCCCACCCAGCTGCAATCCTCAGAGAGCTGACAAGAGACCTAATAGGCTAGAGGCTTACAGCAATTGTAAGGCCCTGAGCCTAACAACCTGCCACGCTGGGGGCCTACTCACTTAAAAGAAATACTGCAACACAAATGTGGTATTAGAACTTGCAGCCAACTGTGCTGGGGCTCCCCACAGCTGATAAAGAGACTGAAGGGCCCACAACAACTACAAGCAGCTGAGCATTACAACAGCTGGCCAGGAGCATAACTCAGCCTCCCTGGGCGCCTACAGGGAGAGCAAACAGGCCACAGCAGAAGGACACACGTAGCCCACATAGGGGTCACCCCTGGAACATTGAGAACTGAGGGAAGCACACTGGAAGCCTCCTAAGCCATCACTTACATAAGGTCACCTATCCAAGAGCAGGAGACGTAGCTGACCTACCTAATACATAGACACAAGCACAGGGAAAGAGGCAAAATGAAGAGGCAAAAGAATACATTCCAAGTAAGGGAACAGGACAAAACCCCAGAAAAGGAACTTAGTGAAACAGAAATGAGCAACCTACCTGACAGAGAGTTCAAACTAAGAGTGTTAAGGATGCTCACTGATCTGGGGAGAAGAATAGATGGACTCAGTGAGAATGTCAACAAAGAAATGGAAGATATAAAAAAGAACCAATCAGAAATGAAGAATACAATACTGGAAATGAAAAACTCATTAGAGGGACTCAAAAGCAGAGTAGAGGATACAGAAGAACGGATCTGTGAGCTGGAAGAAAGACTAGAAGAAATTACCCAAGGTGAACAGGTAAAAGAGAAAAGAATTAAAAAGAGTGAGGACAGTCTAAGGGACCTCTGGGACAACGTCAAGCGCACTAACATCCGTGTTATAGGTGTCCCAGAAGGAGAAGAGCGAGACAAGGGGGCAGAGAATCTATTTCAAGAAATAATAGATGAAAACTTCCCTAACCTAAGGAAGGAAACAGACATCCAGGTACAGGAGGCACAGAGAGCCCCAAACAAGATAAACCCAAAGAGGCCCACACCAAGACACATCATAATCAAAATGTCCAGAATTAAAGATAAAGAGAGAATCCTAAAAGCAGCAAGAGAATGTCAAGTTACATACAAAGGAAACCCCATAAGGCTATCAGCTGACTTCTCAGCAGAAACCTTACAGGCTAGAAGAGAATGGCATGATATATTTAAAGTGCTAAAAGGAAAAAACTTACAGCCAAGAATACTCTACCCAGCAAGGTTATCGTTCAAAATGGAAGGAGAGATCAAAATTTTCCCAGATAAGCAAAAATTAAAGGAGTTTGTCACCAAGAAACCAGTGTTACAAGAAATGTTAAAGGGACTGATTTAAGGGGAAAAGAGAAGACCACAAATAGGAAAAATTATCTATTTCCATGATTAGAACGTAATGGATACAAATGCACAAAAAAGAGGTTGGATATGATATCAAAAACATAAAAGGAGGGAGGAGGGGAGTTAAAGAGTACAGCTTTCAGACAGAGGTCAAACTAAAGTGACCATCAATTCTGTATAGAAGAAGTAAGGAACAGAGAAGGACTACTAAAACACTGAGGAAAAAAAAAAAAAGTTAAAAAATGGCAGTAAGTACATACTTATCAATAGCTACTTTAAACGTCAATGGACTAAATGCTCCAATTAAAAGGCATAGGGTGGCTGACTGGATAAAAAAACAAGACCCATATATATGCTGCATACAAGAGACACACTTCAGACCTAAAGACACTCACAAACTGAAAGTGAAGGGATGGAAAAAGATACTCCACGCAAATGGCAATGAAAAGAAAGCTGGGGTAGCAGTACTCATATCAGACAAAATAGACTTTAAAACAAAAACTGTAAAACGAGACAAAGAAGGGCATTACATAATGATCAAGGGAACAATCCAACAAGAGGATATAACACTTGTAAATATCTATGCACCCAATGTAGGTGCACCTAAATATATAAAGCAATTATTAACAGACATAAAAACAGAAATAGACAGTAACACAATAATAGTAGGGGACTTTAACACTCCACTTACACCAACGGATAGATCATCCAAACAGAAGATCAATAAGGAAACATTGACCTTAAACGACACACTAGAACAGATGGACCTAGTAGATGTATACAGAGCATTCCATCCAAAAACCGAAGAATACACGTTCTTTTCAAATGCACATGGAACAGTCTCCAGGATTGATCACATATTAGGCCACAAAACAAGTCTCCATAAATTTAAGAAGATTGAAATAATACCAAGCATCTTTTCTGACCACAAAGGTATGAAACTAGAAATCAACTATAGGAAGAAAATCAGAAAAGCCACAAATACATGGAGATTAAACAAAATGCTACTGAACAACGACTGGGTTAATGAAGAAATCAAAGAAGAAATCAAAAAATACCTGGAGACAAATGAAAATGAAAATACGACATGCCAGAATTTATGGGATACAGCAAAAGCAGTTCTAAGAGGGAAGTTTATAGCAATACAGGCCTATCTCAACAAACAAGAAAAATCTCAAATAAACAATCTAACAATGCACCTAAAGGAACTGGAAAAAGAAGAACAAACAAAGCCCAAAATCAGTAGAAGAAGGGAAATAATAAAAATCAGAGCAGAAATAAATGAAATAGAGACCAAAAAAACAATAGAAAAAATTAATAAAACCAAGAGCTGGTTCTTTGAAAAGATCAACAAAATAGACAAACCTTTAGCTAGACTCACCAAGAAAAAAGAGAGAAGGCACAAATAAGTAAAATCAGAAATGAAAGAGGAGAGGTTACAACAGACACCTCAGAAATACAAAAGATTATAAGAGAATACTATGAAAAACTATATGCCAACCAATTCGACAATCTGGAAGAAATGGATAAATTCTTAGAATCATACAACCTTCCAAAACTGGATCAAGAAGAAGTAGAGAATTTGAATAGACCAATCACCAGTAAGGAGATCGAAACAGTAATCAAAAACCTCCCCAAAAATAAAAGTCCAGGACCAGACGGCTTCCCTGGTGAATTCTACCAAACATTCAAAGAAGACTTAATACCTATCCTTCTCAAACTCTTCCAAAAATTGAGGAGGGGGAAGCTCCTAACTCATTCTACGAAGCTGACATTACCCTGATACCAAAACCAGACAAGGACAACACAAAAAAGAAAATTACAGGCCAATATCACTGATGAACATCGATAAAATCCTCAACAAAATACTAGCAAATCGCATACAACAATACGTTAAAAAGATTATACACCATGATCAAGTGGGATTTATTCCAGGTATGCAAGGATGGTTTAACATTCGCAAATCAATCAACGTAATACACCACATTAATAAAATGAAGAACAAAAATCACATGATCATCTCAATAGATGCAGAAAAAGCATTTGACAAGATCCAGCATCCATTTATGATAAAAACTCTGAATAAAATGGGTATAGAAGGAAAGTACCTCAACATAATAAAGACCATATATGAGAAACCCACAGCTAATATCATCCTCAATGGTGAAAAACTGAAAGCTATCCCTCTAAGAACAGGAACCAGACAAGGATGCCCACTGTCACCACTCCTATTTAACATAGTATTGGAAGTCCTAGCCAGAGCAATCAGGCAAGAGAAAGAAATAAAAGGGATCCAAATTGGAAAGGAAGAAGTGAAACTGTCACTATTTGCAGATGACATGATTTTATATATAGAAAGCCCTAAAGAATCCACCAGAAAACTTTTAGAAGTAATAAACGAATATGGTAAAGTTGCAGGATACAAAATCAACATACAAAAATCAGTTGCATTTCTGTACACTAACAACGAAGTAGCAGAAAGAGAAATTAAGAATACCATCCCATTTACAATTGCAGCAAAAAGAATAAAATACCTAGGAATAAACTTAACCAAAGAGGTGAAAGATCTGTACACTGAAAACTATAAAACATTTCTGAAAGAAATTGAAGAAGACACAAAGAAATGGAAAGATATTCCGTGCTCTTGGATTGGAAGAATTAACATAGTTAAGATGTCCATACTTCCTAAAGCCATCTATAGATTCAATGCAATCCCTATCAAAGTTCCAACAACATTTTTCACAGAAATAGAACAAAGAATCCTAAAATTTATATGGAACAACAAAAGACCCCGAATAGCTAAAGGAATCCTGAGAAAAAAAGAACAAAGCTGGAGGTATCACACTCCCTGATTTCAAAATATACTACAAAGCTATAGTAACCAAAACAGCATGGTACTGGCACAAAAACAGACACACAGATCAATGGAATAGAATCGAAAGCCCAGAAATAAACCCACACATCTATGGACAGCTAATCTTTGACAAAGGAGCCAAGAACATACAATGGGGAAAAGAAAGTCTCTTCAACAAATGGTGTTGGGAAAACTGGATAGCCATATGCAAAAATGAAAGTAGACTCTTACCTTACACCATACACAAAAATTAACTCCAAATGGATTAAAGACTTGAATGTAAGACCTGAAACTGTGAAAGTTCTAGAAGAAAACATAGGCAGTACGCTCTTCGACATCAGTCTTAGCAACATCTTTTCAAACACCACATCTGACCGGGCAAGAGAAACAATAGAAAAAATAAACAAATGGGACTACATCAAACTAAAAAGCTTCTGCACAGCAAAGGAAACCATCAACAAAACGAAAAGACAACCTAACAATTGGGAGAAGATATTTGCAAACCATACATCTGATAAGGGCTTAATCTCCAAAATATATAAAGAACTCATGCATCTCAACAACAAAAAAACTACCAACCCAATTAAAAATGGGCAAAAGACCTGAACAGACATTTCTCCAAAGAAGATATACAGATGGCCAACAGACACATGAAAAGATGTTCAAAATCACTAACTATCAGGGAAATGCAAATCAAAACTACAATGAGATATCACCTCACGCCCGTCAGAATGGCTATAATTAACAAGACAGGAAACAACATGTGTTGGAGAGGTTGTGGAGAGAAGGGAACTCTCATACACTGCTGGTGGGAGTGCAAACTGGTGCAGCCACTATGGAAAACAGTATGGAGATTCCTCAAAAATCAACGATAGAACTACCATATGATCCAGCTATTCCACTGTTGGGTATTTATCCAAAGAACTTGAAAACACCAATTTGCAAAGGTACATGCACCCCTGTGTTCATTGCAGCCTTATTCACAATAGCCAAGACTTGAAGCAACCTAAGTGCCCATCAAGGGACGAATGGATAAAAAGCTGTGGTATATATACACAATGGAATACTACTCAGCCATAAGAAACGATGAAATCCAGCCATTTGTGACAACATGGATGGACATTGAGGGCATGATGCAAAGTGAAATAAGTCAGAGGGAGAAGGTCAAATACCGTATGATTTCCTTCATTAAGTAGTAGATAATAACAACAATAAACAAACACATAGGGACAGAGATTGGATTGGTGGTTACCAGAGGGGAAGGGGGGAGGGAGGAGGGTGAAAGGGATAATTGGGTACATGTGTGTGGTGATGGGTTGTAATTAGTATTTTGGTGGTGAACATGATGTAATCTATGCAGAAATAGAAGTACAATGATGTACACCTGAAATTTTTACAATGTTATAAACCAATGTTACTGCAATAAACAAAAAATTAAAAAAAAAAAAAAAAAAAGGAGAGGTGAGAGACAAGAGAGAAAGAATCTCACATCTTGATAACATTATTCAAACATCTAGATCCAACTGTTTCCTCAAATTGACACCTAGACTTTTCAGCTATACAAGCTAGTAAAATGTCTTTTTGCTTAAGCTTTCTTAAATTAGGTTTCAGTTATTCACTAATGTAAGAGACCTAATAGGCAGGAATGGGGGACAGGGAGCTATAGTAGGAGTGAACAGCGTGAGCAAAAGCATGAAGGTGGTAAAGAGTAGGGCATGATCAGGGAACAGCAATCAACTAAACTAAATGGAGTACAGGATATATATATACATAAATAATGGAAAAGAAGTTGGGAAAGAAAGTTAGAAAATTATAGTAGATTTTGCATGAAAAGCTGAGCGTATGCTGAGTTGCTTGGTCATCACTGTCACTGTTCAATAAAAATATAATGTGAATCACATATATAATTTTAAATTTCTGTTAGTCACTTAATAAAGGTGAAATTAATTATAATAATGTACTCTAACTCAACATATCCATAATATTACCATTTCAACATGTAATCTATATAAAAATCATTATGAAGATATTTTACATTCTTTTTCTTAAAAATAAAAATAAAAAACCAGTTGGTCTTCAAAACCCAGTGTGTATTTTACATTTCCAGGCCATCTAACTTTGTACTAATCACATTTCTAGGGCTCAGCAGCCACAGGTGGTTAGTAGCTACTGTATTGAATTGCACAGATCTTAGTAATGGGGAGCCACTGATAGTTTTTTGAGCAGAGCTATAGTATTATAAGTATTGTCTTTTAAGAAGTTTAATCTGTCATGATTTTCAAGATTATTTAGAGAAAGATAGACTGAAGAAGGAAGCTGTTCACTGAATTATGTAAATGTTCCAGGCAATAGTTAAAGAAAGCTTAAACTACTGCGATAGCAATTGGAATGAAATGGAGACATATTAAACACTTTCAGAGGTAAAAATCTATAGAATTTGACAGAGATTTAATATGAGAGTAATAATGATAAAAATAGAAGAGATAATAATGATTTAAGTTTCCCATCAAGAAAAATAGGGATGTTAAAAGGAATACTTCAGTAGTAAAAATGATGACTCCTACTTTGTAGATGCTGTTTTAGGTAGTTGTAGAACATCTAAGTAACAATGGTCCTTAGGCAATTAAACTTGTGGGTCTGTGGCTCTGGATATGGGGTAGTAAGAGGTACAGATCTGAGAGAAATATATATGACTGTGGAGGTCATGGAGGTCAGACAATAAATGAAATGAGATTAAACATAGTTAAGGAAATACCTTGCTGAATGTTTATATATAAGAGTAAGAGAAAAAAAGTAGCTAAGAATGTGGAAAAGGGGAAGTTGGAAACAAATAGATGTCACAAAAATCAAAAAGGAAAGGTCTAAGGAAGAGTGTTCAGCAGCTTCATGTGAGGCAGAGACTTACAGGGATGAGGACGTGAAGGACTTCTGTAGAGAAAAACTAGGTGCACAATAGTTACATGGCCTTGGCAGGTCATGAAACATTTCTTGCTTTGCTTTCTCATCTGTACAAAGAGGTGGTGGAAGTATACGTCCCTCAAACTCCCTTCTAGTGCTATCACCCTGGATTAGGTCAATGGAGTTCACAGGCAGAAGTGGAATCAAGATTTTAAAGCATCATGAAATAAGTGAATGATGAAAAAGGGGGAATAAATACGAATATGGTGTTAAAAATACTTGTTTTGTAACTTGAAAGAGAAACCTAATCAAGGGAAAGATTCTCTTTCTTCAGTGGGAAAAGATCTGAGCATGTTTGTAGACAGAAGATAAGAAACTTGTAGAAGAAAGAACTAAATGTAAATACTAGAGGGAGTATGTAAGTAGAGCAAGCTTGCTGTGGAGGCAGGAGGAGATTCAGCTATAGATTCCACCAGCATTTACTGAACGCTTCCTCTTTACTAGGCACCATGGGAGATGGTCTTATAGATGACATCTCCTTTAATTCTCATTACAGCTCTGTGAAGGTAAAATTATTACTTATCTTTTACAGAGGCAGTCGTGGTATTGTTGTTAAGAAAGTCAGACTTTCTGGGCTCAAACCTTAGCACCATATCTACTAACTATGAAAACTTGGGTAAGTTTCTTATTTTTTCCTTTACAATTGCCTCATCTGTAAAATAATATCAATCTCATGGGATTTTTGTGAGCATTAAAGAAATAATGTGTTTGAAGCACTTAGTGCCTGATACACAGTAAATATTCTACAGCAGTAGTTCTCAACCAGTGGTTGAGTCCTCCTGGGGACATTTGGCAATGTCTGGAGTCATTTTTGATGATCATGACTGGTGCATGCTACTGGCATCTAGTGGATAGAGGCCAGTGATGCTGCTAAATATTCTACAATGCATAGGACAGCTCCTCACAACAAAGAATTATCTGGCACATATGTCAATAGAGCTAAGGTTGAGAAACCCTGTTCTACGGGAATTAGTTATTATTAATACTACTACACAGGAGAAAACGAAGGGGCAGAGAAGCTAAGTAACACAGCCAAGATACAGTTCGAAAATGATAGAACCAGGTTTTGAACCTCTTTTTTCTCATTCAGTGCTCTCAATTCAGGAGCACTTCCCTCCACATCACAATTGCCACTTAAAAGTAAATTTGCATTTAGCACCCATGTCTTGGTTTTTAATACCATTCTCTAGTAGGAAGAACCAAGGCTCCTTGGAGAAATGACTGATTCCAGGGCTAGGGTAGGAAATGTACAAGATAATCCTGGAGCATCTTGTAGTGCCAGAAAGTAAGGAAGTGTTAAAAAACAAAACCAAACAAACAAAAACTGAGACAATGATGATGCGAGTATGTCAAAGAGATGCAGAAACCTACTGAAAGAGCTCCCAATGACCAAAATTAGAACAATTTGAGTAATGACATAGTACAGTATTGGATTATAATCCAAAGTATAAAATAAGTACTCATGAGTCCACACTGATATAAATAAGTAATTGATATATACATATTAATGGAGAATAGACAAATCTCCCATGCAGAAGAATTCCAAATAATTTATATAGATACTCTCCCCTCAAGATGGAGCACAATAACTCCTTACTTCTTAAGTGTGGCCTGTGTCTAGTGACTTCTGTCCAAAGAGAACAACATGGAAAAAGGGAAAAAAGATAACTTTACAGGGGAGAAACCTGAGAACACTACCTCAGTCAGGTGATAAGGTTAATATCAACAATGAAGTCATGTTGACAGCATGTACCCTTGATACGATGTGATGAAAGTGACATTTTACCTTTGTTGTCTTCCTCCCCCAAACTTATAACACTTGTGTCATCATGAGAAAAATATTAGACAAATTACATTTCGGAGACATCTTACAAAATGACCAGTGCTCCTCAAAACCATCAAGTTCATCAAAAACAAGGAAAGTCAGAAAAACTGTCACAGCCAAGAGGATACTAAGTAGACATCATGACTAATTGTAATGTGGTATCCTGAATGAGATCCTAGACCAGAAAAAGGGCACTAGGTAAAAACAAAAGAAATATGAATCAAGTATGGATTTCAGTCAATAATGTATCAATATTGGCTCATTAATTGTGACAAATGTTAATTACTAACATAAAATATTAATAATAGGGGAAACTGGGTGTGGGGTTTATGGGAATTCTCTGTAGTATCTTTGCAACTTTTCTGTAAATCACAAACTATTCCAAAAGTAAAACGTTCATTTTTTTTAAAACAGTAAATTTGAATAATTACTCTTCCAATGGAGAGCTGATCTTTTTTTCTCAGACAAAAGGCAAAGTCATCAGGCTTTTGAGAGGGAAAGATGAAGTTACAAGAGAAGAGATGGCTTCAATATTCTCAGTAAAGTAGATATCAGGTGGGATATTCTGAAACATTAAAGGGTTGGAGGCAATTGTGTTCTTGAAGATGGTGTAAAAGATCTGAAGTAGTAAATTCAAAGAGATTTTATAGTGAAAATCATAAGTACATTGTATAAATTGTTTTAAACTGTCCATGTGAAGAATATATTTAATGTCTTTAAATGTATGTGAAACAAAATCTATGTGATTATTTCAAATAAATATAATATTCATGTTTCTCGGATATTGAGAGCCAACACATAAAACTTGTGTACTAATAGGAGTCAGCTGTTACAGAACCACGGTCTCCAACAATAAGCTACTTAGACCAAAGAGGCTTCTGTCAGGGAAACCTGTTTAGCATTCTCTTTTTCTATTCAATAGCTTTTATTTATTTATTTGTTTGTTTATTTATTTATCCTTATATAAAATGTCCCCAATTTTATTAAGGGAGGCAGTGGTGGCCATGTGACACAGCTGTGGCCAATGAGGATTACAGAGAATTTGCTGGATTTGGAGATTTTGTCTTCTTGATTATGGATACCAACTGTTCTTCACCTTTTTATTTTGTTTCCTTCCTCCCTATAACATTGGTTTTATACCTAGAGTACAGCAATAATTTTGTGACCAGGAGGCTGTAACCATGAGGATGAGGCCCACACACCAAGGAGAGCAGGATGGAAAGATGGACAGCCAGGTCCTTGATAATGTTTTTGAGGAGCTACACTAGCCTGGAGCGACTACTGCCAGACTTCTAGTTACCTGAGACAAATAGTGTCCCTATTCGGAGAGTTTCTATTCTACGAAGTCAAAAGCATTCCTTACTGATACAGTTCCCTAAAATGATTGTGAAACTTCAGGGAAAACTTCCCATCAAGAGTGAAGGAGGAAGGGAATATGGATTTAGTGAATCAGATCAGTTCAATCAGGCAATCAATGACATGGCTAATAGAGACATATCATCCCAATACTCTGGTAATTTGTCTCTTATACAGCCAATTTTCCTTTTTGATCTAGAAGAAGCTGATCTTTAAAGGGATGGTTGATTGTGTCAACTCCGCCTGTTTCCTTGTTATCACTAGGCCTGTCTTCCAGTACCCAGTAAGTATCCAAAAGGATTCATGACAAATGCTTTTTTCTTGGAACATTATTACCTGCTAAATATTGCTTTAAGATAATATATTTTGAAATGTACAAGTGAAGGAAATTCCCCATAGCTAACAACTTCTGTTCCCTTGCTAAAGAGTTAATGTAATATAAAACAAACAGACAAAACCAAAATGGACTATATGAGCACAAAGATGGAGTTTTTCTTGCTTTTTTTCCAGAATTGTCATAGCATAGTGTAATGAGTTGATTTACAAAATTTTTGTGGGTGAGTCTCATTTAACCAGTACCTCAGAGTTAAATGAGAAATGTTTGTATTAATTATCGGTTGCATTCACGAGTTCCTCATGTTTTTAATTGCATAGCAGTATTCAGGTACAATTTGATGGTACTGGAGATATTTGTAAGGAGTTGGATACTAGATGTTTGAGAGAGAATTAATTTTCTTTAGAAGGAAATAGAAGACTACATAAATAAGGATCTGAAAAAATATATTTCTGATGATTTATCTTAAAAGGATTTTTATATCTTTTCTTTGAAATTTCTTTATATTTTATCTGAAAATATTCAACTCATTCTTTCATACTTTTTTTTGCTTTAACCGTCAAGAAAGTATATATGTATTACAGTGATATTATTTAATGGTTTCAATCTACAAATGAAAGTCTTCCCTTTATTATAAAGAATAGACCTCCAATGTAGTCTACTTTTTAGAATAAAATATAATTTTTTTCTGCATACTCTAATGGGATGGATTGTTAATCCATGCAGAAAAATATGTCCTCTCTAAACGAAAAGGCTGAAGGGATCTCTGAAGTGCTGGAACAGAACCCTCTTTGCAGCTGTTTTGAAAGATGCTGGAAGCTGGGAAAATGTGAAGAGAGCAGCATAGACTTTTCTTCCGTTCATGAACCAAAGTAAGTCTAGTGTTTTCCCAGATGTCAAAGGACAAATTGACCCAGTTGTTAAGCACTGTTTTCAGAAACTTCACACTCACAGGTAGAAATTTAAAAAGATACATATGACTATATCTCAGAAGGTCAATAGAAAACATTTTAGTGTCCAAAACAAGCAAACAAAAAGCCCTGCATTAACAAAACCCTATATTAATTAAGCACGTATGACCAATGATCACATGATTTAAATAGAAATGACCGATGGAATATAAAAGTAAGGAACAACTTTGACCAATTTTGATAACCCAGGCAGAAGGGATTTTCTCACATGAAATGCTTTGAGGAATTTGAAGTTGCTTGAATAAACAGGATTGAAATGAAGAAATGGTTGATTGGGCGCATGATCCTCTATAGGTGATGTTCTGAGAGCAAGTGCAAAAGGCCTAGCAAAATCCGTGCAAGCCACCAGTCCGTTCCCTCTCTCCCCCATCCAAAGTCAGCAGAGCAATATGGATTCTATTAGTGCTTCTGGGAAACACAATTGGTTCCAGGAGGTCATGGCAAGCAGAGATGCCCCAAGTGGCATTTACTCCCTGCCTACTTGGCCCACTAGCTAAGAAGTGGGGCTCTTCTTTGGCTGCCTCCTAACAAATACAACTATGCCAGGCAAAGAATGGTGGTCCTCTGCCAGCTAATTCCTGGCCACTACTTGCTGTCTTTGGCTTCAGACACTTCCTATTTCTCCCCAGGCCACTGTACCTCTGAACTAGTAAAGTATGATTACAGTAAATCTTAACTTTTTATATTTACGTGTTTTTATTCTAGAAACGTTTGAACAGAGAGACCCATGCAGTATGACAGTTACCCATCAGCTTCTAACTGTAGACAAGAGAATTTCCTTTGCCTCAGGTGTGCCAGAGGAGACAGAAAAATCATCAAGCACTTGAGTTATTTTACTACAAAGGAAGGGAACCGCTCTGAAGCGTTAGAACGTACTGTAAAGAAAGAGGAGTAAATTTTGAACATTTTTTGTGTACTCAGTAAGATTCTAAAAACACTATGTTTATGTCAGCAATACGGTCAGTGATAAAAACAGATCCATTTAAGAGTAACTTAAGTATAATTTAAAGGAGATTAAAAAGAAAAGAATTGACAAATTAAAAACAGTGAAAGAGGCAGTGAAGAAAGGTTTATATATTATAGCAAATTGAATTGTAAAAGTTTGACATGTTCAATAAATTCTCCGAGAGCCCAAATAGAGAGAAAAAGAGATAAAAATGATGAAAAAAAAAGATGAGTTATAAACAGAAGCAAGAAATAAAAACATACATATGATAGAGATTTCAGAAAGAGAGAGCCAAAGGGAAGAATTACTAATGAAAAGATAATGAAAATTTTAATGAGCTAAAGAAAGTCTGAGTGTGAAACTAAAAGAGGCTGACTGAACACAAGGCAAAATTAATAAAAAGGGAAAATAATAGCATAAGTTTAAACAAAACAAATTTAGTTACTTCTAAGCAAGTCTTGAACAAAAGAGAAAATTTCCAGATAGTCTACATAGCTTAGAGACTACACAGAAAATAAGAACAATAAAAATTCAATGTATCAAAGCTTACAGTAAAGGACCAGAGCCATTCTAGAAAATGATAGCCTCTATGTTGCTATTATTAAATACAAATGAATGAAAATAAATGATTTAAAAACCTCAAAATATTTGAAAATGAGTAGTCAAATTTAAAGAAAGCAGGAGAAACAAACTAATACAAAAGGTAAAATAAGCAATTACAAACTGAAAATCTATAGACAATCATAAAAGGTAGGAGCTGATCCTTTTAAAAACATAAAAAAGTATATAATGTCCTGGTAAATCTAAACAAAAAAATAATTAGAACATTAATATAGCGATATATCTATAAAAAATTTAAAAATATACTATTATATAATTATATTAATAATGTTTAAAAATTGTAATGATATATAATATAAATTAATACAATGGATTCTAAAATAATTAGAAAACCTCAAAAGACCAATCAACAGAGAAGTAATTAAAAATTTTCTTATATTTTAAGGCTCCTGTCCTGATAGTTTAACAGGTGAATTCTTCTAAACATTCAAGGAAGAATTAATATGAAGAGCCTAGAAAAAGAAGGAAAATTTTCTAATTCAGCTGATATACGCCAAGTAGCAAAATCTTACAAAGCGCAAAAGCTGCAGTTCTATCTAAATTACAACAAACAATGTAAACATTTCAAAGATATTAGCAAATTTAATACAATATTATTTTAATATAGTAACATATCATGATCAAGTAGGAACTACACCAGATAGTAAAATGGTTTAGGGTCAGGAAATTTATGAAGCAGTGCATAGCAACCATAGGCCAAGGAAGAAAATCTACATAAATATTTCTTGGGTTTTTCAGGTGGGAACAAGACAATAAATAAATGACTCTCATTATCTTACATGCTACTCCTCCTAGAATGCTGAACCAACTGAGATGTAGACAAAGGACTCAGCAAATGGAGATTAAAGTATTAGCTTTTCAACTGTTTAAACTGTAACCATTTGAAAATACAATGCAAATAAAAGATCTCTTTCATAATGGCAACAAAACTGTAAATTAGCTATGGGCAAATTTGGGAAGTAATGAGCAGTAGTCATAAGAAGAAAATTTATGAAAATTTGCTGAGGGTCCTTAGAAAAGACCTAAGTGGAAAGACACATCATATTCAGGGAAGGGAGGATTTGATTAATAAAGATATAGTTCTCCACAAAGTAAGTTCCAATTTTGATTCCAATGCGACCTTTTTCCTTTCCCTTCTGTTCCCCTCCTTTCCTTACCTTTCCTCCCTTTTTCTCTTGCTCTTTTTTGTTTGCTTGCTTGTTTCCTTTTTTGAAGTGTGAATAGCTAAGAAAATTTCAGGCAATAAAAAAAAGAAGAAGAAAATAAAAGAACCATGAGAGTTATCCTAAGGTATTATAATGCTATAATAATTAAAATTAAATTGCTAGATTTTATGTGTGTATATGAATATATAATGTTGTTGTGTTATATACATGATGTTACATTGTTGCTATGTTACTATAATGTGTAAGTATTCTTTTGAGTTCCTGGAACCAATTTCAATGTGTGTGTGGAGGTTTCCCTATACCAACAAGCAGTTCTTGGACAGCAGCAGGGTGTCTGAGAATTCAACTCAATTCTAACACTATCTACCCAGAGATAGAATCAGATTCTACAGGTAAAGTGCTCAGTCCCACAAGAACACCCTCCACTTCAGACATCAATCGAAAGCCCAAGTTGTTACCTGTGCTTCTGACCCATTGGCCACAAATTGGAGGTTCCAAGGCCCCCTCCAACTCAGGATGCCAGTGACAAGTCCATGTTGTTACATGTATTTTTGGCCAACTGGCTATAAATCAGAGGTTTCCCTGACCCCCTCTTTGGGTTCAATTAATTTGCTAGAGCAGCTCACAGAACTCAGGAAACTCATTTACTCATTAGAATACTGATTTATGATAAAGGTATTAAAGGATGTGAATCAACAGCGAGATGAAGAGATACCTAGGGCGAGGTCCCAAACAAAGGAGCTTCCGTCCTTGTGGAGTTTGGGGCCCTGTAAGTGGGATGCATTCTGGCTCCCCAACCTGGAAGCTCTCCGGACCCCCTCCTTTTGCATTTTTTCAGATACTTTATTACATAGGCATGATTGATTAGATCACTGGCCATTGGTGATTGATTCAACCTCTAACCCCTCCCCTCCCTGGAAATCAGGGGGTGGGACTGAAAATTCTGACCCTTTATTCAAGGTTGGTTCCCCTGGCAACCAGCCCCCATCCTCAGGTGGTTTCCTAAAGTCATCTTCATTAACATAAAAGCAGTTGTAGTGGAAAGGGGGGGCTTGTTAAGAATAACAAGACACTCATTTCACATTTATGGCTCTGAGGCATTTTCAGGAACTGGAGAAGAAAGACTAAATATTATAACAAAAGATGCTCCAATAGCTCTTATGCTTAGGAAATTCCAAGGGATTTGGGAGCTGTGAGCCAGGAACTGTGAATGAAGACCAAATATATATATAGGAAATATATTTTGGTCATCTCAGTGACCAAATAGATATATTTCTTATAAATCACAATATTGCAAATATAAATAATCAGGATATTTTATTTTAATTATAGTAGCATTATAATATCTTAGGATATGTCTATGATGTTAATATGATACTCTGTTACACATATGTGTATGTATATCTATCTATATAGATACTGTTACATATGTAAATATATAAAAATAAAAGTATAACACAAATGTCACATAGTAAAACGGGTAAATAGATTTAATTTAAAGCCAAGTCAACTAACACTGATAAAGACTTCATTTCAGGTTCTTCCTTGCCTGGAGGTAGGGATTAGAAGGGAAACAAGTACTCATCTGACAGGATAGTGGGTAGTTACCACCCAGTTGAAAAAGGATTGGGAGAAAGTGAGTTTGGCCCAGATAAAATTTTAACAGTTTTCACGGGTTGTTTCTGAGAGCTCTGTTTACTGAAATAAATAGATGCTGCATACCCAGATATTTTTGTCATTTAGCAAGTTAAGCAGCCTCTGGTTTGCATGTTTATAAGGATTTTGTTTTATTTTGCTTTGTTTCACCTGTCTCATTGAGTATAAAGGTGTCATATTCTCAGAGCATTTGTTAGAATATCACTATAGAGAGTTTTACTCACATTAAAGCAATAGTTATTTCAGAACACTTCCTAAGATGGCTCATCATTCATGCATGGCTTTTTTGGTAATAGTGGGTTTTCTCTGACTAGTTAAAATAAGATTTCATTTTTGAAGTCGCTGACACTTACAGCAAAATATTTGGCAATAGATGCATATGTAATGTGACAAATTAAATGTATGATATTCTTTAAGAACAAACTATAGTACTGGAAGAAGTGGTGTTTAGACTATGTTACTCAATTGGGCCTAGATGGGGTATTCTATGAAAAGCATTTCTATGAAATGATAAGTGAAGTTTTCATATTTAAATATTGATTATCTGCCAGTGATATTTTCAGCTTGTCTTTGCTTATAGGAAATGGAGTTTTGCTTACGTGCTCGCTTAGCTTCACGTACACATTACAATACAAACTAAAAAGAAAAACTTAGAGTGGAAAGTGAGGTGTACCTTGATAGTCCATGTGATAATGGCTCAAAGTGAAAATCGTTAACATAAGAACAGGCCCTGTTATGGAGGTTCTGTTCTTTCCCCAAAAGAATAGCTTTACACCAGAGATTCTGGTCTGGAACTGATTCTTCTCATCAACTGGAATTCAAAGTGTCCCTCCTTCTGCCACTACAGGACGAAGAGGCCCCAGGTTAGAGTGCTGCAGAGCCAAGCAATTAGACATTTCTGCCAGAATAAATATGGTAGATTGCTGGCACTTCTAAAGTGCATAAGAAGGAGAAAACCTCTGCAACTCTAGAGAATTCAGTTAGCAATGATGTTCTTATAGTTTAGTTGTGAACATTTGCAGTTGCAAAGTGTAATATCTTTCAGCAAGGAGGCTCTTGATCAAGGAAAGCAACTGGTCTCTTTGAAATTAACAAGGAACAAAATCAGCTTGATTCACACAAATAGTCAGCCAAGCTTGAACAATGCAAGGAAGTATATCCAGGCCCAATTAGATGTAAGGCAACATTCTCTTAGCCACTCCAAAGATTCTCATCAATTCCTTAATGCAAAGCAAGTGCAGTTTATATAAGAGTTTCAGTATGTACTCTATATTTGTTTGTGCTTACACTGACCACGTGGAAAAATACAACCGAGCTCTCCCTCCATGGAGGGCTTGATTTTTCTTAACATTTTTTTTTTCAATCTTGTAGAGTCCCAACTTAAAGAACTCTCCTAAGTATTCTTATAAATACGGGTGGACACCACTTCCGAATTATAATCTCATGCCTAGAATGAACAAATTTAAGTTCAGCAGGTATGATTTTGCAATAACCGAAGTATTCAAGCAATGTTACTTTTTTAAATTTTATTTAAATTTGGTTAAAATATCTTTAAATCCCAGATCTCTGGGCTAGTAAGAAATTCAATCTCAGTTACGAGGTCTCA
This sequence comes from Ceratotherium simum simum, assembly GCF_057802395.1. Taxonomy (NCBI): domain Eukaryota; kingdom Metazoa; phylum Chordata; class Mammalia; order Perissodactyla; family Rhinocerotidae; genus Ceratotherium; species Ceratotherium simum. The sequence continues at coordinate 58,838,398 of NC_141907.1, read as the reverse complement.
CTTCCTGGAATTTTATACTCACCAAAACATGGAGAGTGACCTCTCTAGGTTTGGGTGGCATAGGTCACCTTCGAGACACCCTTTGTCCCAGCCTTTGTGGCTCCACAAGGGGCGCAGCTTCCTCAGACCCGGCGACAGCACTTACCCTCCAAGACCTTGCTATCTCCATGGACTTTGGCTCCCCAGGCCTTATGGGCACCTAGATCCCAAAATCTCTGTCTCTGCCTCTTTCACCAATCAGTCATCCACTTTTCTACCTTTAAGATTCAGGGAAACAAGAGCAAGAATGACAAGCTGTATGTGGGCCATTTCTCTCTCTTTTTAGCTTTTCCTTGAAGCAACAGAACACAAAACTTGGTGTGTATGTGTCGTGAGGGGAAGCATCAAGGGGGTAATATAGTAAAAAAGAATAATGAGAGAACGAACATAAGTATGCGCTGCTTCATATGTAGTTAACGTCTGTTATAGAATGCTCTCTTAATAAGGCTTATCTCTATCTGCTTATTAATAATGAGAAGATTTCATCTATTCTCATAAAGGATGAAAGAATTGCATTTTCTTAAGTGATCAAAAGGATTAATGGAACATTTATATACCCAGACACAGGATTTAAAGATCCCTATTATATGGATATAAGAGAAAAGTAGGTATTATGAACCTCAGAAACATTCTATGTGGGCTTGAAACATATGCTAGAATACTAGAATCATTTAAGACTTACTCTGACTTGTACCAAGCAAATCGTTTTATAGTTAATCTAAGTCCCTCAAACTACAGTAGCTAGAGAAGGCTTTGTTGTTAGTCTTTCAATAAGAGCATCAACTAAGTTGTCACACTTTGGTGGCTGCATGTTGCTGTGACGCTGAAAGCTACGACACTGGGATTTCAAATACCAGCAGGGTCATCCATGGTGGATGGTTTCAGCAGAGCTTCCAGACTAAGACAGACTAGGAAGAAGGAACTGGCCAAGAAATTGGCCATGAAAAACCTGTGAATAGCAGTGGAGCATTGTCTGATATAGCACAGGAGGTGAGAGGATGGCACGAAAAGACTGGGCAGGGTTCCACTCTGCTGTACACAGGGTCGCCAGGAGTCGGAACTGACTCGACAGCACTAACAGCAAATCAACTAAGTCCTTCAATTTCCTTTTCTTAAAGATACATGATCTCAGACAGTTCCTTGAATTCCAATACTTATTTTGGGTAAGCCATTGATGGAGAGCAAATTGTAGGCACATCTCCATCCTCAGTACAGGAGGCTCATTGCACAAGCAGTTCAGAAATGTAGCACCTCAAAAGGAAATGTCTGTTGAGTTCCTATGGGCACCAAACATTCCTGAGAGGGATTGTAGATTGCAGACTGTGATTTATTTTTAAAAAATTAATAATTAGCTTATCTTTAACCGATTTTATTTAACGTGCTTACTGTGTAAGAAAACATATGGCTCAATGACTTTTTAGTAAAAGCACATTTAATCTCCTAATCAATGCCACAGAGATGCTTTCCTGGGCTTATTTCTACCCAGTTCTAAATTACATGTTGATTGTGTATAATGGATGTTTAGTAAGGAATAGGGGACAAAATTAGATGTTATTCTAAATAGCTCATGCCTGGTTTTAATGTCACGTGGTTCCTATTTTCTGTAATTACCTATGAATAGTATGTCCTAGGGTCTTGCACCTCAGTGTTTTCTGAGGACCAGCCATGTCACCATCACCTGGGAACTTGTTAGAACTGCCCCACGTCAAACTTACAGCATATCTTTAGGCACAATTGGCACAATTAAGACTGAATTATCTGTGAATCTTTGGAAAATATAGATGTCAAATTTCCACAGTAGATCTACTGAATCAGAATAGCTGGGAGTTGCACATAACACATGCATTTTTGAAAAACCTCCACAAGACAACTTCTTCTGCGCACCTAACATTTCTGATAGTGGGACGAAAACTACCTAGTAAATAAAGACATGTGTTTTCAGCATGAATTGTCACAAGCAGATATATAGTTCAAATGTTGGAACTTTTATTCCCTAAGGCAACAGATTTGAGGATTAATTGAAGTGTATAGACTTGCATTACTTCCTTATGGTATTAATAATTTGAATTATTGATAAAAATAGACTGGAGAATAAATATTTCTGATATTTTTTCCTAATGTGTAAAAGGCATTAAAATGTCATTGGAATATTTGATTCTGTGTTAAGTTACAATGATGGCAAAAGTTCTTTCTGAAATGTTCATGTCTCTTTGAGATGGCACAAGACTCCTAAAATAGCTTTATAGTTTCACATTCGAACTGTCTCCACTAAGCATTTATCATTTGAATTTGCCAGAATAGCGGTAGCTTCTGAGTTCTTGCTTTGTTTAGTGTGACAATAACAGAATAGAGACCCCAGACATTAATCTTAGTGGGTTTTTTTTTTCTTAAAATAAGTGAGCTTTTGTGATAATAACAACCAAATAAGAGCAGCAACAATTTCTAGCTTGACTACATCTGGTTTATTATCTGGCTGAGAAGCTATTCAGATAAAAACCCAAACCTGTGAGATCAGAGTTCAGTTTTTGTTTTGTTTTCATTTTTCTTCCTAAAAAGCTAGATCCTAAGATTTTGAGTTGTTTTTTATTAAGGAGAGACAGTCTAGGACTGGTTGTTGATTTCGTAACTAATTTTTTGATTGATTTCATAACTAATTTTGATTTCATAACTAATTTTTCATTTCTTTGGTGGATTGTTTTCTTCTGCCCATTTTCTCTACTCAAATTATTCCAAATTCTAGTCTGGAAAAAGTTAATTGCTACCTTAACGACAATTAACATTGTCATTTAACACCCTGAGAACTAAAGAATTGATCTTATTGAAAAGTTATTTTTATGAGGTAAAATTGGGGATGACTTTTGGTAACTCAGTGGAATGTAAAGTTTATTTATCCCTTAAAAAAAAAAAAGATAAAACTCTTATAAATATTTTGTGAAAACTTTGCCAGTCCACTGATAAATAATATGAGGGTTCAGAAAATTAATAATAAATAAAACTCTGTTGTTTGAATGTACTGCAATGATGTGCAAAACATCTTGTGCCCTGCCATATAGCAGAATCGCAGTTTTCTGCGTAATCATTTGATTGAATACACAGACGAGCTCTGACTCTATTTCTCTGCTTTTGGACAGCATGGAAAGAGCTGAGTATCCTAACCTCAAAAATCTACAGGAAATTTTATTACAGAACTTGCTTTGATAACTAACAGTAACAACTCTTACTTAAATTCAGAATACTTAAGTTTCTGACTTGAAGGTAACCTATACTTTCCTATAAGGGAATCCGACTTTTGAGCTGTAACCGCTAATTTGCCAGATCTCTCTCTCCTTCAATAAATCCTATTGAGTCTCACTGAAAACGGTGAATCCTGGCTGGCCCCATGGCATAGTAGTTAAGTTGGTGTGCTTCATTTCCGCAGCCCAGGGTTCCCAGGTTCAGATCCCAGGTGCGGACCTATGCACCGCTTATCAAGCCATGCTGTGGCAGGCGTCCCACATAACAATTAGAGGAAGATGGGCGTGGATGTCAGCCCAGGGCCAATCTTTCTCAGCAAAAAGAGGAGGATTGACAACTGATGTTAGCTTAGGGCTAATCTTTCTCACCAAAAAAAAAAAAAAAGTCTGGGCCGGCCTGGTTGTGCAAGCAGTTAAGTGCACGTCCTCCACTGCGGCAACACGGGGTTCGCCGGTTTGGATCCTGGGCGCGCACTGACGCATTGTTTGGCAGGCCATGCTGTGGCGGCGTCCCATATAAAGTGGAGGAAGATGGACACGGATGTTAGCCCAGGGCCACTCTTCCTCAGCAAAAAAAGAGGAGGATTGGCAGAAGTTAGCACAGGGCTAATGTCCTCACACACACACACAAAAATAATAAAAATAAAAAAAGAAAAAGAAAATGGTAAATCCTACTCTAACTTTTTTAAAATGGTAATTAATCCTCAGTCGTTTGTACTGTGAGGTACCTCCCAAATGTTTTCTAGCATTGAGTTGAGAATTATAAGAAAAAACACATAGTTCTGAAGTTAACAGTTTGGTGGCACTTCAAAATACAAGCATTGGTTTAACTGTAGGAGTCAGTTAGCTATTTAATTAAGTTTATCATATATTTATTGAATGGTCAACTATTGCCACATCTCTGATTTAAACCCCTGCCTCTCCAAGAGAATACATTGACTACATTCAATAGTTCTAAATACATCTATTTTATCCTGTGTTCCACTAAGTTAGAGCTCCTTGAGCTATCAAGAGGAAAATCATGGCATAAATGCAAAGTAATTTGATGATAATTCTAAATGCTTTGCTAGTAAAATAGCTAAAACTATTAGGTTATGCCATATAAAGGAACACTTGGAAAAATCTAAAAATTTAATTGCTCCCTTATTTCTGTTTAAACCCTAGGAAGACTCTGATCTTCCATTACCATCCAGAGTTTCCAAGCAAAAAATATTTCAAAGACCTGAAGAAAGAGAGAAAGATTATAAAAACAGTGGAAGGTAGACAACAATATCTGTTTATGTTAATTGGGTATGAACAGTTAAATATATTAATTGTTAAATCAAACTTTATCAAGGAAAAAAGAAGGCTATTTATGATGCTAATCAAAGATAAAGGTGCAATGAATAAGCCCAAGTCAAGAAAAAGGAGGAAAATCAGGGAACATGAGGAATAATTTTCCCTCAAGTCTTGTTCCATGGTGGAATTATTCTTCTAAAAGCAAATGATTAAATTAAAAATGCTGGACGCCCAAATTTGTTCTTGCAAGATATCGGTTTTCTTCTAAAGAAAAACTGTGGGAAGAACACTGCCTCATCCACTAGCCAAAGCACGAACCAGACACCCTGGTAGTGCTTTTCCATTTCTAATTTGGTGATCATTGTATTCACAAATTTTCCTGTTTAATTTTTTTTCTTGTTTCAATAGGACTTCCAATAACTCCTGTGAAAAAGGTCCAAGTTGGAAATAGCTTATTCACTGATAGTAGGAGGAAAAGAAAATCTATTCATTTCCTTCTATTAAGTGGAGACAGTAAATATTCACTCCCTCATTCATTCAACAAATATTCTTTGAGTGCCTACTATGTGCCAGGCTCTATTCTATTAGGTTATATTCTATGAGTATATAAGGTTAGTATCCTAACTCCTAACCAATCTAATGACTTAGTTAAAAAAAGAATAATAATATTAATATTATTATGCATGCTTGATTCTCATATCCACAAATGAAAAATCAGTATTACATAAAACAGGGGAGGGTGCTATGTGAGAGGAAGACCTTTGTCCTCAGTGAGCAATAAAGTAATTCTATATGTGCTATCAGCCAGCCCCATTTCCTCATTTTGCAAGTCTTGTAGCTGTGTTCTTTGAGGCTCTAGGTAGTGGAAAGGAGGAGAAGATGGCCAACAGGCCCAGCTTTCACGGTCCTATTGTGGGGAGCCCCATGTACCTACTCTAATATTGCTCTGTGTTAGTTCTAGGTGTCAAGAATCTGAGGACCTGGAATAAAGCTCGTTATCAGGTAGCGGAAAAAAAGACTGGATTTTCCCTGGACATGCTCAGGGTGTAGTAGTTCAAGTACTCTGCAACTTCCATGGGATGGAAATTTTGCTAGATACTTGCAATTGAAAATGAATGAAGCAGAGGTCAATGCCCTCAAGGAACTTGCAATTTAGAGGAGGACGTGGACATACATCTAGCCAATTAAGATGCAATAAAGTTCTTTACTTACACTCTGAACAAAGTCGAATTGAGAAATTCTCAGATTTATTTGACCATGGGAAAAAAATCAAAAATTATAATCTGTCTAATGAATATTGACAGGAGGTCATTAGATATATTAAAAGTGTGGGAAAGTACTTCATTAAAATTAAAAACTTCTGCTCTGTGAAAGATAAGGTCAAGAGAATGAGAAGACAAGCCACAGACAGGGAGAAAATATTTGCAGAGGATTTTTTGCAAATAAAATAAAATAAAGTACTGTTATCTAAAATATACAAAGAACTCTTAGAACTCAACAATAGGAAAACAGACAACCCAATTAAAAAATGGGCCAAAGACCTTAACAGACACCTTATCAAAGAAGATATACAGATGGCAAATAAGCATATGAAAGATGCTCCACCTCGTGTCATCAGGGAAATGTAAATTAAAACAACAATGAGATATCACGACACACCTTTTAGAATGGCCAAAATCTGGAAACTGACACAACAAATGTTGCCTAGGAAATGAAGCAACGGCAACTCTCATTCATTGCTGGTGAGAATGCAAAATGGTACAGCCACTTTGGAAGGTAGTTTCGCAGTTTCTTACAAAATTGTGCTTTTACCATATGATCCAGCCATCATGCTTCTTGGTGTTTACCTGAAGGAGTTTAAAACTTACATCCACATAAAAACCTGTGCATGGATGCTTCTAGCAGGTTATTCATAATTGTTAAAACTTGGAAGCAACCAAGATGTCTTTCGGTAGGTGAATGGATGAACAAACTGTGGTAGATCCATGTGATGGAACATTATTCAGCGCTAAAAAGAAATGAGCTATCAAGCTATGAAAAGACATGGAGGAAACTTAAATGCATATTACTAAGAGAAAGAAGCCAATCTAAAAAGGCTACATACTTCATGATCCCAACTATATGACACTCTAGAAAAGGCAAAACTATGGAGACAGTACAAAAGATCAGTGGTTGCCAGGCATTAGGGGGAGGGGGAGGGATGAATAGGTGGAGCAGAGAGGATTTTTAGGACAGTGAAAAAACTCTGTATGATATTATAATGATGGATACATGTCATTATACATTTGTCCAAACCCATTTGTACAAAAAAAAGAGGGAATCAGAATGTCAATTATGCGTTGGGTGATTATGATGTGTCAGTGTAGGGTCATCAATGTAGGTTCATCACTCTTTTGTTACATTTTGGGCGATGTTTATAATAAGTGAGGCTATGCATGTGCAAGGGCAGAGGGAATATGGGAAATCTCTGTCTCTCTCCCTCAGTCCTGCTGTGAACTTTAACCTGCTCTACAAAAATAAAGTTAATAAAAAAAGTGTAGGAAAGGTAAACAGCAAAAACAAAAACAAACTTAAGAAATGACAAAAACTTTAATTATATGTTTAATACACAGTAAAGATTGGGTATCAAAATATTGTCAAATTATGACAAGATACACAACATTGACTGTCAGCCTCAAACAGAAAACACACACACACACACACACACACACGCATACACATACCTCTCTTCTTAGTTAAGTGCTGTCAATACGAGGATGCACAGGTTAAAATGTCCATACATCAACTCATTTCAGGAAGCTTAAGTCTTAAAGGGGCCGATTTCACAGTTAGGGAGACTACAGACATATGATTACTTTTGAAATTATTTCTCTACTTAAAACCTATTTTTGGAAGAAAACATACTACAAGCATTGGTTTAGTGTTTTTGTGGAGTACCTACTAGCATCTCCTGTGATACGATGTTCTTTGCCTTGCAGACATTTGATTCCTAACATTTTCTCTGGTAAAATTAAAAGTTCATCACATTTTAGCTGTTTACATTTTCCTCCTTTTCTTAGAACTTGCCATATTTCATTATCAGTGAGCCATCTGTACATATGCCATAGAGTTTCATCTAAAAAAAGTCTTTATTTAAGCCCTTACTATGTTCTAGACAATGTGCTAGATAGTTTACATGCAAGATTATGTTAATTTTCATGAGCATTTTGCAAAAGCAGTATTATTAAACTGATTTTAGAGTTGAGAAAACTGAGGCTCAGTCTGCATGTGAGTCCTACCTATCAACTCAAAGTTCATTTTACTTGAATAATTGGTCTTTGTAATGGCATGTCCCCAAGTGTGTTCCTCAGAGGATAAAGCATGAGAAAAAAAGCATTCTATGGTCACATCAGTGTGAGGACCAAAGTGCACTACATCTCCCTTTCGAAGACTCACAATTCATTTAGGATATTAAAATCCCTGTGATGTTCAGAAATAAAGAAATCCATTTAATTTTGTTTATCTGCTTATTTCACAAACTTAATTGACTCTCAGAGAAATCTTTTTTTTTTTTTTTTTGGTAAAACATTTAACATTCCAAGACATACTTTGGGACGCTTTGTCTTAGAGTATATTGGGAGATCCTACTAATCAGAAGTCAACTCATTTAGAATCCAAGAAATATAAATCTTACTATATGCTCTCAAATCAATGTTCGTCAGAATGAGGGTCATGACTCATTGGGTTGTGAAATCAGTGAAACTGATACTGACTAGTATTTGGGAAAAAAAGAAAAAAACCCAAACAGAAAACAAATAAGATAGAAAATGTCAGGGTTGTTGCATGTAGTAAGTACTGAATCATGACATTTTTACTGAGTCACAATGTAAAATACATTTCTTTCTATGGTCATGGCCAAAAATGTCTAAAGCCATTGCTTTCATGAAAGTCAAATGAATTGCTTATTGTGCCAAGAGTTATGGTGATCACAAATGTCTGAACTTTGTAAAACTAACACAAAAAGGACTACTGTAATGCCATGGCTAAATACAGTATTTGTTATTAAAATTAGAGGATTTTTAGAGCTGAAATATCTCATAGTGGGAAAACCAAAATAGAGTTTTAGTGACTTGTCAAGGACAGCTGTTAGCTGGGCCTAGACTCCAGGTTTTCTGATTTGTACTCTAGTATTCTTTTACTTAGCATAAATTGACATAATTTTTATTTATAGAACATGAGGATTATTTCTCTTTAATGAATAAAATAACTAGGCACAAAATTCAGCAAATCAATCCTGGAAAGTAAGTCAATGACAGGTTACAAAAGTGCTGAAGGCTTTAATTGAAGGAAGAAAGTAATTTAGAGATATTTCAGTGCTGGGGTCTAATTATAATTCCAATTAATAACTAATTAACCTAATACCCTTCGTTACTGGGTGGGGCCATTCAGTTGTCTGGTTTCTCATTTGTACATGTAAGTGTCCTGTATATATGATTTTGAAAAGACCACAGATAATACATCAGTGAACACAAGATCTTGCAATGCATAAGTTAAAGAGGTAACCAACCCTTCAAACTCACACCATTTTTGTTTTTCTTTTTCTTTTTTGCTAAGGAAAATTCACCCTGAGTTAATATCTATTGCCAATCTTCCTCTTTTTGCTTGAGGAAGATTTGCCCTGAGCTAACATCTGTGCTAATCTTCCTCTATTTTGTATGTGGGTCACTGCCACAGCATGGCTGACAACGACTGGTGTAGGTCCTGCCCATAACTGAACCAGGCAGGCCTCCAAAGCAGAGCTCATGGAACTTAACGATTAGGCCAGGGGGGCGGCCCCACCACACCAGTTTTAAAAAAGAAAAGGAGCTATTACTTATCAGAGGATCCCTTAGCAAAACAAACATTAGCGTCTACACATTTTATTTTAGGCAGGCCTCTGCAAGACTCTTTCCAATTGAAGTCTTGACGATTATACCTAAATTTGCGCTATTCACTCTGCTTTCATCATCCGTTCTTGGGAGGGAGTGTTCAAAACTGGTCAGTGGAGGTTGGAGATATTTCCTTTTCCATCCCTCTGCTCCCTGGAAGGCACCCACCGGAGTCTACCCCAGGGAAGTGGGCCTGGGCTTGGATTCCAGCAAACTCGTCTCACGATTCTGGAGCCCACGGTGTCATCTCCTCCCAGGAAGCTCCGGGCCACACTGGCAGAAATCATTTGATAACTTAATCTTGGTGAGAGGAAGAGACGCTGAGGCCTGTGTACTCGAGTGATAAACGGAAGACTCCGGGTGAGTCAAGGAAGAGACATGGTATCTTTTAAAACTTATATAAACGAATAAAGCATAAACAAGAACTTAAAGGGGGGAGGGACCACCCCCACAAAACGTGAGAGGCTACTAGTGTCTGGAGGGGAGATAACCGTGTCGTTAAGACCTGGAGGTTCCAGGGGTTCTCTCCGGGGCAGACTTCTGCCGGCTGGGAGAACAGTGGAGGTTGGAGAAGGTGAATTTCCTAAAGCCCAGGACCGGCGCTTGGACCCTCCTCCTTCCTATAATTAACTCAACGCCCATCCCGCCAGTCCGGACTGGCGCTCCCCTGGTGGCTCCCCTGGACCGCCGCCTCCCCCGCCTGCCTCGCGGGGAGGGAGAGGATCCCGGGGGGAGGGTCGAGCCCGGGCCACACCAGCCCCCGCGCGCTTTCAAACCCTGACCTTGCCCGGGGCCGGCCGCCTGCTCGAGCCTCCCCACTCCTCCCCACTCCTCCTCGTCCTCCCGCGCCGGCCGCGCCCGCTCGGGCCTCCCGGGCGGGCGCAGGGGGCGCGGGCCCCGGCCCCGCGTGACGTGGGCGCCGCGCGGGAGGGGCCGCTCGGGGGGCTCCGGCCGCCTTATTAGCGCCCCGCGGGTCGCCGGGCAGCGAGCAGACGGCCGCTCTGCGAGCAACAGGAGCCGGCGAGCGGCCCACTCCTCCCACCTCCTCCGCCTGCCTCCTCCTCCTCCTCCCCTTCGGCTCCTCCCGCCCCCACCTCTGTGTGAGCCGCGGAGTCGCCCTCTCCCTGCCTCTTTCTCCCGCTCCCGCTCGCTCGTCTCTCTCGCTAATACTTCCCCCTGCTGTGCTCCAGGGAACCCAAGCATTCTCAGCGCTAACCTTAGAGACCAATGGTGCTCGAAAAGCCTAGAAAAAGCCGCTTTGGGCAGAGATAGTTGGAAGCCCCTCGTCCCTTCCCCCTCTCCCGGCGCAGCCCGTGCCCGGCTCGCAGCACCTTCTCGCTCCTGCACACTCTGTTTGGGAGGACGGGGTGAGAAGGTGAAGTGGAAAGAACTGCAGAGCAGAGGGGGCCAGTCTCAGAGCTCAGATTTCATTTTCATTGAAGCAAAGCACAGAAGATCAGGTTTTTTTTTATTCTGCATTTTTTCCTTTTTTAATTTTTTTTTTTTTAAGAAACTTATTTTGGGGGGGTTTGCTCTGGGCATTTGCTTTGCCCAGTAGTTGAAAAGTGAACTCGACTCGTGATGGTTCTCCTGTCACTTTGGTTGATAGCAGCCGCTCTGGTAGAGGTTAGGACTTCAGCTGATGGACAAGTAAGTGGAAAATAATAACAATAAAAAACTCAAACCCAACCTTTTCCCGAAACAGTTCCTCCCCTCCTTCTTCTCCTTTCTTCCCTTCTCCCCCTCCCACCCTTCCCTGTTATCTTGTGCATTCAGGAACGGTGTTTTGAGGGATGGGCGCAGCGTGCGGGGCTTTTGGGGGTGGGCGGTTGCATTGCACCGGAGGTTTGGACTCCCACTCCGGGAGCCCCGGCTTGTCACACCTAGGGCTTCACCACTTTGCGGCATTCGTAACAATTCCTGGTGACAAACTGCAGCCAATTCGCATCCTCGCCGGGCCGTCTGGGGTTCCCCTTTCCGGAGGGCGGTCTGGGCGCTTGAATGAAGTCCTGGACGCTGGGTCCAGGATCCCGGTGCTCCGGATGCTGCAGCCGGAGTCGGGTTCGCGGGGCTTTCTCTCCTCCTCACTGACTCACAGCTTTTTCGGGCAGCCGGAGGCGGGGGTTTCAGGAAGTCCTTGGGCCGAACAGGGAGCCATCCAGTAGACACGTGTCCTGGGAGGACCGCGGCCGGGCTGGGGTTTGACAGTTGGGGAGGGGGGTTGGGGACGTTTCCTGCCCTGCATTTTCCTGGGCAGAAGCTGGAGGCGCCGGCCGCTTTTCTCCCCTCCCCCTCTGCACAACTCCTCCTCTTTTAAAAGCGAAGTTGAGTGCAGCTCTGTTTCTTTTCGGCCCAGCCCCCACCCTTTGGAGACTCAAGGTGAAGCCCGATGCTCTGAGAAGAGTCCTTGAGAAGGCTCAGCGGGACGAGCCGAGCCGTTTGTAGTAAATCACATCAGCACAGGGCCCGTGGGACTTTGGGCACAGAATTTCTCTGTGAGTTTTTGTAGCTTCTCTGGTCTGCCTGGTCTGACCATAGGGTGAAAAGTAGAGAATTGTCTAGTTGATTCTTGACCTCAAATCTGATAAATCAGGCCCCCTTGTAGGCTTCTTTTTGCACGTATAAATACAGACTTTCTTTTCTAATCCTGACCCAGTATCTGGAGTTTTGGGAAAAGAATATTGAATGTCAGTATTTATTTTTGCTGGCTTCATAAATGTTAAATTAAAATTAAAAAGGGCAAACAACTCCCTGCCCCGAATTATTATTGAATTGGCTCCTGCTCCTGTCACAAGAACCTTCTACAAACCAAGGTGCAGCCTTTAGGCACCAATCCCGGTCTCCAGCATTTCCTGATTAGCCAACTCCTGAAAAGCATTAGTGGTAGAAATAAAACGCACAAGGTGATAAGATGAAACCCAGTAACTGTTTCTTTTTCTTACTTTTCCCCCTCCTTTCCAGGCTGGTAATGAAGAAATGGTGCAAATAGGTAAGCCTTGTTCTCAGATGTCACTCTTATCTTAGTAGAAAGTAGGGAATGAAGTAAGCTAAGCAAAATATTGTTTCTGAAATTTCTCCCATTGGTGGTTAAAAAAATAATTTGTAGTCCAGGAATATTTCTATTTTTCTCTTCCTGTTTCTGGTGAAGACACCCACTTTCCTCAGGCTGAGTTATAGTGATGTAAAAATTCTGCTGTTGGACTTTTCAAGCATCAATTCATTACTGTCTTTAGAACAGAAGGCAAAGTGTAAGAATGCTACAAAGAAGGGAAAAATGAAGTACAGAGGATGGAAATTTTTCTCTTAAAAATTTTCCAGCTTTCAATAAACCCTCTGATGACTTCTCTTAGTCCATCTGCTTTCTAATAATTATCTACTAATGTGCAAATACTATAAGGCCTTTTGCAAATAACATCTAAAAACCTCAGTATTACCTGCTGATGTGGGAATTATTCCCATTTTATGGATGAGGAGACTGAGGCTCAGAGAGTGTGACTTGTAACAGGTCACTCCAAAGTCCATGGTCTTTTTTGAAGCTGTTTATAATAATATATCTGTTCTGAATTAAGAGACTGAAAGTCATCTGGCAAGAAGCCAGGCTCCATTCAAAGTCTTTTTATACACATTTAACTTGGGTTACTTTAAAAGACAGTTTTTCTTTTTGGCAGAGTATTAGTCTCTATAAATTCTGTATTTGTCAAGTGATATTGTAAAGTTATCTTTTAGACGAAAAGTTTTTATTACTGCAGACATAGTTCCAAGTCATTGCGCATGCCCTCTGCGCCATGCACAGTGTTAATTGCTGTATGTGCGTTCTGTCACCTAATTCTCACACTGTAAGGTAGGGGTACGATTATGCCTATTTTAGATTTGAAGAAAATGAAGCTTGAGAGGTTACAGAGCTACCTGCTATAGTGCATAGTGGAGAGCTGGGGTGGGGAGGGTTCCATACTTGAAAACTAGATCCAGGCCCAGAGGTGTCTGTCTGTAGCTGTATAGCAGCATGTGTCAGAATGCTCCTAGTCAGTGCTTAGCATTGTTGGAACTCTTCCCCAAGGTCAGCCCTCCGTAGTAGTAAGAGCTGGACAGAGGGGAGGAGAGTGACTGAGAAGTGCTTTAAACATCTAGTGTCTCTGAAGAGACATTTGTCATTTGTAGTTGATAGCATTCTGCCATCAATATATATTTTTTTAAAGAAGGATTTTTTTAACCACTCCTCAAACAAGTAGGGAAAAGAAAGCTGTCTTACTTTTTATTACTTAAACATTTGATTAAACATCTCAACTTTTCAATATGTAAATTAAGAAGCTGTTTTAAGATTACCCATTCTACCAAAGGAATAAAATATGTTGCTTTGATTAAATTTTTAGATAGAATCAGCATGCACTCCTGTAAGAGGCCCTGGTTAGACTTTGGTCCAGTCCTTTTGCTACTGTCGTTCCTTTGGGAGCCCTTTTCTGCAGGGGAGAAAGTAGTATAGGTGTGCTTCAGTTGGTAGGAGGGAGATGAGCAGCCATGTGGAAGAGAGGAGGGCGGGGCCCTCTTAAGTTATATTGCTGGAGATTTACTTGCTCCCAAGCTCCTCTGCTCTATGGGATTTCTCTCTTTTATTATTATCATTTTTATTTACCATTTTCAAGTTGAATGAAGAGAAAAAATAAAGATAAAAATAGATTTGACTTATGGGTCTTCTGATAGCAAAAGTATAGTTTTCATTTGCCTTGGGTTATAATCATTTATGTAGCTCTTATGAAGGATTTAAAAGTATATTTAAAGAAATCTTATGTACAGCAGTGAGGTTTCTCTCCCATGTTCCCATGTGTAAAGGGATTGCTAACTTGGAGGTTTGATAAAATGTACTCCTCTACATATAATTAAGTAATTTTTTTCCGATGATTGATTTGAAAGTGGTTTTGTATAACTGCCTAGAGGTGCCATTTGATCAGTGATACAATTAGGAAAGACTAATAAGGTTTGCAGAATTAAGTAATTTGTATTTATTGGTCTTCAAATTGGCTAGAGAAAATTCCGTGCTTCTGAATGATTTCTGGGTAATTTAATGTCTCAGGAAGAGTTAAATACAAATTAGTGACAAACCACAAATTATTAGGAAGCCAAATTTAAAAAAATACTTTCTATTGAAATACGATATATATGCAGGATGGTGCGTATAAGTGTACACCTTGCTGATTCTGCATGAAGGGAACACTCCAGTGTAACCAGCACCTGGATCAGCAAGTAGAACATTCCGAGCACTTGTGCCACCTTCCTAGTACCATCCCTGCACAGGGTAACCACTGTCTTGACTTCTAGCAGGATGGATTCATTTTGCCAGTTTTTTAATGTTTTTTATAAATAAAATCACACAATATGTACTTTTTAGTAAATGGCTTAGGAAATCAATTAAAAAAATATATATCTGATGTGCTTCGACCTTCTAGACTAGGAAGGCTTTTATTTAGTTAGGGAAAAGGCAGTTTGTGATAGGAGCACGTTAGAATATGTATAGAAATATCAGCTATAGAGTGTGTCATATGGGATATTGCTTCTTTCCTTCTCTCTCCACCCAGTGGAAAAATGCCCTGTTGGTATGTGGGAAAGTACGATTCACTCTAGAGAAAATGGGCAAATAGGTTTTGAACTGTGATCTAGTTCTCTGTTCCTTTGTCAACTAGAGAGGAACTATCTACTTACTTACTTGTCTACACCTGTATATACACCCATACATAACTACACCCATACATATACTCACATATATGCACATGCATGTACACATACATATATTCATATAGGTGCGTGTGTGAATGTGTATGCACTGTGTTTATACGTGTCAGTGTGTTTCATGAGACCATTAACATACTTCTGTGGCATATCAGGAAGCTCTTTCATTTCTGACTCAGAATATGGTCTTGGTAGAATGCCTAGGGTAATTGTGGGCAACTGACTGGCTGGCATGATTGGGTAAGGAGGTTTGCTCTGTGACACATATGGCTTAGGAAATACTCATTGTTTTGTAGGAATTGGAGAATCTGAAAAAGAATTCTCTGAGTCCTTTTGTTTCATAAGCCACCACTACTTTGAGATTGTCCGGGTATCATTAGAGGAAAAGGCATTGTGAGGCTTTGATGTCAAGCTGTCTTTCCTTCCCCACCTGCTCTCTTGGAATTGGGGCATATCCATCTTTCTCTGCCCTATTTCTGTTTCCAGGTTTCAAATTCTATTACATTTCAGTCTTAACAAAATAAAGTTGCTAATCGTGTCCTCTCAAACATCCAGTTTACGTAGAAATAATTTTTCATCATTTGCAGGTATTTATTTGGTTTTCAAGGTGTAGTGTGAGTCACTTTACCCAGTCCTTGGCATATAGTAAGCATTTATACTAATGTAGACTTCATGGGAGCAAAGACTTTGTTTTGATGACTGCCGTATTGAGTACATAAAACAGAGCTTGGTACCTCATGCGTCCTCAAATATTTGTTATTCACGCGTAGATCTACCAAGTAGGGTATTGTCATATTGGGATTTACTGTGTTCTGAATTTCCTTAAATATTCTTGTTCTATGCCCATCTCCAGGTTTAACTGATCCCCAAGAAAATGAGGATGGTGACAATGGCTATACAATTAATTATACAATGTTATCGAGCCTTCTTGTGACTCCTTTTTTCACCCTGCAAAGCTCAGGGACCTAGGCTTATCAGTTTTTTATGCTTTTCTGTTTGTGCTTAATAAGTATTTGGCAAATTGAATTGAATTATGTGCAGGTTTAGAATGCCCACTGATTTTGCACTAAAGTCTATTTAGGATCATTTGCCCTGTTGCTGGCATCAGGGGAAATGAGATAAGCTAAGATTAAAATCTATCAATCCAATTTGCCAGCAGCAATACTAAAAAGTGTGATTTAAAGGAAGTTTAAAGGAATTCTTTGTAAAATCTAGAATTTTAGCTACTGAAGCCGTTATTCTTCCTCATAACTGAAGATTATGCATTGACTTCACTGGTTTAGCTCCCACCCCCCCACTAAGCATCATAATGATTAATGGTAAATGCTTTAAGCTTCTTACATGAAGATGTTATTAAGTGCAGCATGTTATCTATCACCAGCAACTTATTGCTATTTAGCTGAAATATTTCTTCCCTATACTTTCACTGTTTTCTCTTGCCATTGTACCAAATAATCATAATATTGCTGAGAAATGTTAAGAAATCTCCAACGTCACTTCTGCTTCCAGGATGATTATCTCTAAGCATTCTTTGCTTGTGGGTCGCTAACCCAGATTACATTGGAAATCCATTAGGGACAATTACAAATTGCCTGGTAACATCAGGAGTAGTTTCAATATGAAGAGTTTGGTTATACCACTTGGACTGGATATATTGACCATGAAGACTTAGATGGGACTCTGATGCTTCCTCAAAGATGACTGCTATTATCAGAATTTTGGGAACCTTCTCTTTAGTGTCTCTTTGATGGAGATCAGCTTTTACTCCTAAGCTATGAATTCTTCTTCTTCTTCTTCTTTTTTTTTTTTGAGGAAGATTGGCCCTGAGCTAACATCTGTTGCCAGTCTTCCTCCTTTTTTCTCCCCAAAACCCCAGTAGGTAGTTGTATGTCACAGTTGTACATCCTTCTAGTTCTTCTATGTGGGACGCTTCCTCAGCATGGCTTGATGAGCCGTGCATAGGTCCGCCCCTAGGATCTGAACTGGCGAACCCCGGGCCGCCGAAGTGGAGTGCGTGAACTTAATTGCTATGCCACTGGGCCGGCCCCTTGAATTAGTCATTTTAATTAATCAGTTTTTGTTCTGATTATAGATGTTTTATATGTGTCCATTATAATCGTCATCTTTAATTTTTCTGTATTCCCTGGATTTTTGCCAGTCATCCCAAATACCAAGCTGTTATTAAAATTTAGCATATTTTTATTGTCTTTTAATACACAGATTGTGTTTTTTTTGTATACTTGATTTTGTTTTGTTTAATATTTTAGTGTAATTTTCCATATCATTACAAACTCTTTGTAAACATCATTTTAATCCCATCATACTAATAAACCTTAATTTATGTAACATTTTCCTAATGGTATCCATTTTCTCATGATAATGAATGTGCCACACAGTGTTGTATATAGATCATTGCCGGCTTTTCAAATTACTACTTTAGGAGGGAGCTCAGGAAGTTGATTACAGAGTAAAACCAAATTAGCATGATACATTTTGACAAATGGCTTTTGAAAAAGTTTGTACAACCTGAGCTACTAGCAATATAGGAAAGTGTTGATTTTTAAAATTTTAATTTTAAATTAGTTTTGGCTCTGTTCTTCTTGACATTTGAATATAATTTTTAAATATTTGGTTATGCAATCTCTGAAAGATACAATGAATTAATCATTTTTCTAGTTATCAAGTACCCAAAAGTGTGAAAAGTTATATTATAAAAATGTTTTGTAAATTTATTACTACTATGAGAGGATTCATCCACCTCATAGAATAGAATTTGAAAGTTGTATATTCTTCAGAATGGATAGTAAAGCGTGGGAGGAGTTTCCTAGCTTAGAAATCTCTGTTCCCATGTATAATTGATATGTTTACATGACTTTGCTGACTAACCGTAAATCCCTAGGAGAGATTTTGTGGTAAAATGTCCATCTCTGATTTAAAAAAATTATTGCCACAAATTCAGCATGATGAATCTTTATGGAATTTAGACCAAATTGTGAGCAGCGTGAAGCAGTCTATCTTGTTCTTGAAGTCACTGATAAAAATAATATTTAAGAAACTTAGAGAGTAAAATAGGATTAAATATATGAATCTTCAAATACTGTGGTCTTAGAGATTAAATCACATTTCCTGCAATTTTTCATCATATTTAGTACATATATTTTTATATGTATATAAGCACACAAATAAAAATAAAAAGAATGATTGACATCATTATTCATATGAGTTTGAGATCTCTCTATTTTATATGTTAAAACCTCTCTCTTTTACATGTAACGTCCATTCCTTAATCTAAAATCTAAGCAGCATATCCACTAGAGGACCTATTAATATTCATGACTTTTCCTCCATCAAATGGTCAGGGGCATAGACTCTGTTCACTGTGTGGTTTAAAATCCTGACCTCACCACTTTCTAGGTGATGACCTTAACCTCTCAAAGTGTCTTTTTTTAATATGTAACGTAGATATACTACTGCTACTGCTTACTTCATAGAGTTGTAAAGGATTCATAAAACGCTGGCACATGGTAAGCAAGCCAGAATAATAGGTATTATTATTAGTATGACTTAGTCTTGTGCTTTTTTAAAAATACTTTTAATCAAGGAGAACCACCTCATTCTAATTGCTACATTTCTGATAGGTCTGCCTGCCGCCATGAATTTCCAGGAACCTTAATTTACTGTGTTGTGGACTTGTAAACTATCCAACCACTCAGCTTACCATGTGACAGCTCGTTGAGAGTTCTATTTTCATGTATTATCTTCATGTTGATATCTCAAAGTAGTGTTGCTTAAGTCATTGGAATATAGCACTAGAGGGAGGAGTTGAGTAAGGAATCGTGCAAAAACAGTTATTCCATATGGATTCCACCCCAACCATATTTTGTGTATACCAGACACAATTCTTTCTTTACCTTATTTATCGAAATTCCTTCTTTCCACTCATTGAGAGAAAGTTCTTGTATTAATCCTGACTCCTTTGGATGCAAATAACAGGAACCCAATTGACACTGGTTAGGGAAAACAAAATTGATCATAGGTACTCAAAGTCAGGTATAGCCAGATCTAGGGTTCAAATAATGTCAGGAATCAGTCTCTCTCTCCCTCTGTCCTTCATTCCTTCCCTTCCTCCTTCCCTCTGTCCCCCACTTCCCACTCTCTTTCTTTCTCTCTTTCTCATTTTTTCTCTGTGTTGGCTTTATTTCCCTATCAGGATAAGATTGTAGCTCCCCAAGTTTTGGCAAAAACTGTCACTGGCATCTCTAGGCTATCATTCTACCTTTCACCCCACTAGACAGAACAGTTATTTGTTTTTTTTTACAGCTCCAGGAAAAGTTCCTGGTAGGGCACTTATTGGCTATCTAGCTTGAGTCATAAACTTATTCTTGAACCGTTCACTATGGGCAGGGGATGCAGTGCTCTGTTTGGCCTGGATTGAGATATTTCACCCTTGGTTTACAGGGACTAAGAGTGGAGTGTGGGATGGTTAACCTGAGGGGAAGTTGGGGTGCAGTTAAATATAAAAGAAGGATGGAGGCTGGGAGGCACACATGTACAATAATGCCACAGCCGTGAGGGCTTCTTGGCACACTGCATGGGAAATGGTGGCTGTGGTAGGCAGAATAATGGCCCCCCAAAGACGTCTACGTCTGAATCCCTAGTACTGTGAATATGTTGTGTTACATGGCAGAGAGGAATCAAATTTGCAGATGGAATTAAGGTTGCTAATCAGTTGACCTTAAAATAGGGAGATTACCCTGGATTATCCAGGGGGGAGTCCTTATAAATGGAAGAAGGAGGTGAAGAAAAGAGAACTAGAGAAATGGCAGCATAGGAAAGACTTGGTCCAATGTTGCTGGCTTTGAAGATGGAGGAAGGGAACCACGAGCCAGGGAATGCAGGTGGCCTCTGGAAGTCAAAAAAGACAAGGAAACAGATCACTCCTGGAGCTTCCAGAAGAAATTCGGCCCTGCTGACACCTTGATTTTAGCCCCGTGCGACCTATTTCAGACTTTTGACCTCCAGAACAGTAGGATAATAAATTCATGTTGTTTTAAGTTGCCAAGTTTGTGGCAATTTGTTACAGAAGCAATAGGAAACCAATACAGTGGCCTAGTGGACTGTCCCAGTTTCTCATACTTTTGTCAAATTGTGAGCCAGATTATTTTAGATTTGGAAAATATAATTATCGTAAGTAAAGTTTCAGTGAAAACCTTTAAAAATGCTGTCCACATTTCTTATCTGTCATATTTTCCCCAGCCTTTGGCCCTGGGGACAAATGCTAATTTTCCTGGCTTTAAATTCTAGACTCAAGATTAGTTTTTAAAAGTATTATCCATCAAAAAATTGTAAGACGTATGAGAAATATTAATTTTTAGAATGCCTAATGTAGCACTCGAGTCTGTAAAGCTTCCAGTGATGAGAAATATAACCAGTAGAAGTGCTTCTTTAAAAGCTGAGATTGGAATGTTAAAATTTTGGCATTTGGGCCTCAGTTAAAAAAAAAATTTCCTCTACTTGTTATCCTGTTATTGATTATTTGATCATTATAAGATGTAGGAAACAAAATACTTGGATGTTTTTCTTTAAAACATTTTTCTTCATGCTTTTTCTTTTCTTGAAAGGTCTTCTCTTACCTGATTTCATGTTCTGGAACACTAAAGAATGTGCTGTTCTTTCCTAAATGACTCTCTTGGACATAAACATTGTGCAATTGCAACAAATATTTATGAAAAAGCCAGATTCAAAAAAATGAGAAGAATTCTTAAGTTCACAACTATTTGTTCTTTCTTAATGAGTTAAAAAAAAACATCTTTTTTTTCTCAAATAGCTTTGATGAAAAATCCTTGACTATGAAAATAGTCATCATAGTGAATAAAAGACATCAAAGAGTTTCTCTGCCTTGTGGTGATAAGAGCCTAGAGGAGATGAAGTGAGGAAAAAAGAATTTGGCTGCGTTCAGAATTTCAGCATGTGTCACAATTTTTAATTGCCTCTGAGAGATGTGCCCCCTTCTCTGGTAGTGTTTACAGCCTTGGTAAGGCCCTTGCCGTG
Organism: Ceratotherium simum simum; assembly: GCF_057802395.1. Classification (NCBI taxonomy): domain Eukaryota; kingdom Metazoa; phylum Chordata; class Mammalia; order Perissodactyla; family Rhinocerotidae; genus Ceratotherium; species Ceratotherium simum. Next base: position 58,817,169 of record NC_141907.1, on the reverse strand, counting down.
TGGCGTCCTCTTGAACATCCACTCTTCACCCCACTCACATCTTTCCTGGAGCAGCTGGCTCCTCTCATTTCTGATGAAAGTCATTCTCTTACCCTCAGCTCAGGATTTGGAAATGTTTTTGTTGGAGCTGCTTCTTTAGCAGATCTTGAAAACGCTTACTCGATTTCATTCTTGTGGCCAGATTGTTGCATTCTGAGAATTTATACCTGATAAAGGAAATTGCCTCTGTGAACCGCCTCTTTATAGTCATCAGCCAATTCTTGGGAGAGAATCCCAGTGTCTAGGTTGGGTAATAGAGCATGAGTTGTTAACAGCCAGCCTGGACTTCAGGCCCTCTGTTGACATGGAGCTTAAGATCCCTTTTACCCATATCAGAAACACTAGAGTGGGGAGAGAATGGAGTTGGGGGGAGGCCTGAGGGGTGCTGGGACGTGGAAGGAATCTGAAACTGACTTCCGTCCTCTCCAGCTCTAGTAGATGATGATGGTGACGACGACAGTAACATCAGCTAATTCTTCATTTATTGCAATCTAATCAATGGACAAGCCCTTTATGTGCCTTACCTCATTTGGTCCCCATTATTATCCCTACTTGACAGATAATCTCTCTGAGCCTTAATTTTCACAGTTTACTTGCAGGATGCCAAAGAGCACATCAGCTTGAGACCAGAATTCAAACGCAGTGCCTTCTGACTCCAGACATTTTGTACCCAACCATCATACCCTACTCCCTTCCTCGCTTGAGAACTAGAGCCACATTGCGTCAGTCACAAGTACCCCAATATTGTGTGCCTGGGGTAGCTTTGGTCTTAATTTGATTAGCTACAAATTGCTGTGATATTTGGGAGCTTTGTCCTGTAGTCATTCCAGGTCCTAGCAATGTTGATTGTACCACTGACGGCTTTTGTTCTCTTATTCTTCCATCGTGTGATCTTTGTAATGTGCTAGGGACATCTAGTAGCATTCTATAACATACTTAGAAGAATACCAAGCTGCCTGTCCTCAGTTGTGAGCATATGTGGCTGAAAGCAGGAAGGAGTTAAGATGATCCCAAAGCATAGGCCACTGTGTCTTGCTGGGAGAACACTCCCTCCCAAGAATCCCCTCTTCCCAAAATAGCCATTGATATTTTTTTTTTCCCCAAAGACTAATGTACACTGGGGACATTTGGACACAGTCAAGATACCACACCTCTGCCCTAAAGAGCTTAAAATCTCTGAAAGGACAAGACATAAACATATGACTTTTCTCGCAAAGAGATTTTTATCACTTTGATAGACAGTGCATGACCGTGAGAGCTAGGAAGCTTAGAGCGAGAAGTATGTACTCTGGAAAAGATAGCAGGAAAGTTTCTTGGAAAAGATGGGGCTTGAGATAGGCTGTGAGGGGCCGTGTTGGATTTGCATAGATGGAGAGAAAGCAGCCTTTTCCGTTGGGTGACACAGCAGAGAGGGGCTTAAAAGGCAAGTGTGAGGAAGCTGGGTCTAATGAGCGCATTAGAACATTTCGAGAGGCTAATGTGGTGTCGAAAAGAAATTTGGGACAGAACCCAGAGGGCCTTAAATGACAGAGTTAAATTTTGATTTGGGTTAAGTTTCCTAATTTCTGAGTTTCAGTTTCTTACTTGTGAAGTGAGAAGATTTGATTAGTAGATGGTCCTTCCAGCAGTTTTCGGGTTTCACATGGACAAAAGATATCAATTTTCTACATCTATTTTATCCTGAAGTAATGATGAGCCAATGAAACTATTCAGAGAAAATAACATAGTAATATCCATATCTGACATTGACTGAGCACTTCCTACGTGCCAGAGAGTGTGCTAAGCACTTTGGATGACACCATTTAATTTTTACAAGTCTATGAATTAAATACAATTACCTTCACTTTTACAGTTGAGTACTGATGTAAAAGGTCTTAAGTGACCCAAATCGCAAAGGGAGTAAATGGTGAACCCAGGCATTTTAAATGTGAGATTTTAGAACAGTTTTCCTGGAAGTAGTTTAGAGAATATTTTGGTACAATCTATACAGTATTTGGTAGTGAGGAGTTTGGGCTTGGCACCTGCAACCTTTCACTGTGAGGAGCTGAGGACTTGAAGGTGATTAGAAGAAAGGGGATTAGTTTCAGAGAAATTTCTAAGGAGAAATCAGTAGGACTTGAATGATATTAAGTAGAGGAAAAGTTGAAGTGAAGTCAATTTTCTAGTCTGGAGGTTTGGGAGAGTCAGCATATCGTGAACAGGAATAGTGAAGTCAGGAAGGCAAGCTGAATCTTCAGGTGAAAATGAGAAGTTTGGTTTGGATATTTTAAGAGTGAAGAGAGAGACATTATTTTCAGCAGAGAACTGACGCGTTCAGGCTTCAGTTTGAGGGAACATTTTTTCTTTTAACCTGTATTTACTGAGGGCATATTAAGTGTAAGTATCATCCTAAAAACACAGACAAGTGTAAAAGGGTCCAACGCCTCAGAAATGATTGAAGTTTGGAAACTGTTATAAAAGTCTAACATGGTTGACATTAAAACAGAAAGTCTGACTAGCTCAAAGGTCTTTAAGTATATGGAAATGTAGAACACAGTCTCCTCAAATTCTTTGCTCTAGGTTGTGTGCAATATATGTGTGTGTGTATGTGTACAGATGTATGCACATATCACAATACACACATGCACATTGACACAAGAATGTGTTTGTTTCATGCAGCACAAGGAGGAGAAAGGCATTGAGTTAAACTCTAGAATGAGGAATTTAGATATGTGAGAATTCCCTGACAAGGAGAATTGTTAGTGTTATAATTAGACTGCCAGCGGATGTGTGCCAATACTTTTCCTTAGAGGTAGTTCAAGTTTTTGAGGAGATCCTGAATAAAAACATACGTCTCTTACCTGCCTGGGTTTTGAACAAGTTGGGAAATAGCAAATCTAAAGACGTAGTAAAGATATCTTTTACAAAAGAGGGTGGCGCACGTGGCTGTCACTCTGAGAGGCAGTGTGCGGGCTGGCAGTGCACCCCATCCGGTGTGTGTCGGGCCCCACTGGGCAGGGGTAGGGCCGCCTGGGCAGGCGCTCCTGGTGAAGTGGAGGAGAACATGTGCTCCTTTATCAGGAACATTCCCAAGAAGAAGAATGATGAGGGAGGTGCTGAGCTTTGCAAATTTCTTTTTTTTCCTAGACTTACCAATCACAGACATCACTCTTCTTCACTGGGGGAAGGGTGAGGCAATGCTGGGTGAGTGGAATACTCAGAGAAAAATCTCTGCTCACAGAGAGCAGGAGCCGGTTAAAGGCACTTCACCTCTAACTTAAGAAAAAATAACATCAGCTACTTGAGGTGTCTTAATTGTAACAAAGAGGTAAGGATTAGATGACTTTTGAAGGTCTTTTTAATTTTTGACCTGTATAGTTATAATTCTGTGAATATCCAAAGGGATTGCAGAGCAGGGGCTAATTTCCTGCTGCCTGCTGCTAAGTATGAGGGGCTCTGTCTGCATTCCAGGAGTTCTGTTTTAATGATTAGATCCTTTTTGTTGTTGTTGTTCTTAGTAGCTTAAAAAGTAGGTCCTAGATACTATGAAATGTTTGATTTATAGGCCAGTAGGAATTATGAGAAATATATACAACCGTTGCAAGCAGAATTCTGGCTATAGAGGTATATGACAACTTGTGTGGTTTGCTATCATTGATTGCTTGGTAGTAAATTACTGTTTGGGGAAAAGAGGATGCATTATAATTTTAGATACCCCCTCAGGCTCAAACTGCTCTCATTCGTCCATTCATTCACAGATATTTATTGAGTGACTTCAGGGTCTGTTTTAGGTACTGGGGAACAAGTGACGAGAACAGATAAAAATCCCTGCCCTCATGAAGCTTATATGCTAGTAGGTATTAAAAAAACAGTAAACGAGTAAAGAATAGGTAAAATGTATAGGATGTGAGATGGTGATAAGTCTTGTGGAGAAATGTAAAATGTGAAGGGAGATGGAGAGTGATGAGATGGTTACTGGTGGTCAGGACAGAGCTCACTGGGAGGGTTACATTTAAGCAAAGACTTGAAGGAATTGAGGGGTGAGCCATGTGGCTGTCTGGGGGGAAGACACTTTGGCAGAGGAAACAGCAAACTCAATGACCTTGCGTTGTGAAAATGCCCAGTGCCAGGCTGTAGGACCTTGTGAGCCACTTTACTCTGAGTGGAATGGGTTTTGAGAAGAAGAGTCACATGATCTGCTGCTTTAATTACTCTGGCTCCGTTTTGAGGGTAACCTTTGAGGATAACCTACAACCTATAACCTTGAGAGAAGAGCAGAAGCAAGGAGGATGGTTAGCAGGCTCATTTAAAATTGAGACGGTAGTGATTTGGACTAGTGTAGTAGCAAGGGGAGGTGGTGAGCAGTGGTCAGAGTCTCGAGATATTTTGAGGGTAGAGTCAATAGAATTTGTTAAAAGATTTGGTGCGTGGTATGAGAAGAATTAAGGATAGTTTAGTCAAGTTTTTGGTCTAACTGGAAGGATAGAGTTGCCATTTACTGACGTGGGCCAGGAGAAGCAGATTTGGGGGCAGGAAGATAGGAAGTTTACTTTTGGAAATGTCAAGTTGAGATGCCTAGTGAATATTCACATGGAGAGGATCCGTAGGCAATTAAATTGACAAAAGAAGAGCTCACAGATGAAGCCTGAGCTAGAGATATATGATTGTGAAGGCATTCAAAGTCACAAGACAGGATGAGCTCACCAGGCTAGAGAGGGTAGATGCACAAGAGAAGAGGCAGTGGCCTAGGTCCTACAGCACTGCAGTGTACACAGTCATGGGAGTAAAGGGACGTGAAGGGGGAGAATGAGAAGGGAATACCAATGAGGAAAAAGGAGAACCAGAAGAGAATGGTTTCCTGGAAACTAAATAAAGAAAGCATTTCAGTAAGGACAGAGAAATAAGCTGGGTCAGATGCTGCGGATAGGGCAAGTAAGAAGATGGAGTCTTGGCCATTGGTTTCAGCAACATTGGGTTAGTAGTGACCTTGACAAGGGCCTGATTGGAGTGGGTTCGAGAAGGAATAAGAATGGGAAGACAGGAATTGCAGACATTTAATATAGTCAGTCTTTTGAAGTGTTTTGCTATAAAGGGGAGTGAAGTAATGGGGGATTAGCTAGAGGCAGATGTGGCTTCAAGAAGGTTTTTTGTTAAAGATGGGAAATATGGCAGTTTATTTATTTGCTGATAGGAATGCCCCAGTGATGTGGGGAAAATTAATGAGGAAAGAGAGAGAGGACGATTGCTAAAACTGTTCTTGCAAAGGCAAGGGGGATTAGACTATGGTACACAGTGAAAGGTTTGCTCGTAGGTAGGATTGCAGACAGTTCATCCGTACGACCAGGAGGGAGGTGGACCATGTGTGCACAGACGCCAGTGGGTTGTGGAAAATTCACTGCATCTGAGTCGTGCTGGGGTAATTAGTGACCATAGTGTGGCTTTACAGTGGCCCCAGCCCACTGTACTTGTGGAATTTATGGCCCACAAAAACCTTTACAATACCTATTGCTGTGGCCCTTCAGCCATCTCAGCTGACAATTGTATAGCTTCACGTTTTAAAATTGCATGTGCGCACTATTTTAATGAGTAGCTAAGTTACATTTAAGTCAAAATAGCTAATATTTACTGAATTCTCTGCATAATCTCATTTAAACCTCTCACCAAACCTATGAAATCGGAACTGTTACTAACCTCCAGTTAACAATTGAGGAAACTTGAGCCTAAGATAAAATAAAGAACTTGTTCAGCTTCATGTGTTGACTTTTAACTTGCTGCTTTCTGACAGTGTAGTTCATTCCTTGACCATGGGCTCTATTGCTTTGTGGAAGTATTTGGACTTGTGAAATGTGTAATTTCTGAATGCAGTAAATTAACATTGGATATAATTTAGTTTGCTTATGTGATTGTAATCTGAGATTAAATACTTTTGATAGCTTTGAGCTTTACCTACCACCTTTCTTTTTTCTCCCAAAGACCAGGAATTTAAGAGCCTTTTTACAAAAAATTTTGAAGCTACACAGAGGAAAAATTGGTTGGCTGGCTGCGGGTAGGCAGAACGTCATTATTCTTGTGGCACTTTTCCTTTATAAGTCAGATCTTAAATTAGAAATTGACAGCAAGATGTTCCATCTATTCTGAAGTGACTAAGAGCATAGGAACATGGTCTTTAGCGTCAAAATGATCAGAATTGAAATTTTCCTTTGGCTCCTTGCTTGCTATGTGTCAGGCCTTCTAGGCCTACTTTCTCATTTATAAACTAGGGATTATAATACCTACCTACTGTAATTGTTGTGAGAATTAGAAATGGTATATTCTCGGGCACAAAGCATAGTGCTCAGTATTTATTCTGCTAAGAAATGGCTGTGACTGGGTAGCTCCTTTGTCAGTTCTATTAACTACCGTCCAGGGGGACAGTAGCCTGAGGGGTTACTAAGTGAGTACATCTTTTCCCTTGGTTACCTTAATTCCCACTGGAAATTAACTTGTTCAGGATTTAATTTCAGAAATGTTTCTCTTGTGTATGTTTTGGGAATGATTTATTATTTAGCATTAGAGAAAATAAAGCTCTCTAGAAATACAGCATCGTAATTTTGAATAAAAATTCAGAGCATATTGTCTGACAGTGGAAAAATGGAACTGTCCCAGAGAATCTAGGATGTGTGGTTTACTGTAAGCACGAGGCTCTGGGTATCCTCTTGGGTGTGGAGGAGCCTCCTTGCATTCTTCCAGTCACTTAATCCAGGCATCGGTATATTGTCTAGACTTTGGTTGTGTGAATTCCCTTCAGTGGAGATGGGAAATCCATACGTTAAAATTAAGCATTGCTTTCTCCTTCCCTTGAAACAGTAAACTGATGGTTTAGAGAAAGAGTTATAACTGGGATTATTGGTGCAGCCAGATGCTCATGGGCCTTGGGTAGTAAGTCAGAGTGTGGAGCAGCATAGACAAAGCAGAGGTCCTCTAGTTATCTGCATTACTAACTTAATACATATTAAACAAATCCTACTGACAAGAGACCCTGGCAGGTGCAAAATCTTGTATTAGATGATATTGGGAGAACCAAGTCGAACGGGGAATTCCTTAGCCTCAAAGAATTAACATGGGGTAGGCTTTGTGAGTCCACATCTGGAGCCCAATTCATCCCTTACTCTGGAAACTTTCTCCTCCAACACTCTTCTGCTGTGACACTTGAGTTCATTCCCTAAAATTTTGACTTTTTTCTCTAAACCAGAATTTACAAAAGGATCCACCAGGTGTTTGGTTGTACGGGAGACCGATTCTCTGTGTCTGTCTTGCCCTAACGCCTAGGGCAGGTCCTTGACTGTGATAGAGAGAGCCTCCGAAGCAGGGATCACGCTGCTGCTGCTGCCAGTGTTGGAGCCAGGCTTCACTCTGCTCTGTGATATGACCATCTTCGCTTCTTCTCTGCCTAGTAAATATTGACAGCCAGGTTACTTTCTCCATGCATTGAATAAAGAAGGATATTTTGTTTAAATACATTGGTCATTATCAGTGGCATAATGATAACAACATGCACTCAAGGAATTTCCTAGTTGCAAAACACCTTCATTTGTCTTCTGATACTTTACACATTGTTTGAGGTATTTAAAAAGCAGGAAAATAATGAAAAGATAGTGATTCCAGAAGGATACTTTAAAACATAGGTTATAGGTTCATTCATGGGTCTCAAACTCTAATTTTTTAGATGGCATACATGTAATTTCTATAGGTGAGAGTGTTTGTGAATCATGTAATTTTTTCAGGGTCTTTAATACTACAGGACTAGTCTTAGGCTAAAATTATGAAGGTGGGGAACTTTTTAATTCATGTTCTCAGATTTTCCTTTCTATGCTTTCCTTCTTCATCCTTGTTGCCTTCCTCATTTCCTTCTCCAGTATCCCCTGTCTTCTGCTTTCAAAATCATTTCTATAAAGGGATAAATAGTTCATTCAATGTGTTATCTTTCCCAAGGATGTTTGCCTTTCAGCTGACAAAATGCTCACGTTTGGCTAAACTAGGGGAATTAAGTTCTAATTGTGAAGTTCAGCGTAACATGTAAGTGGCCACCCATGTTGTGAGGTGGACCCCAAATACACATTCATAGTTAAATAAACGTCTGTCCCATGTAAGGAATACAGTGCAAACTGACAGTGTTATTTGCTCTTGACTAACCAGTACCTGCATATTCAATTTATAGATTATTATTTCTTCTTTTTTACCCATTCTCCTCATTTTCTGAAAATGTTCTGTGATTTATGGGTCATGACATGATGTAGCAGAATGAGTATATGGGCTTTGGAGTATGACTTGGACCCATATCTGAGCTTCACAGTTATTTGACCTTGGATACATACCCCCTGAATCTCAGTTTCCTCACCTGGGAAGTATGATTGGTAGGGTTGTTATAATGGAAAAAATGTGTATGAACTACAGCACCATAAACTACAGTGCATAAATTACAGGCCTATGGTAGATGCAACATAAAGTGGCTATTGTAATTAGTATGAATTCTAGGATTCTTACAGGGAAATAATTAAAACAATCAGAAAAAAATTTCTTCTCCATAGTAGTAACTTTGTTAAAAGTTTGTAGCTCATGTCAGTTATGCCAATAATAAATTAATTGGAAGTATGTCTTGATTATAAGCAAGGCAGATATAGTTTATGGAAACTTATATTCATGTTCTTAAACATGTAAATGAGATATGAATATTCATATTATAATAAACTTTAAAAAAAATAAAAAATGATTCATTGAACACAAAGTTAACTAAGTGCAATTGAAAAATGACTTAAGTTCTCAAAATTTGATACTTATGAGATAATGCAGAAATATATTTATTATGCAAGTTGAGGTGGAGTTTTATGAAGTAGGCACTTTATGCCTATGTTATATCCTCCTGTGTTCTCTTGTTGCACAGGGTTCTACAATTCTATTTTTTACCCCACAGATTTACCAATAAAGAGACATAGAGAGTATGAGCTGGTGACTCCAGTCAGCACAAATTTTGAAGGACATTATCTCTCCCATATTCTTTCTGCAAATCACAAAAAGAGGTCAACGAGGGACGTGTCTTCCAACTCTGAGCAATTGTTCTTTAACATCACAGCATTTGGAAGAGATTTTCATCTGCGACTAAAGCCCAATACTCAGCTAGTAGCTCCTGGGGCTGTTGTGGAATGGCAGGAGACATCTCTGGTGCCTGGGAATAGAACCGAGCCCATTAATGATCATCAACCAGGAGGTGCTTCAGAAAGAATCTGGAAAACAGAGCCTTTGCAGACTAACTGTGCTTATGTTGGTGACATCATGGACATTCCAGGAACCTCTGTTGCCATTAGCAACTGTGATGGTCTGGTAAGACTCATTCCCTTTTGTGTGTATATGTTTTTAGGTGTTTGGAAGTGCAGCATGGCTTCAACATAGTTTGGAAGGTGAAGGTGGAAAGGAAGCCTCATTTTTATATTTTAAGTTCAGGAAGAAGCATTAGAAAGCATTTTACTGTCAAAGATGTGTGCCTTGGCTTAATTTTGACATGAAGACAACATTATTCCGAGAAACGAAAGGCCACTCTTTTAGCATTTTTTGCTTATATTTTCATTTGTATTACATTGGGGAATTTTATTGCCTTATTTCTTTCAAAGCATTCTGAAAACTTTCTAAAGAAACAAGATTCTTCCAAAATGATAGTACTTCACTTCTTATGTGGAAACTTTGGATATCTTCTTAAAGAAAGTATTTTGAAAGCATTCTTTCGCTTCCCCACAGAATGCTAAAATGGGAAATGAGCAGATCCTCTGTCAGAATTTGTTCAAATAGCGTTACTTTATGAACATGAGATGTAATGCTCTCTGTAAGGTGGCTTTGATTCATTTTTTTCTTTATTTTCAAATAAAATACCCATATATTGCCCTTCAGTTTTGTGGTTGAGGCCAATAGTAACTGACCTTTCTTTATGCACTCTGCAGGTGTGAAATATATATACATTTTTGTATCTCCAGATGTGATTTGAAAAGTATGTCAATGTTTATGCCTCTTCCATTCACAGTTGACTCCAAGTCTTTGTTCAAAAAGAGCAACCATTTTTCTTTCTGTGGTTGCCAGGCTGCTGTTTCTTGGGAGTTCAGAACTATTCTCTTTGTTTTGTCACTTTTCTGGGACTTCTCAAAATATTCCTTACATTCCTACTTGTAATTATTCTACCTTGGCTAGTCCTCCAACAATACCTTGAATATTCTGCTGTTGTCCTCTGTATGCATGAGCACGACTCAAAGGAGTTAAGACACCATATGTTTCACTGAGTGCTGATGAGTTCATTGTTGTTGGCTTTATTTTTTGGTCCTTGATTTGAAACTTGGGATATTGGCTTGAAAATCAGTTTAAGGAGGGCAAAAAGCAAGGAAGTTATTTTAATAGATTATCACAGTGGTTTTTCTAAAACCTGACTTAGCAATCAGTATTTTTCTTACAGTACATGTCAAATTATCTAATCATATATACAGAAATCTGGGACAATAACAAGTTGTTCTAAGGAAGAGGAAAATAGATATAAAGTGTGAATGAACATTATTAGGATTAATTTCTCATTTTTAAGATATGGTGTTAACTATCAACATCATGTATCTGTTGATATAATGTGTGTGTATGTACACTACCAGTGTACACTACAAGTATTCATTTGTTCGATTCTTTGATCCATTAATTAATTAATTAAAAGATATCTGTAGGAAGCCAGTTATGAGCCAAGCACTATTCCAGGCACTGTGAAATGGTAAAAGGAATAATCATGGCTAGCATCTGCATGGAGCTCAAACATGTTAAATTTGCTATAGAATTTAAGTGTCAAAATATCTGACAAATACATATATATATACACATCTATATCTGTATCTATATTTATGTATAGATATCTATATATATATTAGAGTCATGTTTACCTTAAAAAATTGTGGTTAAGGGAAGTATCTTCTGGAGAGATTTTATGAATGGGACAGAATTTTGAATTAAAGATAAGTGGTCTAGGCCTTGAGCTTGATCAAGGAAAAGGTAGGATCCGGCCTATAGCAGGCAGTGCTGATTGCGTGGGTATGCAGAAACGGAAGCCTTTTCCAGAGTTTCCAGCTCACAGCAGCTGTGGAGAAAGAATGAAGATGATGGCAGGAAGAGAAGCAGGGTTATAGAGAGCAGATCAACAAACTGGAGGGATAACACCAGCAACTACTTCATTAAACTGGGGACAAATTCTTAAAATTGCAGAATTGCATTGGACAGGATAAGCCCTTAGCAGAGATGAAGTAGGAAGTTTAATTGATGGGAATGTAAATAAATTTGACTGATTAGCTGATTCTTAAACCCTTTTTGTTCCTTTAACTTGCTTTGTAGGGATTTAAGCTTGACCTTCTTGACCTCAGAAAGGGAAGCAGGGATATTGAGATAACATAAATGCCCAAGGATTAAGCTGATGGGATTTAAAGCCATTGCCCTGGGAGGCTCTGGGATTATAATCAAATCCAAGTTGTCCTAGTAGAAAGTACAGCCACTTCTGGCCTAAAAATACCAAAGGGAAAATTGGCAAGTATATAGTTAAGCAAGTATATAGTCAAGTCTCGTGATATGGAAGAAAAATGCCATTGAAGCCCTACCTGGATGGGAAATCTAATCCTTTTGATTAGGTTAGTTTTAGACTGATGTAGAATCGATTCCAGTGATCTGCTTTTCTACATGTGTCCTTTGAAGTTGTTACACTAGGGAGGAGCCACAGGTATTTATTTGTCATTAAGGTTGGATAGTTCATAGCAAGGCCTTCTCCCTAAGTGAAATTCCTTACCTCTTTTTTTCTCTTATGTGTGGCATCCTCTGTGAATTTGAAATGGGCAGCACACTCAGAATTAATTTGTATTAAACATAATGCTCTAATTTAATTTAAGAAAGAAAACAGTGCTACTCAAAGTGTGTCCACAGTCTCAGGTTTGTGACAAGATAAATATGGAAAGAGAGACTAAGTGTTTTTGACTCTAAGTGTTGGCTCTAATAATTAAAAAAAAAAAATTGGGGCTGGTGTTCTGTGACTCGCTCTTTCATTTTCTTTTTCTAGTAATTTTATTGTATTTTACAAAAATATCAATCTGAAACCAGTTGGAGAGAAAAGAAACTGTTTCTTCACCACAGATAGTTTGAAAGGCAAGCAGTGACACTTAGCTGTTTTTACCCCTCTGGACATCAGCAACTTGACTGAAATAGTCAGGTAGAGTCTACCTATTCCAGATAACTGTGTGGAATGATCACAGGAAAGTTACTTTAACATTAAAGACGACAGAAAAATGCCTTGAGTGACATATACAGAGCCATGGTCTAGAATGTGATCTAGACATAGATATTCATAATAACTAAAATATTCTGTGCATTTCTGAAATCAGCATCAAAGTCTTCTGCGCAAAGGAATTGACAATGAGTCTTACCCAGTGTGGCCACGAATAATGTCTGTTCCTGTCTAGCGTGATCTTTCCTTGTTCTTTGCCAAGATTATTATTTATGAGTGACTGCTAATTCTTTACCAATTACAGCTTTATACTTGTTCTAGTCCACCTTACTTATAGGTAAAAGTTACTGAGATATTCAATCTGAATTCAGAATTGTCTCTGCTTTGTGACAGCATCCAAGTTAGAACAAAGTTCCACTTCTCTAGACTCTCCCCTAAAGTACCCAAATCCTATTAATAGGTTCTTTCTAACACTCTCTTACTGAGATGCTCAGGGTTCCCTCTGGTGTGCATTCTTCCTCTGTGCAACATGTAATAAAGCAGCTTGTCAATGGCAGATGTGTTCTTCATGGTCTTTGACTGGAGGGTGTTGACGTGCTTTACCTCTCTTTTTCCACATCTCTGAAATGAGAGTCCAGTGGTCAGGAGTCATGGTGATGGCAGGCATTTCACACACTTCTTAGTGGGAAGACACTTCTGGCTGAGGATTCCCGCTGAAAATAGATTTCTTTATTCCACAGAGCTCTGGCATTTGCTCAGTAACACCATGAAATCTCCCCTGTGAGTAGTGGCAGCTCACAATCACATTTTGTGGTCTACAAATTTGCCAGAATAAAGGGTTGTTTGGTTAGTAGACTTTATATCATGTATTTCATAACATAAGGAAACTGGATTTTTCTAGACTTGCTACAAGAAAATTGCTTTGTTAATTCCCCTGTATTATCATCAGAGAGAACCATTGGGGAGTGGAAGAACTGACTAGTAGTGGCTGTCCTGAGTTATCCAGCTCAGTGATTTCCTTGTGGGCTGATTTTATGATCAAGGGAATTTATCTAGGATAGAAGTTTTCAACATTTTTTTAACATTTGGAATTCTTCCTTCAAATGAAATTGCTAGGGGTTATCTAATAAAATAATATGTAAAATGGCTGAACTCAGGAAAGGCCTGGTTAAAACATAGGTGGGAGATGCTTCTTCTCCTATTTTTCTCTTCCATCTGCCTTGTTCTCACTCCAGACCACTCTTAGGCCTCCTGAGGCATCTAATAGGATCTTCATTATTAAAGCAGAGGGTCTTGGAAGCTTGAGGTTAGCAATTTGGGAACCATAAACAGAACCTCTTTTCTAAAATATCTGATAGTCATATCTGGTTAATATTGGAGGCATTTTATCCTTTTTAGATTTGGGGCATGGCCGAATGACGTCTTTGTGGACAACTTCGAACTTGTAAAGAAAACAGCCTTAAGACTTCTGCTTTGGGATTTGGTCCCTTCAAAAGCGTGTTCTGGCCGTACCTGTTTCTGTAAGTCTAGCTGCAGAGGCACTTTTTAAAAAGTCTACCTAAAAAAGTATTATGAGTCAGGGTGCCTCGGATTGAGAACGTTTGACCAGTGATTGTAAATACAGCTCAATCTGGTAAATGAGATGTTTGGTACTAAAAATAGATACAAGTCTGTCTTTATTGTGGATTTGGAAAAGAGAGTTTTTGAGGGCTGGTCTGTAGATGTTGAGGTTTGAACATCTGCTTTTATGAGGAGAACCTGATCGCTAAAGGCCAGTTGCCTCCCACATTTCTCTCCTGTGGAAAATGTCTATGGAAGGTGTCATGTATTTTATTGGTGGGACAGAGGAAGATCTGTATCTTCATGTTTTATACACTGATTTAAGAGACCTTAGAAGGTCTCAGGAACAAAGTACTGAAAACTTATTTTGCCTCTGGGTGCCTACACCAGGCTATTTTAGCAATGTAGGATTAGAAGAAGCTCAAAGGCCCTATACCCTTTAATTTCCAGAAGTAGAAGGAAGAAAGCAGCAGGCATGGGCTCCTTTCAAAATGAAGAATGGATGAAAGTCCTTTAGTTTAATTGGTCTGAGAGAGCCAGTACCATGACAGGCCTCATTGCTTATTTCCTGAGATTTGATCAAGCCGTGGCCCTACAGGAAGTGACAATATTTACCTACTTGTGTGTATGTGTCTATGCCAGATCTGGGCTGTTGAATACATCTCCCACCCTGCCTCCTTTCTCAAATAGATAGGCAGCCAGTTTATGCTTATCTGGGGTAAAGAGGGAAGGTTTAGCATAGTCCTTGATAATTTTCACATTTCATGTCTAATTTGCATAAGTCTAGAATCATACATATGTCAAGCTTTTTCCAAAATTTTTGGCTATATTTCTCTTGTGTGCTTTAGTTGATCTTATACAAGAATATCCAAAGATGTGAGCTTGAAATAAAGTAGGAGGTGAACAAACAAAACAAAACAAAACCAAGTCAAAAGTGTTTTTAAATTATGAAAATATTTCTTTATAATCGTTATTTTGTAGTTACCCTAAATTATTCATGTTTATTTATGAGTACCACCTGTTCAGTGCTTATTATTTGGTTTAGATCAATGTGGTTATGATTTATTTCTCATTATCTTCTCTAACTTTGGTATAGTAAATTTTTTTAAAAATTAAGTTTAAAGGTGAGTTAAAAATTGGGGAAAAAAGTAAATATGATGGTGCAAATCTTTCTTTGTTTTCTTTGGAAAAACAAAATAAAAGGGGCAGCAGAGGGGCTGGCCCTGTGGCATAGTGGTTAAGTGCACTTGCTCTGCTGCTGGCGGCCCGGATTCGGATCCGGGGCGCACACCGATGCACTGCTTGTCAGGCCATGCTGTGGCAGGGTCCCATATGAAGTGGAGGAAGATAGGCATGGATGTTAGCCCAGGGCCAGTCTTCCTCAGCAAAAAGAGGAGGATTGGCATGGATGTTAGCTCAGGGATGATCTTCCTCACAAAAAAAATAAATTAAAAAAAATATTAAAAAAAAAAAGGGGGGGCAGCAGAAATATTTTCTTTCTGCTTTTGACATGAGAAGTAATGCTTCCTGTTCTTCCCAATGCCATGACAACCAGGACTTCATTAAAACTCTAATGTAGATTTTTAAAGATACTCAAGAAATGCTTTAACTGTGAAGATAGTGCTAACCCCATCTTAAATATCTTCTTCTGGGTAAATTGCCATTAAAACAAGAACAAAAGGACAGCATGGTATTGATGTGATGTCCTTGTGCATAATCCTGCTTTGAGGTCACAGAGTTCTTGCAAACTAAACCCAGCCTCAAGATTCTCAACTGCAAAAACTATGTTATTTGTTTGACTTAATCTTTGCTTCTAGGAATACTGATCCAAGTTAATAAAGCATTTTGAAGCACTAGGATTTGTAATGTGCTACATTGATTGCTGTAGTAAATACTGAGGTAAGCCAGGCATAAGCTTTGTCTTCCAAGAATACTGGAAATAAGATATGCAAAAGCAGAACCAAGGTACAAGGCGGAATGTTTTAAATTCTCTAAGGCTAGAATAGATGAAATAGGAGAGCTTGGATAGTGGAAGGATTGTTTCTGCCTGGAAAGATGGTAGAAGGCTTCCTGGAGGAAGCAATATTTATGATACGGAGAATTGAAAAGATAAACATTTATGTTCAAGTAATCACTGATGATGGCAGGGCATGGGATGGGCAGGAGGAGGAGCCTTTGAGGACAGGAGGAGAGCTGTCTGGAGGTCCGCATGCCATGGCTATAAGAATGGAGAGAGGAGGGGGTAAGTTGATTTCATGAACTTTGTAACATATATAACGAATACTCAGGAGAGCCAAATTGGTCTTGGTCAGTATTTACCTGAATATAGGACCAAATATGATACAAAAGAGAGAGAGAAAGAAAAAGGAGGGTAGACCAGTGACTGTGTCATTGATGACAGGCTTACGTGGTCATTCAGGATGAGAGGAGGGCAAGGATTCCTGTTCCTTAATTATGTTCCTTCACAGAAAAGTTTCTTTGAAGTCGTGGGGCCTTCTTCTCTGGAGTTTAGGGAGGTTTTTTTCCCAGTAACTTTTTTCTAGAGTTTATTCCCAAAATTTTATCTGAGAGGGTTACGAAATTTGATTTTGAAAAATCCACCTTCTTCCATCATCTAGGTCTTTCAGCCTTTCAAGTTTGATCAGTTAAGTGCCCCATTTAGTAAACTTCCTTCTATGACTATAATTTCTTCCATCTGAAAGGTTTCCTCACTTTCTTACTATACTTACTATATATTCATCTCCCTTACTTCTTTCCATTCTCCAAGGAGTACTCCTAATGCTGTTTTAGTGATTTTTGTCTGTACTGCACTGCTATGTAGAAAGTAAAAAAGTAGAGCATAAAGAGTAATTTGATCAACTTAACTCCCAAAAAACAAAAGAAACAAAAATAACCCTATCAATAAATGAGTTGACTTTGATATTAAGCCCCCATTTTATTTTTTGTCACTTATAGTACCTATACTGTATAGCTATGTATGTTTGTGTGTATGTACAGGAATATATGTGCATACATTTCCATATATATTTATACACACACATATTTATACACATATACACACGTATATATGGAAAACCGTAGAAAAGGCAGAGAAAATCAATTTTAATTAAATACTTTGACTCAAGGACCAGTGATGGAATTTGTTGTTAGTTTGTAGAGTTGGTGGCAGAGCTAGATTGGCACATGGGTCTGTTGACAACAAAGCATGTGGTGGTTCTATTACCCCAAGTTACCTCAATATGCTCCTCACAATATGGGTCATTGACAAGGAGGCCATGACATGAATTAACTTGTATGTTTTTAATACTGCTGGAAATGTAGAGAGATTGAGCAGGAGTACAATTGAAAAGGGAAGTTTTAACTTACTGTTGTCACTTTACAACAGTGAAATTGTAAAAAAAATTGAGGATAAAAAAATCAATTGTCTTTTTTATTAAGGTAGTCAGACTTTGAATTCTCTGTCTCTAAAACAAGGAATGTTAAACACTTGGTATTTTTTTCGAATGTTTATTTTCAAAGGAGTTGATTAATTTTTGAGCGATACTAGACTATACTGAGTGTATCAAGAGATTATCATTGGACTTATTGTGGTTTGTCAGTCCTTTGATAAACAGGCTCAAATCTTCCATAATTATAACAAATTTCTGAAAATTCTAGTTTATTGATTAAAGAAATAGGAATATATAATTGTTACTGACATCTAAGTCCAAAGTCAGTAATATTAAAAAAAAAAAGGACATTATATAGGCTGATAGGTTTGAAAAGCATTGTCCAGATTGTTATAGCCTACTTTTATAAAATATTTAGAAGATATTAAATGTGGAGTTTTGTAGTGAGAGTAACCAGTAAACACCAGTGAAGAGGAACAGTGATCAAACTATTCAGAATTATGATGCTTTGGAAGAGTTCAGTTTGGAAAAATGTTAAGTACCATGGATGACAGAAGTCGAAACGTTGGTAAAATGGTTGAGGGCAATGGCTCATGTTGGTAGCGGCCATGGCGTTGGTTTAGAATCCAGCAAACCTGGACTCCAATTCCAGGTCCGCCACCTACCAGCCTTGTGACCTTAAACAAGTTGTTTAACCTTTTGAAGGTCTCTTTCCTTCAGTAAAGTGGGGAAAGGAATGCTTTTCAGGTCAAATAATGCTTGTCACTACCATGACTGTGAATGCGTCTTTCACACAGCCTGGCTCCTAGGAGATCAACGATTGTTACTACAGTCCCTTTCCTTCTTTTTCCATTTACAATTATTTGTCCTTAATATTTTGAGATTAATAATAATGACTAAGATTGCAAGGTAAGAAATACTGCAGTTGCCCAACTCAGCCTGTGACCTAACTTGTGGAAAATACAGTCTTCTATGAAGTGAATACCTTGGTGAAAATCCTGTAACTTTCAGATCACCTTCTCCATCTGATGCAGGCTCTGTTATCATCATCATCTCTGAGGAGTACTCTAACCTCTCCTCTCCTGAAGACTTCTAAGGATGGGAAATTCACTGCTTTCCTTCTTATTTATATATAGCTCTGCCACTTAGAAAGTTCTCCCTTAGGTTCTACTTAGAAATATGAAGTGAAACCATCTTGTTCCATGTATTAGATTCTTCAGGGTTGGCAAAGATATAGTGACCATGATTGATCTCATATTGTTGTTATTATTACGATACTTCGGTTTTACGCAATCAACCACTCAATCGTTCAGTGCATCACGCAGCAAACCACTTCAGCTTTAGGAAACATTTCCATTTTGTGGTGTAATATATCCCATACCCTGGCTGGAATGGAATTAACCAGGCATAAGTCACAATTTTAACATTCAGGCTTTTCATTTGGTCAAATATTTTGAATTATGAATCTCAGAGTGAGACATTTTTGGAACAGTGATAAAGAGTGCTATGGTATTAGATAGCATACACTGTTGTTCAGAGTATTCCCAACATTATTCATTTCATATCTCTTTTATTAGGTGATGGTGGTTAATATGCTATCTTACACTATATTTTTTCCAGTCTGAAGTCTTCCGTGAAAAAAAAAAAGTATACAGCAAAGAGTATGCGTTTTCTACAACTCTGTGGAGGCAAGTGAGGGAGATGGAGAGAAAGGTGGTATGGTGGGTCCCTAGCTCCAACTACCAGAAAATGCACTTTTTAACTTAAATGGCATTATCAAAGTAGACTTTAAAGGTCTTGGTAAGTTTTTGATTAGCCGATAGGACTTTCCAACCCCAATTTAAAATGTAAGAGATTTCTGGAAGGCCTATCTCTGTCTGATGATGTCCCTAAAAGTGAAAGATCTTTATAGACTGAGAGGACGGTGCTGTTAGGTGCTGGAGTGTCATATGAACATAGTGGGACCCAGTCTGAGCATGTGAAGCCCAAGGGAAAATAAAGAACAGCACTTAGTGAGAGATTCTGCAAATGTTAGCAACCCAAACACAGTGGGAAATGTTTTATTTAGCATTATCTGTGAAACACGATGCTTTTAACATAGTGATTGGAATCTTGGGGTAATACTTCCTTTGGGCTTGCAGGATACTTGATCTTGCTTAGAGGATGCCAATATTTCATGCTTTCCTGCCTGGCTTCGTATAGTCCTTTATTTTGCATACCTGGCTCTGAGGATGGTATTAACTGGCTGCCAGGACAAGAAAGCAGACGAAGCATAGTGATCTGAGTCCAGATAAAATTAAGTCACCGTGAGATCTCTGTTTCTATTTGGTCAGCTGCACATTATATTCACCTTTGGCTTCAACTGTGGTACCACACCTAGACTTAGCATAATGATGAGGGAAGACTCCGAGCCATATTGGTCCTAGACCCTAGCCATTGATCTAAAATTTTCAAGGAGGGGCCTCTTTTTGTATGCCGTGCTTGGAAAAATTTTGGAAACGTGTTAATCTATGAGGGTGTTTTTAAATTTGGGCTGAATTCATTGAACTACCTTGTTACTCTTTCCCATACTTAAAAATTAGGGGCTTGAATTAGATCAGTGATTCTTTTTGTTCCACCTGTTGGACTTTATGTTTCAAAATATTTTGAAGGCCGGGCAAACTGTTTAAATAGTGGTGAATCGTTTTATCTATCTGTTAATAATCAAAAACATACAAAATTGTTGGTGAAAGTTCCCAATGAGTACAAATTACTCTCCCTGTACACTGGTTGATGATCTTTTCCAGTGAAAAGATTAAAGTATTCGTAGACCTGTAGCATTTTGTTCAGCCTTAGAACACAGTGACAGTCATTCCCAGATCTCCATTACTGCCTCCACTGGTCCCTCTGGGCACAGGGGTCTCCAATTAGGAAACTGTTGACTATAAGCTTCCTGAGCTTCCTTTTAGGACTGGTGTTCTATGACTCTGTAACTAAGTATGTGTTCTATTTATTTTTATGGACAGTGCATTCCTGGCTAAGGAAGAACTCAAAGCATCACACTGACCATTATTCATTAATCATGGTCTGGAGTGGAAATCCCATGTATGAGTGTTACTCTTCCAAACATTGAGATGTGGTTACTTTCTAATAATGCCTTTTTACTTTTTAAAATTTATTTTTAATCTACTAACTATGAATAAGTCTTGTGTTCTCGAAGGCTTCAAAGAACCTAACTGCTATTACAGTTTTGGGAGATGTTTCAGCTTGACTCCTAATGAAATGTGGAAATAACCACTGTAAAGAGAAATATGTATATGTATATATATACATACATTTGCATGCACACACATATATACACACATGTATGTTGCATACATGTGTCTGTATATATATATATATATAAATATATTTATATTTTTATAAAATATTAAGAGACTGTCCCTTGGATATGCTGTAAGGGAAGTACCAAATTACCTCAACGTAGGAATGTTGTGGCAGCTCTATTGATGCAGCCATTTCCCTAGGACAGTTTCTCATATGTTGCATTTGAGGAATGTGGAACTAACGTTGAGAGTCATTGTTCTCCGAGAGGGGCCTCTAACCTTAGTGGGCATCATGATCTCCTGGAGGGCTTGATAAAACATAGATTGCTAGGGGTCACCTCAGAGTTTCTGATTTAGTAGGTCTGCAGAGGGGCCTGAAGGTTTCCATTTCTAATAAGTTCTCAGTTAACTCAACCGTCTGTTTCTTGTTTGTGTGCAGTGATACTGGATACTGATTTTTCCAAGCTGACCTGGTTTCTCCAGTAAGGAATTTCAACTTTTTTTTTGGTCTGTAATATTGTCTTGGCCCTTGCCCACTGCCCAGTCATATCCCAGCCAGTATGACTCAGCATCTGTCAGTCCCAGATTGGATTAACTGTGCACAACTACAGCTTCCTCTCTTGGTCTCTTTGCTGGAGGCTACATGTTCATTGGAAACCCCGTGAGTGCCATCTCCCTAGGCCAAGTTCTGACAGAATACAGAAACTGTGTGAACTTGGACAAGCCACTTAATGTGTCTGATTCTCAGGTACCTCTTTTGATTCATGTAAAGATTTCCTGATGGTAGGTGGAGCTTTGAAGTGGACACTCACATTAAGTTATCCAGTACCAGTAGTCACTAAGAAGTGCTTGTGTTACTAAAATCACTTCACTTTCAAGAACTGGTGGTGGGGCTGTGCCATGGGGCATCGCAGAGGCCTTGAGATCTTCAGTTGTCCTATGTTTTAACAGTCAGGGACCATCACGCTTCTTGGGCTCCCATGAGTCAACCCTATGCTCTGTCCATGCAACAGCTCCATGCTTTATCCACTCTCTTTAGTATCTATACTCTCAACCTAGACGATCACATCCAGTTTTATGATCTCAAATACCATCTATACAGTGATGACTCTAAGTGTCTGGCCCTGACCTCTCCTCTGAGCTCCAGACTTGTATGTGCATCCTGCTGCCTGCTCAGCTTCTGCACTTGGATGTCTAATAGCCATCTCAAATTTAACAGGTCAAAGATAAACACTTGATAACCACCCTTGCATGATTTATTCCGAAAAGAAAAGTTTGGGCACTATTTCTCAGGCCAAAAACCTAGGCTTATGCTAGATTCTTCTTTTTTCCTCATCTCTCTCATAAAATCCATTAGTAAGTCTTGAGGTTTTTCTATAAAATGTGTTCTGAACCTACTTATTAAATTTTCAGTGGTGCAACTTTGGTCCAAACCACTATCATCTCTTCCTTGGATACTACAGTGACCAATGGTTTTTTTTGGTCCATTTTTGCCCCTCTTTATCCTTCACATAGAAGCTGAAGTGACCTTTCTAAACTTGATGAACTTTTCTCTGTTTAAAAGCCATCGGTCACTTCCCATTAAAATCCAAACTTCTTACCATGACTTTTAAGACCCTTATGTCAGTAGTTCCAATAATCATTGTATCATCATCACCTAAAGAGCTTCTAAAAAAATATAGATCCCTAAAGCCTAGCCCCAGAGATACAGATTCATTTGGTCTGGGTTAAGGCTCAGCATAAGTAGATTAAATGCCACTCCAGATGATTCTAATTTGGTGCTAGAGTTGAGAATCATTGTTCTCCCCAAGAGGCTTCTAACCTTAGTGGGCATGAGAATCCCATAGAGGGCTTGTTAAAACAAATTTCTGGGCACAACTTTGGGGTTTCTGACTCAGTAGCTGTGCAGAGGAGCCTGAAAGTTTGCATTCCTAACAAGTTCCCAGGTGACACTACATTTTGAAAACCACTGTTCTACAAAGTATGGTCTTAGCGTACTTCTCTGGTATCAGTCCCTTGTTTACTGTATCCAGCCACTCTGATCTTCCTTTTATCTTTCAAATAATCCAAATTTTTCCTGTCTCTGGACTTTTGGAAATGCTGTTGCTTCTGCTCGGAATATTCTTTTGTAGATCTTTAAATAGAGGTTCCTACTCATCATTTGCGTGTTCAATTCCATTTCCTCAAAAAGGATTTTCCTGGCTGTTCTAACTAAAACAGAAACCCTAGTCACTCTACACAATATTAGTGTTTTTAATCTTATTTGTTGCCATTATTGGCATCTCAAACTTATCTTGAATTGATTTTTTACGTTTGTTGTTGGGAGGAGCGTGGCTCTCTACTGAGAACAAGAACTCTTCCTCTGGCTCTTTAACAATGCTTGGCTCACAGTATGTGCTCAGCAAATCAATATTGATACACTGAATGGTGTGAATATTGGAATGGAGAATTGATGACGACTTTTTTTTTTTTGAAGGAAGATTGGCCCTGAGCTAACATCCATGCCCATCCTCCTCCACTTTTTGTATGTGGGATGCTGCCACAGCATGGCCCGATGCTCAATGCGCAGGTCCATGCCCAGGATTCAAACTCACGAACCCTGGGCTGCCGAAGCAGAGCCGGCGAACACAGCCACTACGCCACCGGGCCGACCCCTGATGACCACTTTTGAAAGTTGAATTACAGACCTTTCTTTGATGTGTTTAGATTTTGATGTGTGTAACTTTTACAAATGAAGGGAGGGGCTGGCCTGGTGGCACAGTGGTTAAGTGCATGCCTTCCGCTGTGGCGGCCTGGGGTTCGCAGCTTTGGATCCTGGGCGCGGACCAACACACCGCTTGTCAAGCCATGCTGTGGTGGCATCTCATATAAAGTAGAGGAAGATGGGCACAGATGTTAGCCCAGGGCCAATCTTCCTCGGCAAAAAAAAAAAAAAAAAAGAGGAAGATTGGCATTAGATGTTAGCTCAGGGCTGCTCTTCCTCACACACACAAAAAAGGCAAATGAAGGGAGTGCTATCAACTTGGAAGTTTAAGGTTCCTAAGATTTCATATAAATCAACTCCATCCTCCTGAATAGTGTTTTAATGCTGTGGTTTTCATAACTAAATCTTTTTCCCTTTTCATTTTCCATCTCCTCTTCTTTCACTTATGAGCTAGTGATGGGGCAACATCATCTTGACTCACACCCACACTTGAGTTCAACACCATAGTAGAGGTATAGAGTGTCTCAAATTAATTTACTCCTGTTAAGCAACAGACGCAGATATAAATCAGCGTGGTGACCTGTTGCTTAAAAGAAAAAGAATTTTTAAAAACACGCTATAAAAATATTATACTTTGGACTAATTCCTTGGAAGAAAATAAAATATGCTTATATATTGACTTTCCAGTCAAGGTTGTTACTACAGCAACCTGTAGTTCTCCTTTTTTTGTGTGTGAGGAAGATCAGCCCTGAGCTAATATCTGATGCCAATCCTCCTCTTTTTTGCTGAGGACGATTGGCCCTGGGCTAACATCCATGCCCATCTTCCTCTACTTTATATGGGACACCTCCACAGCATGGCTTGATAAGCGCAGGATGCATTGGTGCACGCCAGGGATCTGAACCTGCGAACCCTGGGCCGCCTAAGCAGAGTGCATGCACTTAACCACTGCGCCACTGGGCCGGCCCCATGTAGTTCTCCTTTCTGAGCACTGATCATACATAAATTATTTGTTTAATACCTTTTCCCCCTGTGCTAAACTAGAAACTCCGTGAGAGTTGGGACTGTGTCTATAATGCTTACTCCTGTATCCGTAAAACCAAGTACCATGCCTGATATACAGTAGGTGCACAATAAATACCTGTTTAGTTGCTGAATGAATGAAGACACGGGACATTAAGTTCCATGGTGCTATGATCTGCTCGCTATCACTGTCCAGGTTTCATCAACCTTAATTGAATAAATGCTTCTGTGCAGAATCCCTCTCCTTCCTTCCCCTTTGGTACCCAGAACTCTGCCCTGTAACTTTTGTTTCTTTCTGTGGTTTCTCCTTTATGGAATGTTAAAAAAGGTTCTCAAGCCAAGTACAGGAAGCCACACACCTTCGGTTTCTTGGATTGTTTGACTTCTTTTAGACAATATTGGTTTTTCCAACTTTTGTGTTTCTTGGTAACTCCCAGGATTCTTTATATTCCTGTGAGTTAATTCTCTCTCTTTCTGCTTCTTAGGAGGAAATTGATTGATTGATTGACAACTGGATAGAACTTGGCTGAGTCATTCATTCATTCAACAAGTATTTATTGAGCACCTGCTATAATGCTGTGTACTTTCAGTGCTGGGGATGCAACAGTGAGCAAAAGCAGGCATACTATAGAGTTTAGATAAAGTGAGAAACACAGACATTACTTTTTTTAAAGTCCCTGAACTGCCTAAGTAAACTGGCATGTATGCTATAAAAGAAAGGGACATTGTTTTATGAAAAAAGTAACAATCATCTGACCTAGGCTAGGGGTCAAGAAGGTTTCCCTGAGGAAATGGTAGTTGAGCTGAGTTTTTAAGGATGAATAGGAGTTCTCTAGATAAGGTGCTGGTTGAGCACATTTTATGAAGTAAGAGGACAAGCAGACCGTGGGGTCAGATTATCAGGGTGGGCTGAGATAGAATTTGACTTCGGAGAGAAAACTAATCTGTCACAATGGTCCTCCTGAGCTAATGTAGATGTTCTATCATAATACTAATACTAGTTAAAATTTATGAGTACCGACTGTTGTGTGCCAGGCACAGATCTGTCCTTTAGAGGAATTACCTTAATCCTGACAACAGTTCCCATTTTTAGATTAGGAATCTAGGGAAGTGAGTGTCTTGTCTTGTGTCTCACAGAAGACCTGGAGACCTGCATTGAGAACCAGTGCTTTGATGGTTGTGTAATGCTGGTTCCCAGAGGCTGTTCCTAACAATTCAGATAGCTTGGGCTGCTTGAATTCAAACATAGACACATGTATGGATCTCTCTTTATATCTGCATTCCCTATCTATATATGTATATATATACATGAGTATAGGTGTGTATGTTTATATAAAATAGGCCGTGTGGGTATTTAGGTGTGTGTATCTGTAGTATATATGTACATATATATATATATATTTCATTAGTATATTTTGAGGCTGAAAATCGA
The DNA here is from genome assembly GCF_057802395.1 of Ceratotherium simum simum. Taxonomy (NCBI): domain Eukaryota; kingdom Metazoa; phylum Chordata; class Mammalia; order Perissodactyla; family Rhinocerotidae; genus Ceratotherium; species Ceratotherium simum. Next base: position 58,791,479 of record NC_141907.1, on the reverse strand, counting down.
ATCTAAGGATTTGAAATAAAGCAGTTTATGAAAAAATTGCTGGATGGGATAGATAGATGAGTACTAGTAATTAATAAATGGAACTGAGCTGTTTTCTATCAAATTTGGGTGCCTAACTGCAGCAGGTGAGTGAATTTCATAGGGCAAGTGCAAATCTTCTGTGACTGGCCTTATCCTCTGCTGCTAAAGCAGCTCATCTCCATCCACAGTAGCTGCTTATAGCTTTAAATAGCACACCCTGGACTCTCTCTGCCAACTCTCCTCAAGCCAGCCAGGGTTACGGTGGGGCCAGGGTTGTGCGGACGATGCGGTCTGTGCGAGGCCAGGGAAGGGGTTAGCGAATTGGCCAGCTGCCTGGGCACCGGTGCAGGGAAGCCATGGAGCAGTGCAGCAATTTCCTGCTTGGGGTGAAGCCCTAGAAGGCTGGGGCTGGCTAATCCCAGACTCTTAAATTCTGCTGTGATACCTCACCGGCCCCCTCCTGCACCTCTGTGTTTCTTTGGGGGGGGAATTTGATTCGTGCTATTCACAGGTACATGGGGATGTTTTAAGGGGAACATAAATCCACTGCCACCTCCCCCCCAACTCTCCCCTCTGCAGCTCACAGTCATTTTGCTTGGAATTTCCACCATTAGAAAACGCAAATATCATACTCTCTAGTTAGGAGTTTCGAGCTTAGATCAAATCACGTTACCAGCTAAGCAAACTTGCTCCTGAAGGACACTGAGGATGCAGAAAGGACAGGTGAGGGGCCTGTGAACACAAAGCCTACATCAGGAAGGTGTGAAGAACCGGGCAATGCCTGGGAAAACGGACCATCAGGAAGGAGGTGAACAAAAGAAAAAGACCACGCATTTTTCTGTTTTTCACAGTTTTCTTTAAGTTTGATCTTGACTTTGCCCACTTCTCTTTCTTTGGAGGATGAGGCCAAAAGAAAGGGAGCAAATTTATTCCTATAAGTTCCTTCAAGTGTCACTTCTTTCAAGATGATTGAACTATTCCACACTAAAGTATGGCTGATAACTAGCTTCTTTTCTAAGTTATCCTAATTGCTTTACTGGTGGTTTTATTTTTTTAACTTCAGGTGCCCCTCTAATAATTGGTGGAGTTTCAGGGAGAAATTTGAGGACAGAGGTTTTTCCTCAGTTATATTGGGGTGGTGGAGCACTTCTTAGTGGAAGGGACATCCGGTCACTGCTTACTTCGGGGTCTTTTATCTGACCTGGGTGCTTATCTAGGGCTTGTCTAGCATGGAGAATTCTTCTTCAGTGAAGTTTGATCTCTCAAAGGAGAAGCACTTACCCTGACTAAATCGGAGTGGGGTCCTAAGACTCTATCTGTTCTGACCCTCCGTGATATGGAGCAGATGCCCCTCCCAGTGTGGATCACCTTGGGGCTGTGAGCACTCCTCACAAGGGAACGGAAGGGCCTGGGTGTCCTCCTAGGGTTTCAGTCATGGAGTACAGAGTCCTTGGCTGTTATAGAATCATTCCTGTTGTCTTATAGATGAGGAAACTGTTGCCCAGAGAAGCCGAGTGATGAAATCAGTGTCACACATTTCTAACTAGCAGCAGAGAAAGAACTGGAACCCAGGTCTCACAGTTCCTGTCTCTGGCATTTTCCCTATCTAGCGCCTGGTTATGGATCCAGAGTACTTCCAAGAGGTCTTGGGGTGGCTTCCTATTCTGTCCAATTCTATTTTTTTCCTTTTTGTCACCTGACTCAAATGCTTGGTTTGGCAATATAAAATTATTATCCATTTCAGTATTTTATTTTAGCTGCCTATCCTATGCCTAGTTCTCATGAAGCATAATGCCAGTTACATACTTCATAAAATATATATCATACTAACAAGTTACATTTTACTTAATAACAATGATCAGAGCGTACTGGTTAAGGGCACAGACTCTGGAGTTAGGAGTACGAATCTTAGCTTTACCACATACTAGGTATAAAACCATTCTAAGTCTCATTTCCTCATTGGTAAAATGGCATTAATAATAAATAATTTAGGGCCGGCCCCGTGGCTTAGTGGTTAAGTGCATGTGCTCCGCTGCTGGCGGCCCGGGTTCGGATCCCGGGCGGGCACCGACGCACCGCTTCTCCGGCCATGATGAGGCCGCGTCCCACATACAGCAACTAGAAGGCTGTGCAACTATGACATACAACTATCTACTGGGGCTTTGGGGGGAAAAAAAAATTAAAAAAAAAAAGAAAAACGACAAAATAAAGACCTTTAAAAAAAATAATAAATAATTTAATAATAATAAAAAAATCTGCTTCTTGGGTGATTGTGAAAAATAAATAATCCATATAAGCACTTAGTATAGTGCCTGGGATATAATAAACATTCAATAAAGTTAATTATTATTAGTATTCTCTTTAGATACGCTCGGTTTTTATAATTTATTACTTGTACAGCATTGTCATTGCCTCAACTTTAGAAATCATAGCACATTGTCAGCATGTACTTACTTAGAAGGAGTCTAGTGTTGTTTTCACAAACAGAACGGCAGATCTGTGACAGTGCTGAGGATCAGGTGTGTGTAGGTGCCTGCACACCTTCCTGCCTTCTGCCTTCCTGTCCTCCTCCCTCCCCATCCTTCTTCTCCTTCTCCTGTTGAAGTCTCTCCCTGTTACTTACTTCTGAAAGGGCTTGAGGAGATCACGTGTTAGGACAATGCCAACTAAATCATTTAAGGAAAGATCAGAACAAAGGCCATGTGAAGGAAGCTGAAAGGAGTCTTTTCAAGAGTATGAAGGGAATGAGATTAAACACTTGGGAAATAAAAATTGCTCTAAAGTTTTGGGCAGTTAAGGCTTAAAAGGAAATACATTAGATTACACAGTTTTAGTCCCCTGACAATAGAAAACAAGATATGTTAAATCTTCAGAGGCAAATTATTATTATTTTCATATAGGGCTAAATTCAAGTTATAACAATTGTAGATTCCACTTATATAAATCAAACCTTGATCAAATAGCTGTACTTGATAGACAAATCCTTGCATTTGCAAGTCACATTTTTATGTTATTTTTGTGTTTTAATACAATCCTCCCCTGTATTTACCATGTCTGTATCTTTACTTCTATATTTTCCTCCGTATGGACTGGCATTCCCTCTCTTTCCTATCTCTCTATGCTTAAATATTAAATATTCTTTAAGACTCTCCTCTCTGAAGTCTCTCTTGACCCCTAGGATGGGAGTAATCATTCTGTCCTCTGAATGCCCTGTGTATGTCTCTCTCTCTAATCAGGTCATATGTTAAAGATATTGTTCAGATTGTGCATGGAAATAATTCAGTTTCAAAATGAGTCACTTTTGAGTGGGTTGCATATTGGTATTTTCACTAATTTTTTAAACTAATAAAGGCAGCAAGGATGAGTCATGCAATTATTTAAAAATGTTTAAAAGTTTTCAATCTAGGTTCTTTGTATTTAATCATAATTAAAATTTAATGTAGTGTATAGAATTGTTTCACATGTTACCTCACACAAGGTAGATAGTAAGTTTTCTTGTATATTTCATTTTAATTTGAGAGTGATATTTGCATACAATTTTACTGTTTGGTTTAATTTGTTTTCACAATACTGGAAGACAAAATGTTTGTACAGGGCAACATTGTCCTCAGGTTTTTTTTTTTTTTTTTTTTTTTTAACGTTAATTGTATAAACAGATAAGAACTCTAGAAACTGCTTTTCAGGAAAAAAGGAGGTATTACTCTGGGCCTGTATTACCTTTATGAAAATGTAAAGAAATTGCCTCAAAATTCATTGGAAATAGAAAGATTTTTTTTCTTTTAATGCGTCTATTAAATGTAGATTGAGTATATACTCTTCCTACTTTTTTTTTTCTTCTCTTATTCAACTTTTAGAGTAGTCAAGTCTTCATTCTTTGCTATATGGGAGATTATTGGGTAATGCCCAAGACTCCTATAAAGTTAAAAACTAGGTTATTAAATTCAGGTATCATTATCCTCTCCCATTTATTTTGATAGAAGAGCCTTGTCTGAAAATAAAGTAAGAATATATTATTTTCTATCTGGTGGGGTTATGGTTGGGATTTTATATTTTCAAGACAAACAATTCTGTTAGACAATTGCTAGTGTTAGGAAACTAGCTCATTTTGGTGCTGGCTCAGCCTTAGATATTTCTTTCTTCCTTTTTTTTAACTTTGTCTAAAGTTAACATTGTAACTTTTATAATGGTTTTAACCTTTAAAAAATGTTTTAATGTTTTTAACATTTTTAACGTCAGAAATGAAGACTGTTCTTTTTTTGTTGGTTATGATTCATTTCTATACCAGTTTCCAAGAAAGCTATGACACAAGGTATAGTGATTGAATGGAATAGAGCCTGTGTGGGGGAGACTTAAAAGTTCACCTTGATAAGTATAATCATCCTGTATTCGTTCTAAAGTTAGTAATGAGAATGGTCTAATTTCAGAGGATCACTGTTTTCTCACTGCAGTATCTGATATGAATCATAGACTTTAGGTGAGTTTGGTTTCTTTTCTGTTTCTGGCCTCTGAGTCTCAACTTACCGTAAGTGTTCTGTGAAAGTGCCCTCTACACGCAAGGGTTCTATCCACGTGTGAGGATTATAATCAGGACAACGTAGGAGGTGCTGCTTAATCTTCTGTGGAGAGAGGAAATTTCATGGAAGTGAAATGTAAGTTAAATGGAGAGAAACTAACTGGATTAAGTTTTATTTAGTGACTTTGCAGACTGGACCAGGTGTTAAAAAGATCAAGATCTGTGGTGAATATTGAGGATGAAGTTTGGCCCACCGCATCTACTCAGAAGGTCAATGGTGGGAGGAAAGGTTTTCAGTCCTTTTTTCAATTATGAATTCGTGTGTAGGAGAAAGGATGTACCATTTCCTTTTTGATTGTGAAATGTCCCTCCCTTGGGGTCTTCTTTTCTTGTATCAACTCCAGCAATTTCACCTGCCATCTCACTTAAGCTTCATTTCTATAGAAGTCTCCTATGATTTTACTTGAAATTCTTGAGTTCTCCTTCTCTTTGGTTAAGGGGACCTTCAAAGTTCCGTGTTTTAGTGGGAAGTTTTGGGGCCATCTCAAATAGAAATCTAGATAATAGGACCTTATTTCAGAGATCTAGGTAGAGCAATGCTAAAGTTAAATAACAGAAAGCATTCATTTGTATACGGTAGCTATGGCTTGATTTTTCTGGTAACCAGTCTTTATTATAGTAATGGAGTTGGATTATTAAAAGCTTTGAATAACTTCAATTTAAATAGAGGTGATTATTGACAAAATTAGAATTTAACATAAACTGTAGACAATGTGTAGTATTTGGGATACTTTTATGTATTATTTAAGAAATAGTCACTTTTGAGGATGTTTCTTTGTAGAATTTGTTTTTGGAACAATTATAAGTAAGTTTAGCTTTCATGAGAGTAATGTAAACTAACCTTAATTGAGTACTGATGACATGCCAGACACTTTGCTAAATACTCTGTATGTATTATGTTATTTAATCCTGATAACAACCCTGTGAACTAGGTACCAAATTCTCACTGTTTTTAACACCTTTTTGAAACAGATTTCAAAAGATACTTGCTATTTTAAGGGACTGTGAATATTGGAAAAATAGAGAAGAGAGGTTGATCTCTGTGTAGAATTAGGCTTAAATAGGGCCTAGATTGTCTAACATAATGTTATAAATATTTGGATTAATTATTAAATGTTAAATAATCATGAATTTGGACTATTTTATTTTGCCATTAACGGCTGATTGTGTGTAAGAAACTATGTTAAATGTTTTGGTAAGGATATAAGTTATTTAAACATGGATCTTTGAGAGTTTACAGTACAGTGAAGAACAGTGACTACAGTTGGAGTCTGGGCAGAAGTATAGACAGGTGTGAGGCACAGCGGGTAGGCTGGCTGGGTGAGCCCAGGGGAAGCCTATTGCATGAAAATCTGATGAGCCTCTTGAGAGAGAGACCAGTTCTGAGTATTGGATAATATTTGTTCTTCATATTTTTCTACTGCTCTAACTCTCAATAGATTTATGTCTGAGCCCCGTGGAAATATAGGAGGACATCTAAATAAAAACTGCAGTCAGGGAAGTCTTGTTAACGAATATATAGGAAACATGTCTTGGAGTCTCCTTGAAATACCTGTGACTTGTGTGGGCCTAGGAATCCCGTATCAGCAGGTCCAAGAGATGGTGACATTTAAGTTATTACTGTTAGTGGGACTCATCAGTGCCCATAGATGGGTAAGGCCTGACAACATAGGGGTTATAGAAATAACCATTATTCCAGTGTAAATGAGAGAGAGCTACTGGGAGAGAGAGAGAGAGAGAGAAAAATAGATAGAGAAAGGGGAGGGGGGAGAGAGGGAGGGAGAGAGCTACATACAGAGGGGCATTCAGAGGACAGAATGATTACTCCCATCCTAGAGGTCAAGGGAGACTTCAGAGAGGAGAGTGTTAAAGAATGTTTATTATTTAAGCATAGAGAGATAGGAAAGAGAGGGAATGCCAGTCCATATGGAGGAAACTATAGAACTAAAGATATAGACATGGCAAGTATAGGGGAGGAAGGAGGCCAGTGAAAACTTTAGTTGGCTTTATCATAGAACATTAAAGAGCATCGGAGCGTCAATAAACAAGAGTGTACTGATCATAATTATACTCAGGAAGGTTAAAATTAAATAGGTTACATGGTGGGGAGTGAAACAAAAGTGGAGAGGAAGTGATGGAGCAGTTTGGAGGCTGGGGCAATAGCTAGCTAATAGATAATCTGATTAGGAACTCAAGAAGTATCTCTGGACATAGTGAAAGGGAAAGATTGCATAACATTATTGAGTGCAATTCCTACAATTTGGCAACTGGTGTGGATGGAGCAGGAAGAAGAGAGTGTGTGTAGGGAGATCAAAGATGAGCTGAAAGTTTTGAGCCGGCATGACTAGAAAATATGGAAAACAGAAGAACAGGAGAAGAAAAACGTTTGATAAATTATCTCTAAGACGCATTAGAGGTAATTGAACTGCCAACAGGATGTGCAGATGGAGATGTTTCGCAGACAGCTGGGAGTTGTGCAGCTCTGGAGAGAGTACATGGCCAGGGAGAGGAATTTGGAAGACATGGCATAAAGGAGGTAACTGAAGCTGGGACAGTGGTTAGAGTTGAGGATGTCCAGAAAGGAGAGGGCAAATGTAGAACCTTGGAGAATACCTATTTTTTTAATTGAGTTTTTTTTTTCAGAGCAATTTTAGAGTCACAGCAAAATTGAGCAGAAGGTACAGAGATTCCCCAAGTACCTCTGCTCCCACATATGCAGAGAATGCCTCCTAAGCAAGAAGTGTAGAAGCCAGAGGAAAGGCAGAAAGAAATGGCTGAGCAAAGGAACCGGAACTCCAGCAGTAGAATGTTTATAGAAACCTAAAGATTTAAAATTTAGGGTCAAGTTTAAATTGGTAAAAAAATTAATTTAGACCACATTTTTTATTTGAAGTACTTTTGTTAACTCAAATCATGCCAAAATAATACTCCCAAGAAGAAATTCTTCTAGAGCCTACTAACGAATAGCTGCCAGTGATTGTAACTCAAGTCTTGGTATCATGAAATTATGTTTGTTCATGATTCAATCAGCTAGATGATATTTCAAAAAATTTCTCTCTTAAAAAGGTAAGGTATTTCTCCTTAACTCTTCTTTTTGTCAGATATCAGAACATCATTTAAGGATTCTGTTATTACTGAAAATAATAGGCCAAAAATTCTGTTATTACTGAAAATATTAGATAACTTTATATGGAAGAGAATGAGAAAGGAAAGTTTGTGAGTGTATTCTACATTCTCAACTAACATTTTAGTTCTAGATGTATCTCCTATATTAATAAGATGTGTTTTATTAATATATGTATTAATATAATGTAATATATTATATTAATGTATAATATAATGTAATAAGATGTATTACATGTATAATATAATGTAATAAGATGTATTAATAAGATTAATAAGATGTATTGTTTTCTATATGAGAGTATTCCAGACAGAGTTAGAATGTTCTTCTTTCCTTGTTTTTGTTTGGAAAAAGTCATCATTCTCTGATAAGTATAGTATAGTAGATACACCAAGACTGTGGTTTCATCCTATATTCTCTTGAAAGTTCTATTCTCATGCATGTACTTTTTTTCTGAAAACAGTTTTTTTCAGGTTTTTCTAGTAAAAACCTTTTTATCATATTTATTTCTCTCAACATAAGATGGTTTGAGTTGTGATATCATTTTTTTTTTTTTTTAATTAACTGTGAGCAGAGCCAACACTGTCAGTGACACAATGAGAAGGATGCTGGCAAATCCAATTTCAATTTCTGAAGGCACTGCTCATCACATCAAAAGTCATAGGGAGCAGTTAGACCAGGATGGAGTGTAGCAATCAGAAACAGAGTGTTTAGTTTTGAGCAAAATTATAACTATTGCCCGCCTCAGCATGTAGTGGCTAGCTCTATAAGACAAAGGACATATTTCACTACATGTAATATGGAAAAACATTGGTTACGTGCTAGTCCTTTTAGTTATGCCTGAGCATACATAGTTATAATCGTCTGCAGAAGCATCTACATGTACAAATAGAGAAGATAGCCAGCTGAGGGCCACATTTCAGCTGATATCTACATTTTACAAGTTACCAGAGCTTTTGAAAGTCTCAAAGAGGAAAAGCAAATCTAGTAGCTTTTCTGTCTTTTAACTGAGCTGGCAAAAGGTCCTTGAAGCAAGGTGTCAATAATGGCTGATCTTTAGTGCTGTGAATTTAATAAGTGTTTAAATGTTTTTTTGTTCAAATTATTTAGACAAACTTCTGGATAATGTTGAGATTAGCTGGTCAATTTAAATTTAAACGGACGTTATTTTTCTGATGATGATCATTAACCTATAACAAGGAAAGTTGAGATTTTTTGGAGGAGACTTGATTGTATTTTAAATACTAGTGCGTTATTTGTAGAACTCTTGAATATTTGAAAATCCTGTGATGTATTTAAGAGTCTAAAAATACACTTTCCTTTAAAAACCCAGCTCATATTTTATGATATTTTTCTGGGCTAATAATTTTATGAGCTATCTTTTGATAAAATATTTTTAATATTTAATATAATATTACATAATGTATAGTAACTAAAAGATTCTCATTGATGTATCTTCACTTATATCGTTTACGTAACAATATAAGAGATAGGCAAGTGTTTTGGAAGTTCTCCAAAAGAGTATGTTCACAGGTACGTTCTGTAGAACAGAAGTAGTGACCTATTAAACTAGAAAATAAGGTGCTAATTCTACTCATACTGAGGCCTTGCTTTTTCTACATTTTTAGTCATATGTAAAATACATTCTGGATTTTGTGGTAGTATTTGTATATTTATTTCCAGAGTAGAGGTTTCTATGGCGTTAAATGATAGGATAAAACACATTTACATTTGTCTTGACGATAAAAGATTTCCAACAGCTTTGCTGTCCTTCCATTTTAAATTCGTGGATTATATAGGGAAGAAAGCTTCAATTATTTGGTGCATGTGTTTAACATCTAACAACTTCCTTTAGACAAGCAGTGTGCTTTGAATTCAAGGCTCTGAGAGCTGCTAAAGGTGGGAACTGGAACGGCACCAGGAAGAAATACTGGATATTGGAAATTGTTATTGTGCAAAGTGAGGAGTGAGAATGGGAGGGGAGGAGCCCCTTTACGTTTTGAACTTTCAAAATATGGGATCAAAATGGAAGATTTTCACTGATGTGTGGCTGAATGTTTATTGTTATAACAGGTTGTTTCTTAGGTGTATTTGGGTTGAAGTATATAGAGTCATAATTATCACATTCAGAAACCAAAAGGAAGAAGGATGTGTAAGAGGACAGAAGCCCACATAAAGAGAGGAGGCCCTTGGGCCCCCACATTCCCATATCTCAACCTTTAAAGAAACTTCCTCACTATGTTTAATATCTGTTGTCTTAGAAATTTCAATGGTATTTAAAGTCAATAGGCCCAGTGTACTACCTACAGGAAAACTGACTGCCTCTGATGCTAAGCTATGTTGGTGTTAGTGGGCTGTAACAGCTAAGCTTGACCATGGCGGTAGCAGTGGTGATACTGGGAGTGGCAGGCACTTCTGATAGACCTATACCATACAGAGGGGTGCTTGTGAGGATTGATATCCAACAGGAAAAAAGCCTTCTACAGATTTGTGAAGCTTGGAAGGGATCAGGTTGATGCTAGTCCTATCTGGACGAACTTGAAGAAAGGTGAGATCTGAATGCCATGGTCATGAAGATCCACAAGATGGAGTTCTTTTACACTGGTAAAATATTTCCAAAATGAGAACTGAGTGAACAATACTGCTTTCAGCAAGATAAAACCCAAAGTAAGAACACTTGGTTTATTACATTCAAAGATATGGCTAGAAAACCACACAAAAGCTACTGCCGTGGTGACTCCTTAATCAGTCCAGATTTTGTCAGCTCATTTTCCCAAGCCTGTAGGTTGAAAATTTCCCCTGTAAGGTTAAGTGTGTGCCTTTCTTATGCCATGTTTGTAGGAGATACAACTGGATCTTGGGGAAAGTCAAATTCCTCTTTACTAAATTATAACTCATTTCAAAAGGTTAAATAGAAGAAATGAAAAAAAAAATGTTTTCCCATTAGAGTCATCTTCTATCCCTAGCACCCAGTATAATGACTGCCGCATAGTAGGTGCATAGTATGTTCATAGGTGAACATGATTGCTTCCATGGGAAGAAGTAGAACAGAAATAGTGCTGTGTCACACTAGGAAATAATGTGCTAATTTGTATCCATGCAAAATTCTTACTGTTCAGTAGGCCTGGTTTATTCTTTTTTCTTTTTACCATGCCGAAATATATATTCCAAGATAAAGTCCTTTCCCAAAATTGTTTGTAATCTTCTAAAGATCTGGGTTGGCAGCACACCTAACGGATATGGGTTATTGTGGGGAAGGGTTTTTTTTTTGCTGTAAGTTATTAAGAAATAATTGAACTGAATCGAGTAGGTGTGATTGGATGCTTTCCTAGGTATTTGTTTTGGAATTGTTATTATTGAGTCATGCATTGTAGTCTTGACTGTGTATTTCTACAAAACAAGGTTTTAAAGCAGTTGGACAAATAATTTTCCTTCTTTTTTTTCCTTTTGTAACAAAAGGTAGTAAATGTCACCTGTATTCTTTCTAAACACATAGCTAATAACATGTAAAATGGAAACTTATTAATGATGTAAACCTAGCCTTTTTAGTTTGAGTAATAAGAAACTGATTGTATAATTTTTCTGGCTCTAATTGTATATATAGAAATGTTTGGACTCATACCCAAAGTGCATAAGATTTGGACAGTTATTATATTTTTTTCTCCACTTTGAATGTGGCCAAGCAAATAGATAAGGAAAAAGTCAAAGTTTTTACAAATAAAGCTTTATAAATTCATCAGAATTCTTATTAATGATAGTGCTTATTTGGATTATTAAACTCTTTTAGCAGAATAGAGCTCTTTACTGATTAATATATACTAGATTCGTTCAGTTCTGTGCTTGTCAGCATATAGAACCTGACTTTACAGTGATAGGCTTTGGTATGTATGTAAAGAGAGAAAATAAAAAACTGAATATGTAGGGAAAGGTATTGTTAATGAGTCACTGCCGTATATAAGATGAGCACTCCTAGTAAATCTGGAACTGAAGGTGATGGTTACAGAATGATGTAACTGACTATCCATATATTTTGCCTGGGGAAGACAGAGATGGGCATTTGTCTCAGTAGTAGCTATTAAAATTTTGCTTTGCTAATTGGTCCTGTGACTCCTTTACTCTTATCTAGTGAGTTGTTTTTGGCTCTAAGCCACCTCTTAAGACGGTCATTGATTCTTGTGATGGAGTGAGCTCAGTTGCTGCAAATTTTTAAGGACTTGTTTTAGCACAGGCGTCTTTTTTTCCTTCTCAAGGGAGAAGAAAATCCATGTTACCTTTTTTTCTTGCCTTGTTGTCTTCTGTTTATTTTTCTGAACATCAAGCCAATATAATTTATTAGTGTACATATTTACAATGTGTCATGTTTTCTGTGAAAAATATATAATAATCTAAGAGTCTACATACCTTTTAGAAAGAACATGAAGCCTCTAGACCAACATCTGGCACAGAGTAGCTACTCTGTTTCTCCTCTTGTGACTTTGGGAAAATTTCGATCTCTCAGTATCTTTTTTTTTTTTTTTTAAATCTTCATCTGTAAAATTAAAGTGGTGAGTATAGATGTGATCTTTCTTAAAATAAGCTCTTAAATTCAGGTAAAGATGAGCACAGTTTTCGCTAAATCCAGTCTACAGACACTCGATAGCCTATTGAACATTTATTATTTGCAAAGCTCTGTTTTGCCTTCCCACCCTCTTAAACTAATGACACTAGAGACGGCATGAGGAAGTGATGGAGCAGATGAGTGAAGAGCATCAGAGAGTAGGGGTGAAATATTCCATCCGAGCTGGCATACTGGCTGTTCTAAGTAGTGTATTGACCATGGAATGTCTAGATTTTTCCCTCAAATTATGTACTTGACACTCTTTGTTCTTAAACTCTTCCTTCCATCTGGTAATTCAGTCTGTTTTGGAGAAGAAGCATTTTTTTCTCCTATTTTTGATTCAACTTTTTGGTATCAGAAATCTGCCTGTTTGAAAATTTGATTTTACTAACTTTTGGTCCTCTTGAAGCAGTCCAAAAAGTAGGTGTCCAAAGCCCTAAAGTTATTAGGGTTGGAGGGCTCTTGTCTCAGAGACTTGTTGGAGAGCTAGATTGTCAATTCTCTTTGTGAAATAGACATAGAACATGTGGTTCAAATGGGAGCCAGATAGGCCTTTCTGTACTCAGCTGAGCAGAGATGTAAGTAAAGTGTATGAATATCAAAGTATGGTAGTTGAACTCGGGTGGTCTCAATACTTACCATGATGATGAAGGTAAGTATTGAGTTTTGAAGTAAAGGAGAACTGGATAAAGCCTGGCTTTGCCGTCTAGACACTTTGTTACATTGTGCAAGTTTAATTGATTTCTGTAGGTCATAGTTTCCTTATTTATGAAGTAGGAATAATATTTACTGTAGAATCTTTTTTGGTCTGGCTTAAACTAAGATAACATGTAAATCTCCTACTATACACAGTGCTTTCATGAAGGTGCATATGTGATTGTTATTTCTGTTAGAAATTTAAAAGGTATTAAAAAGTGTAAGTATGGTTAGGATCAGCAGCTATATCTCAGAAGAGAAAAGAAAAGAAATTAGGGGTTGGAAATTAAGGTAACAAAAAATTCAAAGTTAGGAAGAGAACTGGTGAAAAGATATTCGTTGAAAGATTTTATTGTGAACATATTTTGCCAATGATCTTTAAAAAATCAATAACCTGTTAAATCAGAACACAAATAATTAAGGCTTCAGGTGATACAGGCAAACTTACTAACATTTTGTATTAGAATACGCATAAGTTTGATTTATTATCTAAATCTGCTCAAATTTTTAAAATTTATGTCAGATCTGAAATCACTTGATAACTGAACTCTAGTCTAAACTATAAAATTTTTAGCTTTAGCCCCTTGTGAGTGAATCACTGGCACATATGTAGAGGTTCAAGAAATGGAATAACAGAGTTGGAAACAAAATATGCAAGAGCTGTGTATTGGACCAAGTGGAGAAATTTTGGAAGATTGCATTTCTTTAAACTACAGATCTTGTTCCCCTGTTTTAGTGTTTGTTGTCATGAAAATAATCACAAATCCACATGCCCAAGGCTTAATGAAAACCTGTTGGCTGCAGAATATTCAGAAGTATTACATGCTACAATTCTTTTTAACCCATTTCGACTAACTTAACATTTCATACAATATTTTCAAGAAGTTTTGAGCCTACCAATCCATGCAGATGCTCAGTTTTTAAAAATTTTTTTTATACGTTCTTTTATTTTTTTAATTTTATTTATTTTTTCCCCCAAAGCCCCAGTAGATAGTTGTATGTCACAGTTGCACATCCTTCTAGTTGCTGTATGTGGGACGTGGCCTCAGCATGGCCGGAGAAGCGGTGTGTCGGTGCGCGCCCGGGATCCGAACCCGGGACGCCAGCATCGGAGCACACGCACTTAACCGCTAAGCCACGGGGCCGGCCGTAAGTTTTTAAAAATTTTTAATGTGGGGAATAGATCAAAGAAGAAGTAATTGAAAGGGAGTGGCATTTATAATCTAGCATTTTTCAAGCTGAAGAGAATTTTGGGGGCCTTATACTTTTAGAAATCTATTCCCAGGAGTGGTTTATAGCCACCACTTGCCTGCCATGTTAGCTTGAGTATCTTTTAGGTGCCCACCTTTAATCTAACTTGTAATCGTAACAATAGCTATAACCCTCAACACCACTCTGCACACTTCCCGTCATGCTGCCTATCGTCACCATCCGGGGCAGTTCTTGATTTTTCCTGAATGAAACTTATGGGCACTGCAGATTTGCTTGTGGGCACTGCAGATTTGCTGTGAGTAGCCTGGGGGATCCACCCCATTTCTGCTAAGGTGAGTATAGAAATTCAAGGGAATTGAATTTTCCTGGCCTCGTCTGTGTTCTGGTGTAGGAATGTAGAGCAGATGCGGTGACTCAAATGTCACTCCCTCTGTGCCTTAATGAGATTCAGACACACTCATCTGTTTTGTGTGTAACGTGCACTATAATTTTAGTGTTAGGTTTATAAGATTTATTATTTTTTTGCTTTCCTTTTTTGCACATTACAGTAATTCTAATGTGTCTAAGGGACATTGTATGGGGAAGAGGAGAAGGAGCCAAAGTTGTTTAAGAATAGGAATGTGGCAAATAAATGCTATCTTAATGAGATTTGGGTACTCCTTGTTTTTTTTTTGCCCTCTACTTTTAGCCAAATCATTATATTCTCTTGTGCAGAGGATGGACACTAGGGGCAGTGTAAACCTCTCTGAGAACCACTGTTAGCAACAGATTTGTTTTCCACCTGACACCAGCGTAGACCAAGTGTGTTACATGTCCACCTTGAAGAAGAAGAGTGCGCTTCCTGGAATTCATTGTTGAGGGACTGTCATTTTTCTGGGAAGAAGAGAAATAAAAGAGAGAGGGGCTTGCCATTAACAGAAATGAAGCTAAACCATTTATTGTAAGATTAATCATTGATACTGCTCTAACCAAGACTAGAATATTTAGTTTAGCTATAGAATTTTAAAAATCAGATTCATTGAGATATTACTTAGACACACTGAAATTTACCAATTTTAGGTGAACAATTTGATAAATTCTGACAATTGTATACAGTCATGTAGCCACCACCACAATCATGATACAGGAAAAGTTCCCTCATGTGCCTTTGTAGTCAGTTCCCTTCCTCCACCTCCAGGAACCACTGATCTGCTTTCTTTTGCTGTAATTTTGCCTCTTCTAGAGTTTTATACAAGTGAAATCATTCAGTAGGTATTTTGTTTTGTGTGTGTGTTTGGCTTCTTTCAGTTATCATAATGGTTTTGAGATCCGGCTGAATCCATAATTTGTGTATTTTTGTTGCAGAATACTATTTCCCTGTATGGATACACTAAAATTTGTTTATCTATTCAGTTGAAAGACATTTAGATTCTTTTAATTTTTTGGTTATTACAAATAAGGCTGCTAAGAATGTTAGGTAGAAAGTCTTTGCATGGAGAGGTTTTCATTTCATTTAAGTAAATATTTAGGAGTAGAATTGCTGGATCATGTAAGTGTATGTTTAACTTTACAACAGACTGCCAAACTATTTTATGAACTGGCTTCACCATTGCTCTTAGCAAGGTAAGAGAGTTCCAGTTCCTCTACACCTTGCCAGCATTAGGTAATGTCAATCTTTTTAATTTTAGCTATTCTAGTGAATGTGTAGGGATATCTCATTAAGGTTTTGATGATTTTCATTGCTGTAATGACTGGTGATGTTGAGGATTTTTTCCATGAGTGTATTTGTCATTCATATATCTTCTTTTATGGTGCAACTGTGTAAATCTTTTGCCGATTTAAAAAATCAGATCATCTTGAGTTTAAGAATTCTTTTTATATTCTTTTTATATTCTGGATACAAATATTGTCTTTTCTTCTGTCTGTGGCTAGCCTTTTCATTTTCTTATTTTCTTTTTAAAAGCAAAATTTTTTAATTTTGCAGTCTAATTTATTGGTATTTTCTTTTATATTCATGCTCTTTATGTCCTACTTAAGAAATCTTTGACAAACTCAAAATGCTTTGTTTCCTAGAAATTTTGTAGTTTTTGTCTGTGTAGGTAGTCTAATCTATTTAGACAGATAGTCCCACTTTATTATTATTTTTCAAAATTGTTTTAGCTATCCTAGTTCCTTTGCCTTTTTGTATAAATTTTAGGGTAATCTTGTCTATATCAATGAAAAATCTTGCTTAGATTTTGATAGGAATTGTATTAAACTTGTATAAAAATTTGGGGAGAATTGACGTCTTTACTATGTTGTTCCATTTATTTAGACATTCTTTGATTTTTTTCATCAGTATTGTGTAGTTTTCAACATATAACTCCTGTACATGTTTTCTTAGATTTATACCTACTATCTCTTGTTCCCTCAGTGATTGTAAATGGTATTGTGTTCTGTAATTTTAGTATCCACATGTTCATTGCTTATAGAAAAATATAATTGATTTTTGCATGTATAATTTGTATCGTGTCAGCTTGCTGAACTTACTTATTAGTTCTATGAGTTTTTTTGGTAGATTCCTTGGAATTTTCTACATAGACAACCATATCATCTGGAGTTAGTGACAGTTTTATTTCTTTCTTTCCAATCTGCCTTTTGTGTCCTTTTTTTGCACCATATTAAATGAGTACTGAGAACAGACTTGTTTGCCTTGTTCCCAATCTTAAGGGGAGAGCCTTGGGTCTTTTACCATTAAGTATAATGTTATCTCTGGGTTTTTTGAAGACGCTCTTTATCAAGTCGAGGAAGTTCCCCTCTATTCCTTTTTTTCAGAGCATTTTTATCATAACTGGGTACTGAATTTTGTCAAATGATTTTTCTTCATCAATTGATATGATCATGTGATTTTTCTTTTTTATCTTGGTAATATGGTGGATTACATTGATTAATTGATTTTCATTTTTTTTCCCCCCTCTGGTAAGGAAGTTCAGCCCTGAGCTAACATCCATTGCCAATCTTCCTCTTTTTGCTTGAGGAAGATTGTCCCTGAGCTAACATCTGTGCCCACCTTCCTCTATTTTGTATGTGGGACGCTGCCACTGCATGATGATGAGCAGCATGTAGGTCCATACCTGGGATGCGAACCTGCAAACTCCGGGCCACCAAAGCAGAGTACGCAAACTTAACCAACTACACCACCAGGCTGGCCCTGATTTTCCTTTTTTTTTTGGTTTGATATTTATGTATATTGCAGAATGATCACCACAATAAGTCTAGTTAACATCATCACCTTACATAGTACAGATTTTTTTTCTTGTGATAAGAACTTTTAAGATTTACTTTCTTAGCAACTTTCAAATATACAGTACAGTATTATTAACTATAGTTGCCATACTGTACATTACATCCCCATGATTTATTTATTTTATAACTGGAAGTTTGTACCTTTTGACCCCCTTCACCCATTTCACCCACCCTTTACCCCATGCCTCTGGCAACTACCAGTCTGTTCTCTGTATCTATGAGTTTGGTATTTTTTTGTTTGGTTGTGGGTTTTTTTTTTATTCCACACATAAATGAGATCATATAGTATTTGTCTTTCTCTGTCTGACTTATTCCACTTAGCATAATGTCCTCAAGATCTGTCCATTTTGTCGCAAATGACAAGATTTCCTTCTTTTTTATGGCTGAATAATATTCCTTTGTGTGTGTGTGTGTGTGCATGCGCGTGTATGTGTGTGTGTGTATATCTCACATTTTCTTCTTTTTTTGTTGAAGTATAGTTGACATACAATACTGTATTAGTTTTAGGGGTACAACTTAGTGATTCAACATTTATTTGCATTACAAAATGATCACCGTGATAAGACTAGTAACCATCTATCATTATAAAAAATTATTACAATATTGTTGACTTCATTCCCTATGCTGTATATTACATCTCCATGACTTATTTGTTTTATGACTGAAAGTTTGTATCTCTTATCCCCTTCA
Organism: Ceratotherium simum simum; assembly: GCF_057802395.1. Lineage (NCBI taxonomy): Eukaryota > Metazoa > Chordata > Mammalia > Perissodactyla > Rhinocerotidae > Ceratotherium > Ceratotherium simum. The sequence goes on along the minus strand of NC_141907.1, from coordinate 58,773,302 downwards.
CCTATTTCACCCTCCCCACCCCCACCCCAGTAACCACCAATTTCTTCTCTGTATCTACGAAATAGTTGGTGTTTTCTGTTTCTGTTTTGTTTTGTTTGTTCATTTATTTTGTTTTGTTTTTAGATTCCACATATAAGTGAAATCATATAGTATTCTTTCTCTGTTGGCTTATTTCACTTAGCATAATACCCTCTAGATCCATTCACGTTGTCACAAATGGGAGGATTTCATTCTTTTTTAAGGCTAAGTAACATTCCATTGTATATATTTACTACATTTTCTTTATCCATTTATCTACCAGTGGACACTTAGGTTGCTTCTATATCTTGGCTATTGTAAATAATGCTGCAATGAACATAGGGTTGCTTGTATCTTTTCAAATTAGTGTTTTTGTGTTCTTTGGATAAATACCCAGAAGTGGTATTGCTGGATTGTATGGTAGTTCTGTTTTTAATTTTTGGAGGAACCTCCATACTGTTTTCCATAGTGGTTGCACCAATTTAAATTCCCACCAATGGTGCACAAGGGTTCCCTTTTCTCCACATTTTCACCAAAACTCTTTTGTTGTATTTTTGATAGTAGCCATTCTGACAGGTGTGAGGTGATATCTCATTGTGGTTTTGATTTGCTTTTCCCTGATAATTAGTGATGTTGAGCACCTCTTCATGTACCTGTTGGCCATCTGTATGTTTTCTTTGGAAAAATGTCTGTTTAGGTCCTCTGTCCATTTTTTAGTTGGATTTTTTGTTTTTTGTTATTGAGATGTATGAGTTCTTTATATTTTGGATATTAACCCTTTATTAGATATATGATTTGCAAATGTATTCTCCCATTCAGTAGGTTGCCTTTCCATTTTGTTGATGGGTTTTTTCCCACTGTATGAAGCTTTTAGTTTGATGTAGTCCCCCTTGTTTATTTTTGCCTTTGTTGCCTTTGCCTGAAGAGACATATCCAAAAAAAATACTGCTAAGATTGATGTCAAAGAGTTTACCACCTATGTTTTCTTCTAGGAGTTTTATGGTTTCAGGTCTTATATTTAAGTTTTTAATTTATTTTGAGTTTATTTTTGTATATGGTTAGGAAGGTGGTCCAGTTTCATTCTTTTGCATGTGTCTGTCCGGTTTTCCCAACACAATTTTTTGAAGAGACTGTATTTTCCCCATTGTGTTTTTTTGACTCCTTTGTCAAATATTAATTGATCATATAGGCATGAGTTTATTTCTGGGCTCTCTCTTCTGTTCTATCGATCTATGTGTCTGTTTTTCTGCAAGTACCATACTGTTTTGATTAGTATAGCTTTGTAGTATAGTTTGAAATCAGAGAGCTTGATAACTCCAGTTTTGTTCTTTCTTAAGATTGCTTTGGCTATTCAGGGTTTTTTGTGGTTCTGTACAAATTTTAGGATTCTTTGTTCTAGTTCTGTGAAAAATGCCATTGGTATTTTAATAGAGATTGCTTTGACTCTGTAGATTGCTATGGGTAGTATGGACATTTTAACAATATTAATTCTTTCAATCCATGAGCATGGTATGTCTTTCCATTTATTTGTGTCATCTTCAATTTCTTTCATGGGTGTCTTATAGTTTTCAGTGTACAGGTCTTTCACCTCTTTGGTTAAATTTATTCCAGGGTATTTTATTCTTTTTGATGTAATTGTAAATGGAATTGTTTTCTTAATTTCTCCTTCTGATAGTTAGTTGTTAGTGTATAGAAATGCAACTGATTTTTGCATGTTTATTTTGTATCCTGCAACTTTACTGAATCTATTTATTAGTTCTAATGGTTTCTTGGTGGAATCTTTAGGGTTTTCTACATATAGTATCATGTCATCTGCACAAAGTGATAGTTTTACTTCTTTCTTTCCAATGTGCATGCCTTTTATTTCTTTTTCTTCTCTAATTGCTGTACCTAGACCTTCCAGCACTATGTTGAAGAAGGGTGGTGAGAGTGGGCATCCTTGTCTTGTTTCTGATCTTAAAAGAAAAGCTTTCAGTTTTCACCGTTGAGTATGATGTTAGCTATGCCTTTGTTATATATGGCCTTTGTTATGTTGAGGTATGTTTCCTCTATACCCACTGTGTTGAGGGTTTTTATTACAAACAGATGTTGACTTTTGTCAAATGCTTTTTCTGTATCTATTGAGATGATCATATGATTTTTATTCTTTGTTTTGTTAATATGGTGTATCATGTTGATTGATTTACAGATATTCAACCGTTCTTTCATCCCTGGAATAAATCCCACTTGATCGTGGTGTACCATCCTTTTGATGTGTTGTTGAATTTGGTTTGCTAATATTTTGTTGTGATTTTTGCATCTGTATTCATCAGGTATATTGGCCTGTAATTTTTTGTGTGTGTGATGTCTTGTTTTGGTATCAGGGTAATGCTGACCTCATGGACTTAGTTTGGGAGTGATCCTTCCTCTTAAGTTTTTTGGAATAGATTGAGAAGGATAGATATTAACTCTCATAAATGTTTGATAGAATTCAGCTGTGAACCTGTCTGGTTCTGGACTTTTGTTTGTTGGGAACTTTTTGATTACTGATTCATTACTAATAATCGGTCTGTTGAGATTTTCTACTTCTTCCTGATTCAGTTTGGAAGATTGTATGATTCTAGGAATTTAGCCATTTCTTCTAGGTTGTCCAATTTCCTGGTGTATAATTGTTCCTAATAATCATTTATGATCCATTGTATTTCTGTGGTGTCAGTTGTAGCGTCTTCTCTTTCATTTCTGATTTTATTTGAGCCTTTTCTCTTTTTCTTGATGAGTCTGGCTAATGGTTTATCAATTTTGTTTATCTTTTCAAAGAACCAGCTCTCAGTCTCATTGATTTTTTCTATTATTTTTTTAGTCTCCATTTCATTTATTTACACTCTGATCTTTATTATTTCCTTTTTTCTACTAACTTTAGGCTTTGTTTGTTCTTTTACTAGTTCCTTTAGATATAAAGTTAGATTGTTTATTTGAGATTTTTCTTGTTTCTTGAGATAGGCTGGTACTGCCATAAGCTTCCTTCTTAGAACTGCTGTTGCTGCGTCCCATTGATTATGGACCATTGTGTTTCCATTTTAATTTCTCTCAAAGTATTTTTTTATTTCCTTTTTGATTTCTTTGTTGACCTATTGGTTGTTTAGTAGTATACTGCTTAGCCTCCATGTATTTATGTTTTGCCCAGTTTTCTTTTTGTAATTGATTTCTAGTTTCATACCAGTGGAATCAGAAAAGTTGCTTAATATGATTTCAATCTTCTTAAATTTATTGAGTCTTGTTTTGTGGTCTAACATGTGATCTATCCTGGAGAATGCTCCATTTGCATTCAAAAAGAATGCGTATTGTGCTTTTTTTGGATGGAAGGTTCTGTATAAATCTGTTAAGTCCATCTGGTCTGTATCATTTAAGGCCAATATTTCCTTATTGATTTTCTGGCTGGATGATCTATCCATTGATGTAGGTGTGATGTTAAAGTTCCCTATTATTATTGTGTAACTGTCATTTTCTCCTTTTATGGCTGTTAATATTTGCTTTATGCATTTCGGTGCTCCTATGTTGGATGCATAGATATTTATAAGTATCATATCCTCTTGTTGGATTGTTCACTTTATCGTTATGTAATATCCTTCTTTGTCTCTTGTTACAGTTTTTGTTTTAAAGTTTACTTTGTCTGATACACGTATTGCTATCCCAACTTTCTTTTCATTTTCATTTGTATGGAATATCTTTTTCCATCTCTTTACTTTCAGTCTATGAGTGTCTTTAGATCTAAGTTTGTCTCTTCTAGGCAGCATATATATAGGTCTTGTTTTTTTTATCCATTCAGCCACTCTGTGTCTTTTGATTGGAGCATTTAAAGTAGCTATTGATAAGTATGTACTTATTGCCATTTTGTTACTTGTTTTCTGGATGTTTTTGTCGTTCTTCTCTTGCTCACTTCCCTTGTGATTTAATGACTTTCTTTAGTGTTATGTTTGGATTCCTTTCTCTTTATTTTTTGTGTATTTATTATTGGTTTTTAGTTTGTGGTTACCATGAGGCTAATATATAATGACATATGTTTATAGCAGTCTGTGTTAGGTTGATAGCCTCTTAAGTTTGAACACATTGTAAAAGCCCTACGTTTTTACTCCTCCCACTACATTTTATGTTTTTTGCATCATATTTTATTTCTTTTAATTTTGTGTTTCTCTTAACCTCTTATTGTAGATACAGATGATTTTAGTACTTTTGTCTTTTAACCTTATACTACCTTTATAAGTGGTTAATCTACTACTTTTACTATATATTTGCCTTTATCAGTGATTTTTTTGATAATTTTCTTATTTCTATTTATGACCTTTTCTTTTTTGCTTAAAGAAGTTTCTTTAACGTTTCTAGTAAGGCTGGTTGGTGGTGATGAACTCCTTTAGTTTTTGCTTGTGTGGAAAATGTTTTTCTCTCTCCTTCCTTTCTGAATGATACCTTGCTGGATAGAGTATTCTTGGTTGTAGGTTTTTTTCCTTTCAGTACTTTTGAATATATTGTGCCACTGTCATTAGCCTGTAAAGTTTCTGCTGAGAAGTCAGCATATAGTCATATGGGAATTCCTTTGTATGTAACTTGTTGCTTTTCTCTTGCTGCTTGTAAGATTCTCTCTTTATCTTTAACTCTTGACATTTTAATTTTAATGTGCCTTGGTGTGGGCCTCTTTGAGTTCATCTTGTTTGGAACTCTCTGTGCTTCCTGGACCTAGATGTCTATGTCCTTCCTCAGATTAGGGAAGTTTTCAGCTATTATTTATTCAAATAAGTTCTCTACCTATTTTTCTCTCTCTTCTCCTTCTGGGACATGCATAATATGAATGTTAGTAGGTTTGATATTGTCCCAGAAGTCCCTTAAACTGATCTCATTTTAAGAAATTTTTTTCTTCTTTTGATCACTGATCCATTCTTCTGTGTCATCTAAGCTGCTGTTGATTCCCTCTAGTAAATTTTTTATTTCAGTTGTAGTATTCTTCAGCTCTTATTAGTTCTTGTTTGTTTTCTAACTCTTTTTTGAAGTTCTTACTTTGTTGATCTATTTTTCTTCCAAGTTTGGTGAGCGTCCTCATACTATTACTTTGTACTCTTTATCAAGTATATTGCTTATCTCTGTTTCATTTATTTCTTTTTCTGGGGATTTGTCTTATTCTTTTCTTGAGAACATATTTCTTTGTCTCCTCATTTTCCCTAATTCTCTGTGTTTATTTCTATGTGTTAGGTAAATAGCTATGTCTCACAATTTTGGAAAAGTGGCCTTATGTAGGAGATATCTTGCAGGGCTGAGCAGTGTGCTCCCCTATGGTCACCAGAGCCAAATGTTCCAAGGATGTCCCCTGTGTAGGCTGCATTTGGCAGGGCTGTTATTATTGTGGGTATGCTGGTGGGCAGGGCTGGCCCTCGGGTCAGCTGACTGTGAGACCTGGCAGCATGCAGCTGCTACAGGTGCACTATTGAGTAGGGCAGGCCACTGGTCCAACTGGCTGTGAGGCCTGGTGGTGTACGACTGCTGTGGGCTCGCTGGTAGGTGGGGAAGGCCCCTGGTGTGGCTGGTTGTGAGGTCCGGAGGTGTGTGACTGCTGCTGACTCGCTGGTGGGTGAGACAGGGCCCCAGCATGGACTGCCTGTGCTGCCTGGCTGCCCACGACTACCTCAGGTGTGCTAGTGGGTGAGGCAAGCCCCCGTGCTAGCAGGCTAGAGGGAGGATTCCAATATAGTGTCTGTCAGCACTGGCATCAGCTCAGCTGAATGAGGTTGCAAAATGGCTACTGCTGGCATTTCAGTCCCTAGGGGGTCCCCAGCTGCATTCTGCCTCACTGAGAGGCACTCCAAGCTTAGTAAGTGAGCCGCTTTTACCTATAGACTATGTACTCTTCTATCTAGTGTTTTTGCTCCAGTTTCTGGGTTGAGTGAGTCTGTGCATGAGCCCTTTAAGAGTGGGTTTTCCTTTCCCTGTAGTTCTGTAGTTGTCCTGGGGATATTCCCCATTGGTTTTCAAAACCACATGTTTTGGGGTCTCATCTCTCTGTTGCTGGATCCAAGGGCTGGGGTGCCTAATGTGCAGCTCAAATCCCTTGCTCCTCCAGGAAGAGCTCTGTACCTTTGAGATTGCTCCTGAATGTGAAATGCCATGGCTAGCGTGTGGGTTTTTCCTCAGCAGGACCACATCTCTGCCTCTTCCTCTCTTCTCACTGTCGTCCCTTGTTGTGGAAGCTCTTTCCACCTAGTTTCCAGATTTCCCTCAGAGGAAATTATTTTACATGTAGTTCTAGATTTGTTGTGTCCGTGGGAAGAAACAAATTCAGGATCCTTCTATGCCGCCATCTTCCAAACTCCTCCTATACCACTGATTTTGCAGTATTGAACCAGCCTTCCATCCCTGGAATAAGCCTTATTAGGTCATGTTGTATAATTCTTTATATGTTATATTGTTGAATCCTGTTTACTAATATTTTGTTAAGGATTTTGGCATCAATATTTATAAAGGATGTTGATGTGGAGTTTTTCTTTTTTCTTTTTACTGCCTTTGTCTGGTTTTGGTATCAGGGTAATTTTAGCTTCATAAAAATGAATTGGTAAGTGTTCCTCTTCTATTTTATGGAAGGGATTGTATGGAATTGGTGTTAATTCTTTTTAACTATTTAGTGGAATTCTCTAGTGAAACCATCTGGGCCTGTAAATTCCTTTTCAGGGGGATTTTTTAAAATTATGAATTTAATTGCCTTAATAGTTATAGGACTCTTCAAGTTATCTGTAGATGATTTGTGGTAGTTTATGTGTTTTGAGAAAGTAGCTTATTTTTTCTAAGCTGTCAAATTTATGTTTATGGAGTTTATTACATTCCCTTATTATCCTTTTGAGTTTATAGGATCTTGAATGAATCTCCTGTTTCATTCTGATATTAGTGACTTGTGTCTTGTCTCTTTTTTTGTTGTCAGTCTTGCTAGAGACTTGTCAATTTTATTGATGTTTTCAAAGACCCAGGTCTTTGTTTCATTGATTTTTCTCTATTGTTTTTCTCTTTTCAATTCATTGATTTCTACTCTTTATTATTTCCTTCTTCTGCTTGCTTTGGATTTATTTTGCTCTTCTTTTTCTAGTTTCTTCAGGTGGGAGCTTAGATTATTGATTTGAGGTTTTTCCTCTTTTCTAGTATATTTATTTTATGCTATAAATTTCCATCTCTGTACTGCTTTAGCTGAGTCCCACAAATTTTGCTGTGTTATATATTTATTCAGTTTAATGTATTTTTTTTTTTTACTTCCCTTGAGATTTCCTCTTTGATTCATGGACTATTTAAAGTGGTTGTTTAGTTTTAAAATGTTTGGGGATATTCCTATTATTTTTAGTTTGATTCCACTGTGGTCAGAGAACACACTCAGTCTAATTTCAATTATTTTAAATTTGTTGAGTTTTATTATGGCCCAGGATGTGGTCTATCTTGGTATATTTTTTTTTTTTTTTTTAAAGATTTTATTTATTTTTCCCCCAAAGCCCCAGTACATAGTTGTCTGTCATAGCTGCACATCCTTCTAGTCGCTGTATGTGGGACGCGGCCCCAGCATGGCCGGAGGAGCGGTGCCCCGGTGCGCACCCAGGATCCGAACCCGGGCCGCCGGCAGCAGAGCGCACGCACCTAACCGCTAAGCCACGGGGCCGGCCCTATCTTGGTATATTTTATGTGGGCTCTTGAAAATATGTGTATTTTGCTGTTCTTGGATAGAATGTTGAATATATATTGATTAGAGCCTGTTAGTTGATGGGGTTGTTGAATTCTTCTGTATCCTTTTTGATTTTCTGTCTAGTTGTTCTATTTGTTCTTGCAAGAGGCATGTGAGACACCAACTATAATTATGGATTTGTCTCTTTCTCCTTTCAATTCTGTCAGTTTTTTGTGTAACATATTTTGCAGTTCTGTTATTTGGTGCATACACATAAGATTGCTATATTTTCTTGGTGGATTGGCGATTTTATCATTATATGCCTCTTTCTGTCTCTGCTAATTTTCTTTGCTCTAAAATCTTCTTTAGGGCCGGCCCCGTGGCTTGGTGGTTGAGTGAGCGCGCTCCACTGCTGGCGACCCGGGTTGGGATCCCGGGCGCGCACCGACGCGCTGCTTCTCTGGCCATGCTGAGGCCGCGTCCCACATGCAGCGACTGGAAGGATGTGCAGCTATGACACACAGCTATCTACTGGGGCTTTGGGGGGAAAAAATAAATAAATAAAATCTTTAAAATCTTCTTTATCTGATATTAATATAGCCATTCCTGATTTCCTTTGATTGATGTTTTCATGATACATCTCTTTCCATTCTTTTACTTTCAACTTGCTTATTTTGTTATATTTGAAGTGAGTTCGTAGACAGCTTGTAGTCAGCATATAGTTTGGTCATATTGGGAGAACGAAGGATGCTTCATTACTTCTGGGCAGGGGATGGGAGTTTTGGTTTCCTATGTTATCTCCACTAATAACAAAGGGGACTAGGGAAGGGCTGGTTACTGCCTAGTGGAGATGAAAGTCTCAACTCCCCACTTAGCTTTCTCTTACACATCAGCTGGAGTGTTGGTGTGACTCATTATAGTGCCAAGAGAGTGGAAGTCTAGGCTCCTCACTTGGCCTGTGCTGGTGTGGGTATGGGAGGGGCCACAGTTTTTTCTGTGATGTTTGGCTAGAGTAGAGCTGTTATTGTCTAAGGTTTTCTATCTTCTGAAGCTGGCCGTCTCCTGGTCCTTTGGCTAGAGAGCAGTCTTTTGTTGGGGCTTTTGTTTTTTGTCTGTGCCTTTTGTTATTCCTGACTTGCCAGCTTTTTTCACTCCACATCTGGAATATATGAGGCAAAAAGAAAACCCAGCATCTCACTATGGATCCTGAGGTCTCTAGCCAGTCTCTCTTCTCTCCGTCTTTAGAGTCTTATGTTTGTTGTATATATAATGTCCAGGGTATTCAGTTTTACTTAATGGAAAGAATTCGTAGATGGATAGAAGTGTGGCTACCCTATCTTCCTGGATATGGAAGTCCATAATCTGCATTTTAACAAAATCTCTGGGATCTGTTGCTTCAGGTACACACGTTGGATGGCAAGGCTCTACATAAGTTGGTTATCATTATTTTTGTTAATATTGACATTTCATTCTTTTTGGAAGTTCAGAAATGGAGTACAAAGTTACCTTTGTTGCAAATTACAGATTTTGTTTTGCTGTACTTTATGATAATTTTTAGGTGGATTTCTCCCTCACTCATATTCATGATCATCAAATATTATAATTAAGTTTGAGGCACCTCAGATTGACTAATGTCTTAACATGAACCAAATCATTAGCAAAAGTTTCCTGAGACACTTAAGTCATTGTACAACTGTCAACATGAGCTATTTAAGAATTACTTTTAACCTTCGTCTTGACTGTCTTATGTGTGTCAATTAGTCCCATGAACGCACTTACTAGCACAGCTCCGATTTTTCTGTTATACATGGGAGATTCACTAGAATTGCAAAATGAAAGAAGCAATTCTTCCCTTGAATGGAATCCAATTTTAATACCTTCTTTTCAAATATATATTGGAGAAGGGACAAGATGACATTGTTAGATTCTTAACTTCAAAGAAATTTATAGCATGAACAAATTATTTTGGTGAAAACAGTAAGCCTATTTTGGTGACAACAGTAAGGAAAAAAACTGCTTTTCATGGAAGCAAAAAGTTATGAGTAACTTTTATGTTCAAAAGCACTGTTTATGGTCCTTAATATACTGTATAAACTTACAATGAATAGCTTTGCATGTTGTTAAAAGATATTTCACCAGGAATCTTTCTGTATTTGGCATGTATTCTGCAGTAACAGAGGATAACATTTTATTTTCAGAAGAAAAATGATCAGTATGTAGTTTGTTTTTTATAGGCTTTTTTTCTCCTATGGGGCATGAAATTTTGGCCTTGGAAAAAACAAGAGATGCAGTGGATTTGGAATGTATGAATATCAGAATATTTGTAAAAACATTATTACTCCTTTTATTGGTCATTTATACTGTCAAGCCCTGTCTCATTTTTTCCTGGACCAGGATTTCCAGATGTGAAATAATATCACTTTCAGAAACTCAGTTCTCATTTCTAGGTCTTCTTTGTATTTATCTTAGGAATTTTAGGTATCTGCTTTATGTTGCATAGTTTTTGACATTCCAGCTTCAACCTGAGGGAGAAGTGATCTTTACTGATAGCCTTCTTCAGTGAGGATCTTGGTTTCTCTAAGGCAGTGATTCTCAAACTTTTTGACCTTGAAACTCTTATATGCTGAAAAATTATTGAAGACCTCAGAGATTTTGTTTATATAGGTTGTATCTATCTACATTTACCATATTAGAAATTAAAGCTAAGAAAATGTTAAAATATTGATTTATTTAAAATAACAATAATAAACAATTATGTGTTAACATAAATAACTTTTATCAAAAATAGCTGTATTTTCAAAAACAAAAAAATTAGAGAGAAGGATGGCATTGGTTTTCATTTTCACAAACCTCTTTAATATCTGGCATAATACAAGACTGCTAGGTTTTCATATCTGCTTTTGCATTTTAATATGTTGTTTTGGTTGAAGTATATGAAGAAAATTTGGTCTTACAAACATATGCAGTTGGAAAAGAAAGGAGGATTTTTTTTTATTGATGTTTTAATAGTTTATAACATTGTGAAATTTTGGGTTATACATTTTTGTTTGTCCATCACCATATGTATGTCTAAGAAAGGAGGATTTTAATAGCCTTTTCATATAATTGAGGATATTATTTTACCCTATACTAAAACTCGACAAGTGGTAGCATTTTAAAGGTTAGTTGTGATGTGGAATCTGACACCATATCAAGTATTTTTGTACTCTGTTACATTAAATTCCATGTTGCACTTTCAGTAGGTCATTCAGTCATGTATGATTTTGTAATTTCATGCATTGGTCATTTGGAAAATATTGGTTCACTGAGTTATGAGATATTACAACATTAACATTTGTTAATATACTCGCAGATTGAATAGAAAAAGTCTTTTAGTGTTGGGAGGCTGTCAAGCTCACAGTGGCAGACACAAGTACTCCAAAATTCTAATTTTCACTTGAAAGCTTGAATTTTATCATTGGCAACAAATCCTGTCGATTGTTTTTCTTAAAGAGGAAGGCTCGCTTTATTCATTTTCAAGATGTTTGACAAATACCCAAGTTTGAATAACGATAATTTATATTAGTCATCATTTCAAGTAAAAATGGTGTTCCATGACAAAAAGTAACTAGTTAACTCACATCTCAAACAAATGCATAAGTGATCTTCCTTGAGATACCCCTTATGTTTTGGTATGCAATAGAAGTGAAATGTGGTTGTGTTCTTCCCATTTGTGCCACACAGAATATTAATAATTTTGTACTTAATGGTAAAGATTTAATAAAATTGTTACTGATTTACCAGAATATTGTTAAGTTCAACTGACTTTTAAAAAATTATTATTATTACTGTGTGGCAGTGAAGAATACCAGTACAGTTGGGTGCCACTGCCTTGATTAATGCTAAGATACCAGAAGTTTCACCCAACATTGCTTTTGCACCATCAGTGCAAATATAAACACAGTGAAAAAGGCAAAAACATCTGCATAGTAAGATGAGAATACTTTTTTTTTTTTTTGTGAGGAGATCAGCCCTGTGCTAACATCCACCAATCCTCCTCTTTTTTTGCTGAGGAAGACGGCCCTGGGCTAACATCTGTGCCCATCTTCCTCCACTTTATATGGGACGCCGCCACAGCATGGCTTGCCAAGCAGTGCGTCGGTGCACGCCCGGGATCCGAACCAACGAACCCCGGGCCGCCGCAGCAGAGCGCGCGCACTTAACCGCTTGCGCCACCAGGCCGGCCCCAAGATGAGAATACTTTTGTCCTTGCAGAACCCCTTTAAGAGAATGGGTCTCAGGATCCCCAGGGGATCCTGGAGCAAATTTTGAGAACCACTGCTCTAAGTCATGGATATATAGCAGAATGGATATAATTTTTTAAAAATGCTTACTGTTATATATATTTTTTCTTTTTTTGCTTTGAAATTTAAAGGAATTTCTGAAAATTGTGCTGGTAATTCTCATTGCACTCGTGCGGTGATAATTAGAGTATCTGTCTGAGAGATGGAGAAATCAGGTCAGTGTAGCTAAGCCATTTTGCCAACAAAATGAGTCAGAAGATATGCTGAAAGGCCTAGAATTCTGATTCAGAATGAAACCAACAAGACAGCCAGTATCAGCTTGGATTAAAATGATATTGAGCGTGAGCCCTTCCCAACTTGCTCTTCTTATCTTGTACACAAATTTGAAGTCTTCTCTGGGGAAAAGTATCTCAAGAAATACGGCACATTGGGAGAATACGTGGAAGAGGCAGGCCTGAGAGACTGGTGTATACTAACCATTGAGATGTGAGGGGTGAGACAGCAATAACGAGGAAAGAAAGCTGATTTTAGTAATAGTCTAATGTGTGCCAGGTACTGTGCAAGGCATTTCATATATGTTTCCTCTTAATTCTCATGACAAACCTATGAAGTCACTATTGTCAGCCTTGTTTTGGAGATGATGAAGTGGAGCCTCAGATGTTAAACAGCTAGCCTAAGACTACGTCAATCCTATGGGCTGGAGTTGGAATTCAGACCATCTCTTTTCACTATAATATGAATTGTCTTCATATCAGTATTCATGAGCCTCTTGGACTACACTGTTAATTGGTTAATTGTTACTGTATCTGCTTTCTAAGCGTATTTCTGAATATACATCCCTACGCTTCAGGTTTAATTTTGACCTTTCTGGGAAAAACAAACACAATTTTGTATTCATTCATCCACTAGGGGGGGCAAGAGTGCTAACTTAAGTAGATAATGATTGATGAGTAGAGTTTAAATAATATGATTGCAGTATGATTTATAATTATTTATATGTACTGTAGGAAATTGTATATGGAAAATTCTGAGCAATTTTCTCATGATTATTCCTAGTAAAATAGATGCTATCTTCTTATTGAAACCTAGGAGACTGCTTTCTGCCCTAAATATGAAAAAAAAGAGATGTAGTTTCACTTAAAAGTGTGACTGGCAGTTGAAAGGGTGGGTCATGTGATGTGTGCAAAATAAGCAATGAACCAAACCAGGAAGATTCAAATTCTAGTCTCAGATTTGTTTATTTTAATACATGTAAATTTTAGCATTATTAGTTTAAATTTCTTATGATCTGTTTAATGCCATGGTGTCTGAAAGAAATGATATGATTTTCCAAAGACATTATTTAAGCCTTAAAGGAAAATATTGCATAACTTTTTGTATTTAGATAGTGCTTTTATTAGTCATTATTTCCTATTCCAGATCTGTCATTTAAATATTGTTAGGTATGGAGAGAGTCCCTTAAAATAACTGATATATGTGGTTCCTCACTTATATAATAACCATGGGGGTAATTTCTAGTAAAATTATTAAGTAATTTTTTTTAAAAATGAAAACTTTGAACTGTGAAATAATTGTATGATATTTGCCATTAAGTGTATATGAAAAAAATTTGGCGATTGTCCTGGTTTATTATTCCTTATCATTCCTATAAACTTTGGATGATGATTACTCTGAAAAAATTAGAAGCTCCATCAGCACCATAACCATGATAATTGTGAAATTTTGCCGATCAGATTCTTACTCTGTATGTTATGTGGATTTTTTTGTTGTTGTTGAGTTAGAGTTTGTAAATGAAGGGATCCAAAGTAGTTTATCATTTGCCTATTTTTAGATACAATGAAGACTTTTCTTGAGCTTTACACAAAAAGATTTTTTTCAAACTCTGAAAATTCTGAAGGATTATTAAAATAACGTATCTTTATGTGATTCTAATTTTGAGAAAGTGTGGCTGTTGGAGCAAAATGGGCCAGAATTCATAACCTTCTTTTGCTCTGATAATACGGGCCGTGTGATATTGAGATATAACTTAATGTCCTTGAACATTAGTTGACTCCTATGTAAGTGGACTGCACAGTTGCAGTGGAGTGATGGGCACTGAGGGTACAAAGATGTGTCATGGGTTGTTCTGTCTTCAAGGATGGCAGTCTAGCGGGGACACTGTACAAGTAAGCAGACAATTACAGTGGGATGTGGTGAGAGTGGTAATAAAGTGATGCAAACTTGCTACCATGGCATCACCTAGAGGGATGCCAGCTTAGGCTGGGACACACTCTGTGAAGATGCTCCAGAGGAGGTAAGATGTGAACTTAAAGGACAAGCAGGTATAGAATTTGGGGATCTGGGAGGGAGGAACATATTTCAGCAGAGAGAATAGTATGGGATAAGTCATTGTGGAATAGGACAGTATGACTCTTTTAAATTGTATGAATATAGATAAAGATGGGATAATGCAGGAGAGTAAATTGGAGATCTACAATGGGGCCGACATCAGTGTGTCTTGAGTTCCTGTTAACAAGTTTGGATCTTATTTAAATGATAGGATAGCTATCTGTATGATAAACTTTTGTGTGTGGAGTGATATGATCTTTCATCTTAGGAGAATCACTGGGACAGCGCTTGGGAGAAGTCAGAAGGTTTTGCAATAGATCCAGTGAGAAGTGGTGTGGCCTGAGATAAGGCTGATAACACTTGAGATGGTAGTCAGCAGATTCTGGGGATAACTAGGTATAGGATTAACAGGAAGGAGTGAAATCAAGAGGTTTTTAGGAGTTTGATTCTGCTGACTTGGCAGAGCCTAGGGTGACTCTTAGGCTTCAGGTTTGGGTGACTGTATAGAAAATAGAGGAGAGGAACATGCTTTTTTTGAACTGGAGCTAGAGATTAAAACAAAATAAAACATAACCTTGAAACAATGTTTGAGTACTTTCAATGTGCCAGGGACACAGTAAGGTTTTTCATGTGACATTTAATTATCTTAGTATCTTTTTGTGGTATTACCATCTGTAATTGACAAATGAGGAAGAAGTTTCAGAGAGGTCATGTATCTGAACAAAGATCACCTAGCTGGAAGTGGTGGAACTTGGAATTGAGTGTAGGTCTGTCTGACCCTACAGTACAACCTTTTTCTACTCTATTACTTAGAGAATCATCACATACAGCTACAGTTGAAGCTATGGGTATAAATGGAAATGTTCAGGATGAATATATAGACAGAGATGAGAAGATGACCAAGGATAGAACTTGAGCAGATAACATTAGATTAAATGAAACCCACCAGGGATATATAGAAGATGCAACCAGAGAGATAAGATGCTAACTAGAAAAAGCATTGCACCTAAGACGTAAACATTAGAATCATCCTTCAAGGCTCTCATTTTCTCTCACCCCCACTTCCTGTCCACCAGCAAATTCTGTTGGCTCTACCTTCAGAATACATCCAGAATCTGACCATTTCCTCCCATCCAAGCCACTCAAATCTCCTCTGCTCTAACAGGATTTCCTGCATCTATCCTGGTTCCCCTACCATCTTTTCTCCATCCAGCAGTCAGACCAATCCTTTCAAAAGGTAGATCAGATTGTCACTCTTTTGCTCAGAACTGTCCCATGGTCTTCCTTGTCATTTAGAATATAATCCAAACTACTATGGCCCACAAGGCAGCAAGGACTTTGCCACAGGCTACCTCTCTAACCTCGCTTCTACATCCTTCCCTGGGCCACATCACCAACCACAAGCCAAGTATGCTCCCTTTCTGGACCTTTGCACTGACTGTTTGCCTGCCTAGAATGCTTGCCCCCCAAATCTCTGTCACTCATTTGGAGAGACTTTCTCTAACCAACCTGTCTGAAATAGCACCTTCCATTATCATATTCCATTTCTTCATTCTCTCTTTCTTCAAAGAAATTTTCACTTGACATATTAAAATTATTATTATTATTTTTTTTGGTGAGGAATATTAGCCCTGAGATAACATCTGTTGCCAATCCTCCTCTTTTTGCTGAGGAAAATTGGCCCTAGGCTAACATCCATGCTCATTTTCCTCTATTTTATGTGGGATGCTGCCTCAGTATGGCTCAATAAGCGGTGTGTAGGTCCATGCCCAGGATCAGAACCCGTGAACTCTGGGCCACCATAGTGGAGTGTGTGAACGTAACCACTGTCACTGGCCAGCCTCTGTTAATTGCCAGTGGAATCTCCACCCCATGCCCAAACTTCCTGAAGTTAGAGATTTTGCCTTTTTTTTTCACTTCTGTATCACCAGGATCTAGAATATAATAAATACTCAACCAATATTTGGATGAATAAATGTAGCCAGACTGGCTTTTAAAAACAAGTAAATCAGATCATGCTGCCCCCTGTTTAACCTACCCACCCTGGTAGTCTCCCATTACTGTAGGAATAAAATCCAAACTGCTTTCTGTGATCTACAAGGCCTTCCATGATCTAGGCCTTGGCTGGGACTGACCCCTGGTCTTGCCACTCCTCCCTAGCTGACTACATTCCAGCCACACTGGCTTTCTTTTTCTTCCTGGAACTTGTGAAGCTCATTTCTTCCTCTTGTTGCTGCATCTGCCAGCCACTCCTTCTACATGGTTGGCTCCTTTGGATCCCTCAGATCTTTGCTCAAGTATTGCTTCTGCAAAAAAGACTCCTTGGACTACCCTCTCTTAAAACAGTCCTCCCAATACTTGTCCCACCACCCCAAATCTTCCCAGGACTCAGGCTGATTCTTAGCATCGTAAGTGTCACTGACTAAGCAATATTGTTCATTTATTTACTTATTAATATTCTCTCTCCTGACCTGGGTTCGTGAGGGTGGGAGCTATTGCTGTCTTATTTCCCGTCATATTCTCAGCACCTAGAAGGGAGTGCTTGGTACATCTTAGAAGCCCGATACTTATAGGATGAATGAATGAAATACTTCTGCCACTTCTGTGAGGGTGGCTTATTGTTATTGTGAGTACTTGAATACTCTTTTGGTGACATACGGTTTAAATAAACGCCTAAAACTTGTAGGATGAAGATTATGCAGTTTGAACATTAAGTCATGATGCTGCCTTTCCAAACTGGCTCATGGAATTCCAGTACATTACTTTATAGAGATTCTTCTGGCACATTCTTGGGAACCCAAATTTCTCAGACTTTCAGAATGTTGTAATTTTTATTTTTAGTTGTTGCCAAAAGCATTTGACTGAATTAGATTGCTGGTTCCTCAAGGATAGTGAGTGCTGTATTCACTTTCATATCCCCAGCACCTAACCCAGAGTTCACCACAGAGCAGATGTTCAGTATTTGTCAGTGTAATTTAAAAGTTTTTACGTTTAAAAATTTAGAATTTTCTGGAAAATATTTTCAGTTTCTGTAGCTTTCAAAACTGAGCCTCCCCCACATCATCTCCAAAAAGCTTAACCTTTAAGAAATGTTTGGTAACTGACAAACTCTAGAAGAGGAGTGAAAGAGTGATATCCCATACTAAATTTAAATTCTGTCCACCAGGCTAGAGAAACAGAGGGGACCTATAATCATTTATTCACCTACTGTAACTCCCTATTTGGATGAGGTTGGAGTGGAGGCAGGGAAAGGCTCTGAGGCCCAGCATCCTCCTTCACTCTTATTTTCTTTTTGATAAAACAGCCAGTGTTCGGTGTGGCTCCAAAAGTTTCGGTTTGGGGATTAAAAAAGTGATCAGCAGGTAACTATGACGCAGGTTTTGCACAGTCACTGAGCTGCACACACCTTAAGCCAACATGACCAGTGAAAGGTGGCAGTGTTTGAGCTGAATCTGTGCCTTTTAGGTGGAGCAGCACCTTTTCAATAAAAACACATTTATATCGACTCCTTAAGAAGTTTAGACTGGAGAGTTGTCTCCAGAAATTCACCCCCCTTCTGCCAAGCCCCATTTGTTTGTCTTGGCAGCCTGGCTGTGTCTGCTTGGCTGGTGCTAATGCTGGGATGTTAAATTGATGAAACACAGGGCTCTTGATCCTTTTCAGTGAGGCTTCTATTTGGTTAATGGCAGGGTAGAGCTCTTTGCTGCTAGCCACCTGTAACTGGCCAAGTTAAAAAAAAATAGATGCAGAGATGTGTAAGAGGAAATTTTTCTTTAAAAAAAATTTTACCGAATACTTCATTTTTTGTTTGTTTGTCTGTTTTAATATCCAAAATAGATTTTAAAACACTGAAAAATAAAGTAAGAAAAAAAATGACCTAAATTCCACCACTATTTTTGGGCAGCGGCAATGGTTGGAGAGGGATGGAGAATGGATACTCTTGTAAGGTAGTTAGAGATTTGGGAAGACACTTCATTAGAATAATTAACTCTGCACTTCACTGTGGCTTTTGTCTTACTCTTTCTTTGGTTTAGGTAGAATTTTTTTCTTCAGGTGATTACAATATATGATTCAACTTGGCGTAAATACTCAAGCATAGGTAACCTGACAGAAATATGAAGAGGTTTGGCTTTTTGAGAATTTGGGCATTTCAAGCTATGGACCAACAATACTTGTATAAAATGCACTCATGTGTGTTTGGTGTGCTTGGGATTAGGTTACCCTTGGCTGTCTGTCTTCATGACTGTACATTGTTCCAGAAGCCATGGGCTCTGACCAGACTTTTTAGAACTAACAGCATAGAAAGGAAACGGGTATAAATCATCTTTCTGGTTTATGTTTCTCAAGAGGGATTTATAATATTGCTTAAGTTGTTACAGGTGTTGATAGTCCCCTAAAGTTGGTGACTTTATCAATCCCTCACTTTATTCAGGCTTCTGCTCAAGCATCACCTCTCAGAAGAGTCAAAACAGCAAGCCCCCACCCCGGTCACTCTTGAACCCTCACCTGCTTTAATTTTTTCCTAGCATTCATAGCAGTTACCATGATCTGAAATTATATATTTTTTTAAATTTTATATCTCCTCAGCTGCAATGTGAATTCTATGAGGACAGAGATTTTTTTCTTTTTCCCTGCTTAACCCTCAGTGTTCAAAGAATATCCAGGGTGTATAGTAAGTGCATGATAAATGTGTGTTGAAGGACTGAATAAATAAGAAAAGGACAAGAGCAATAAAGGATGAAGTAGAGAAAGGAAATAATGGTTGTTTCCCAGACAATATCATTCAACATGTTGCTAGTTGAACCAGGACAGGAAAGTCCGTCAATCTCGCACATGTGAAATGTTTATTAGTACTTTCAATAAAACTTTGAGTGAAAACTGGATTGCATGTAGCAAGCATATCACTTAGACCAAATGAAATCATTAAGTTAGCCAAAGATCAGGGAATATGAAAACATTTCATTGTATGGTTGAACTGAGGATTGAGCAGAGAAATTAGATTTGTTTTAATAAAGGTGTTAAAAGAGTACGAATTTGGAACTTTACGATTGGTTCTAAGAGTGCATATAAAATTCTCTTGCCCACTAGACCCTCTCTTTTAGAAGAGGTAGGTTTGTCAATTTCAGAATCGTTATTAGTTGCTTATATCCATTCTCTGTGTGTATTAGCCTTTCTGGTGCTGTTATAGCACATACTGCCACAAACAGATGGAATGGACAGAAGAAAATATCTCTTGTCCACTCAAAAAAAAAATCTTGAAAGAGGATGTTTGGTGCAGAACAGATGGCATGAAAAATAGCCTGTCAAGTTAAGATCGGTAATAACGGATTAGTGAATGCTATAATTAACTACCAATTATTCTTATCATGATTGTATTTCTTTCCACTCAATGTCCACTTTTTATATGATTCAAATCATTGTATTTCATATTTTTTTATATTAACTTTCACCATGAAAATTTTTCTGTTTTGTTTTACAGTTTTCCTCATGATTTTATCATATTTCATCAAATTGATATGTTAGAATGAGACTGTATTGGGAGCAAGGTGATCATGTGTTCGTTAATGGTGCTCTTGGCGTGCAGAACATGTTCAATTCGTGTTTGTTAATTTTAATTGAATATTACAAATTTATGTAGCCTTTGCTTTATTACAGGACATTTATCTTGTTCTGGCTATTGATATTGTAGGTAATGATGTGGTCACTATCTGTCTGAGTGACTATGGCTTCATGATTCTTTTGACTCATGGTCTTACAGTGAATTCCCACAGGGAGATTTCTTAGTCAAATGTTGTGAACATTTTTCTATCTCTTGATCTGTGAATGGGTGACATCATTTTATAATTATACTTTCAATGTTTGAATATTCCTTTGGTCTTATAAAATAGATAAGGGTGTTTTTGACCTTATCTAGCATCAGTGGTGGCGATTTCTTCTTTCTGACACATTATAACTAAAAGTATCACCCAAATTTAGGTACAGGTAACAACTTAGTTGAGTTTTCTTTTCAATTCTAGGCCTGTTTTTTATATGGTCATAGCATGTTTATGGCTTTTATTAATATATGATTTTCTTATAAATTATGCATCTCATTAATTTTTCAAGGAATTGAGAAATCTTTGAGTTTGGAAACTCATTAGTTATTGTTGTAAGCTTAATTTTTTAAAAATCTTACCTCATGTTGGGTCTCTAAAACTTGGATATTTTTGAAGCCCTTTTTTCTCTTCTCTCTCTTTCAATTTTTTGAAATTCTAGTGGCTTTTGAGATTGTTTCACATTGTTAAAACACATATTCATATGCTATATGATACATAATTAACATTCCTTCCTCAGCTCTGTTACTCTACAGAGGAACAAGATGAACCAAAAAATCCATCTTGAGCAGCTTCAATAAACAGAAAAAGAAATCTCTGACTATTTAAGATGGCCAAATCTGGTTAAAAATCAGCTAATGACTAGTAAAAAAAATGGAGATACTCTTAATATTTAACTTTTTATTTCCTGGTTCTGTTTAAAACTTTAGAATACTAAAATCTTACCCTGATAACACAACTCCATGATAATAGTGTCGTTATTGATATTAGGATCTTATCTGTTAGTAATAATAAGTATAATTTTTATATGTGCAAGGCACTGGATTTCTTATGCATTTTCTCATTTGGTCCTATTATTACAGCCTTTTCACAGATGATGAAACTGAGGGTTTAAGAAGTTAACTGAAGCTTTCCTTAGAGATGGATACAATGTTCAGACTTGGGTCTGTCCAACTTTAAAACCTCGTGTTCTTGATTATGATGCTTTGCTAAATACATTGATTTTGATAATTTGTCTCTATCTCTAAGGATTTCTTTTTAAAAATCTCTTCCTTTCTAATTGTGTGGATTTGTATGACCATCTCAGAGTTGAAATATGAAGTAAATAACTTTTAAATTGTTATCCAAAATATTCTTGATGACCAGGTATTGATATATACTGGGAAAGACATCTTCTAATATCTCTCCACAGAGCAGTTACTAATTCTCTCTAAGCTTTACTCCCTGGTTTCAGTCTGTTCCCTAATCCTAGGCTTCTTCCTTTAACAGAGTCCTCATTCTTTACCTAACTCCAGACTTAATCATAATAACATTGATTCTGGTCCTGAACATTTCTAATAAATTTATTAATAGTAGTTTTTATATTTAATGATTTACAGTATGTAAAACACCTTTGAAAAGTCAAAAGGACTTTTCCTATACAAAATTGCTTTTCATTGGCATTTTCCACTAATATTTCCTGTGTTGTGCCAGTTTTTGGCAATTGATGCCCTATAGGCAGTAAACAAACTGAGCTTGATAAAATTGTGTCATGTATGGTCACCAGTTTCCAATAGAATAAAGTGTTCTCTCAAGGTCCTTGTTACATTCAGCCTGACTCTTATGGAAAACAGTGTGGCACGTATTAGTAGAAACCCCTTCTGATATCTGGAGGTAGTCACTAAATGCCTATTTATAATCATGATCATCATTTACTCTAGAAATTCCTAACCTGGGGATCATGGAGAGGGCTTCAGGGTATCTTAGAAAAGCCTGAAGTAGTGTGAAAAAATGTCTAGGACCATTTTCAAAGAGTTCATAGTTTTCATCATTCATTCAGTTATTCATTGAATCATCATTCATTCAAATTCTCCAAAAGAAAACTATTCCCGAAGAAAGTCATAAAACATCCCTATTCTCAAAACCTCATCCGCATTTATTTAAGTACTTACACCTCAATACTAGACCTTTTAGATACCTGTTTTGACCATATTTTCTGTTCCTATTCTTTTGTCAATTTCCTATGCTTAACTCTAAGCATTTTTTGTCCTCTTCTGTCTTTGTTTTTAAGGCTGGGAGGGCATAGGCATTTGGTCTTCATTTGTTTTTAATTAACATCGTGATAAGTTAGTCTCTAGTTGCACAAATGGCTATATTTCAGAGGGAGGGAGGGAGAGCGAGAGAGAAAGAAAGAGAAAGAGGGAGAGACTATAATTTGGAGAATTTAGGCCTCTGGGATGATTGGCTGATGTGAACTGGATATTTGAAACCTCTTATTTCAGTGATGTATATACTACACATTAATAATCTTAAACACAGCCCTGGGATTCCCTCTTCTCTCCTGACAGAAAATGAATTTATCAATTTCTTTTCTCTTCATCACACATGAGGGCCGCTACCTCCACCTCCAAATATTACCAGCCCGAGACTCACCTGATTAAAGCCCTTCTCTCCTGTCAGTCTGGGATGGACTTTAGTCACTGAAGTGAAAAAGGAAGCCGTCAATCAGTGCCAGGGACTCTCTGTCCTCTCTTGTTCCTCACTTGTCGCTTTGCATTCTCTCTCCCAAAGATGAGTCACAGAAACCTGCCTTTCTTATAATTGTCTAACACAGATAATAAGTTTGTTTCATGAACGAAAAAGCAGAGAGAATATGAAAGAAGGATGTAAAGTGTGCTGTATGTTTTAAGGATAAAGGTTGGTTTTGAATGAATCTTTCATGATTCAGGATTTAGAGAAGACAGTACCAGGTAGCAGTTAACAGCCAGGCTGTGCACTCTGTTTATCTTAGACCTGCCACGTTAGCTGTGTCACCTTTACAACTCAGGATAAAATGGAATAGTAGTACAAGTTAGGGATAGAGAAGGCAACATTCTTAGCACGTAGTAAGTCCTCAATAAATGTTTGTTTATTGATGACACAGAGGCATTTTTTGATGTCTCCCGGTTTTGGTGACTTATCTAGGAACTGCTGCATTTCATTTAAAGTAAAAAGACTGCTTCTATTTAAAGTAAAACATCCAAAAATCTGTATTAACAAATTCAAGAAATGGTAATATCTAATTTGGAGCAATTCTCATTCCTCTCTGCCTGACTAGATACCATATTGTTAAACATTCCAAACTTATTAAAAATAAAATCGATTTGGTTCCCTGATATTGCAAATGAATTAGAGTATTATTACTGTCATTTACAGGTTTAGTGATCTTCAGCCTGTAAATGTAAGTGATTTATCTCCAATCTTTGCTATGTTCTTCCAGTTTCTTGTAAGTAATGCCTATTGCCAGTGAGCACATGGAGCCTGATAGAATTCATTCGCTAATGTAGGACATTTTGGGTTACTAGAAAAAGCTCACTTCATTTATTAATTTGTGTTTTTCGTTATAAATGTAGCACATCTTTACTTCTTTTAGCAAGTAGAAATACTAAAAGATATTTTAAACATGGAAGAAGAAAAAATGCTCACACCCTACAACTCAAAGATCTCTATTGTTTAGATTTTGGGTAATTTCGTTCTGTGATTATTTCTACAAATTTAAGACTGTGGACTTCCAGTAAATGCCATTTTGAATGTGTTCACTTTAGTAAGTTTCTTAAGGACTTTCTTCTGCCTTTTGATCCTTTTGTAATTCCTCCCTGTGTTGGCTTGGAGAAAAACACAGAGAATGCTCTGTTTAAAAGCAGAACAAATGAAGAAGCAGACATACAAATAAAAATAATGAACCAACAATACGAGAGGAGCCTACCATTCTAAGTATCATCGTGTGCAGAAAATGCTTATTTTCTCCGCAGTTCCTCTTCAAATGGTGGCCTAGCAGGGAAGGTAGGATCATGAGGAAGTGAATGCTGGTAGGCATAAGTGGATATCTGTGTTAATGAATTACACAGCATTTTCAGCAGATCTAAATAGTTTTAAAAATCATTTAGAAATGATTTAAAATGTCATTCTCTTTTTTTCTGTTTGTTTTTTTTTTGTGTGTGTGTGTGTGAGGAAGACTAGCCCTGAGCTAACATCCGATGCCAATCCTCCTCGTTTTGCTGAGGAAGATTGGCCCTGGGCTATCATCCGTGCCCATCTCCCTCTGCTTTATATGGGATGCCACCACAGCATAGCTTGACAAGTGGTGCATTGGTCCATGCCTGGGATCTGAACCTGCGAACCCCGGGTCCCTGGAGTGGAGTGCGTGAACTTAACCGCTACACCACCGGGACGCCCCCGTCTTTCTCTTTTGACTGTAGGATATAGCAGACATTTGAGCAACTCACTGTGGACATTGCTGGTAAAGGGTGTGCTAAAATCAAGGATGGATTCGGGTTTTGTGGGGCCTAAAACTTGTATAATTTTGCAGACCACATTTTAGAAAAATTAATACAACTTTATAAATATAAAATTAAGTACAACAGTGAATAGTTATTTGGCATGAGAAAAGAATCATAAAAATTACAAATTTTAGAAAGCTGATAAATATCACCAACATCACAAAATCCAGAAGAAACACAATATTTTTATTAAGTCACTGCTTGACATATTTCTGTATATTCTTTCTCCATTTTTTGGCTCTCATACTTTAATTGCTTCTTTATTTCTCAATGATTTTGCAATATCATTTTTGTGGAAAATATAGAAAGTTGTCAGTTTTCTTCTAGCATAGTTGATCAGAATTTGTGTTTTATTATTGATAATTGAGATACATACGACATGTGCAAACAGTCATCATTGTTTGTAGTACTGCTAATGGGTTATACCTTGCAAAGATAGGAATTCTGATAAATTCAATCTCATACTTTTTCCATCAAAAAGAAAAAATCAGTACACAGTGTTCATTAGTTATATATGTTGAATTATCAAATATATTTCTGACAGAAATATATGCATTGATGAAAAGCAGTTCCTTCACTTAAAATTTTACACATCTGAGGACTGGAAGAATTTTCTACAGCCCATATTCCAGCTTCATGTATTTTAAACCCTGTTTCTCCCCCACTAGTCATATCCTTCCAGGCCAAGCGCTATTTACTATTTCCATCTCTGTTTCATCCTCCTAGTGCTATTAATACTCTTCTCTAGGTCTTCTTCAGTCTATTATATTTTACTGAGATAATTTTTAAACTAAGGTGATATTATCTAGGACAAAGACTGATAAGGACAACAGTGTTAGTAGCTAATAAGTGTCAAGCTTGTGCTAAGCACTGTACCATCAATCCTTGAAGCAACCCACTAGGGTAATTACTGGCCTGATCCCAATTTTACAGATAAGAGCATTGAACTTGTTGGGATTTCTATCCAGATCTATCAAACTCCAAAGCTTGTATTCCAAACATTGCAAACCTTTCTTCAGCAATTTATATTTGAGATGGGGTAGTTTGAATCCAATCATGACCCCATATTTTTATTAGTATGAATATATTAATAAAATATTAATAATATAATTACACAAATTATTGCTGTATATTTTCTAATCATAATTCCCCATACTCTTGGTTTTTCTTAATTTAGCAGTTCTAGCCCTTTCAACAACAAATCATTTTATAATAAATTATCTGTAAAACTAAAAATGTTTAAGTCAAAGGTAATTAGAATAAAATTTAATATTTTAGAGTTCTATGCAATAATTCATTATATTGTAATAAGAAAAGATCCAATACTTAATTCAAAAAATTAGTAACACAAAATAAAATGGCCAATCCTTATAAGCTGAAATATAGAATTTGCTTATTTCATCAGTATTTTTATTTGAACTGCTTCTAGTCTGTGCATGAATATGAAATATTATTTTTCCTCATCTTCCTTGTAAAGGTTCAGAAGTGTGTGTGTATCTACACGAATTCCCACCTTTGCCAAGCAAATTGGCAAAGTCAATACAATCATAAAGTCAAAACCTATCCGATTCTTCCTTTTCTCATTGCGGAATAAGAAGTTTGCTGTATTTGGAGGAGGGGAGTCTCTCTTTTAACTCCTAAAGCTCAGGTGGCACTTTACTTAAACTTAACTATCACGACTTAACCATTTCTAATGAGTTTGCTTTGATTAGGTCTACTCTCTCGCCCTTGTTTTAAGACACTTCTTCACAGGCAAAGGGACAGAAATCAATAAGTGCCTGTCCTGAGGGTGGCCTCTATATGCGGGACCATACCTCTCTGTATTCATGTTACTTGGTTGTTCTCCAAAGGGTAATTATCTAACCAAACAAATTTATCTCATTTTAAATGTTTATTAGAGATATTAATAAGCAGGAATTCTGGAGGCAGATGCTTGCATTTGAATCCCACCTCTACTGCATACTCGCTGTGTTTACCTTTGGCAAATGATTGAATCTTTTGTGCCTCAGTTTCCTCATCTGTCCATCAAGGATAACAAATAGTGCCTACCTAGTGGATTGTTAGGCGGCTTGCATTTGTAAATACATGTAAATGCTTGAAACGCCGAGCATTACACACTAAACTCTCAATAAATCTTAGCTGTTATTTTATTTTATTTTTTTGTTGGGGAAGATGAGCCCTGAGCTAACATCTGTTGCCAATCCTCCTCTTTTTGCTGAGGAAGATTGGCCCTGGGCTATCATCTGTGCCCATCTTCCTCTACTTTATATGTGGGACGCCTGCCACAGCATGGCTTGATAAGCAGTCCGTATGTCCGTGCCCGGGATCCGAACCTGCCAACCCTGGGCCACTGGAGCAGAGCGCATGAACTTAACCCACTATGCCACCGGGCTGGCCCCTTAGCTGTTATTTTTAATAGCAGGCTGACTCTAGCTACTAGGTGGAATGATTCGAGATGTGTCAGGATTGGTTCTCTAACTACACTGTTTCTACTACCACCAGCCACAGTGTCTGAAATGATATTATCAAAGATTCATTGGGAACTTGCTAATAAATGCAGATTCCCCTCAGAAGGGTGATAAGTCAGTATTTCTGCATTTTTTTTAAGGTATAATTAACATATAACATTATATTAATTTAAGGTGTACAATATAATTATTTGATTTGATATTTGTATAAAAGGATCACCACAGTAAGTCTAGTTAACATCTGTCATAGTTACAATAGTTACAATTAGTTAAAATAGTTACAAACATAGTTACAGATTTTTTTCTTGTGATGAGAACTTTTAAGATCTGCTCTCTTAGCAACTTTCAAATATTCAATACAGTGTTATTAACAATAGTCACTATGCTGTACATTACATCCCCATGACTTATTTATTTTATAACTGAAAGTTTGTACCTTTTGACCCTCTTTGACTCATTTCGCACCCCCACCACCTCTGGCAAACACCAATCTGTTCTCTGTATCTACGAGCTCATTTTTTGTTTTTTCTTTAGATTCCACATGTAAGTGAGATCATATGGTATTTGTCTTTGTCTGCGTGTTTTTTAAGAATGTTAATAGGTGGTAGGAAAAATAAAATAAAGGAAAAGTTTGTAGCTAAAGAGATTAGGGGGCATTTGGTTAAGCACTCAGCTTTCTTTTATAGTAGGACTCTTCAGATCTTTTGATCTGCAAATGTAGTAGTTAAGTAAATTTCTAAGTAGAGTCAAAGTATGTGGCCATGGATCCAGGGGTATTTCTTACTCCCCCAACCCAACTCCTGCCTTTTTTAAAGAACATTCTTCATGTTTAGTTGTTCTTTGAGATAGACTCTGTTACACCCCTTAGGAGATCAACAGCTTAAAACCCAGTAGAACAGTATTTGTCAGTTCCACATGGGCAAGTAGTTGCAACCAAGAGAGTGTTTCGGGTTGTGGGAGAGGCTTTGAAGGAGGTGGTGGGAAGGTACCAAAGGCAAAGGAAGCTGTCCTATTTTGTAGGAGTCTGTGGCTAAGATGGACTATACTGCAGAAACCCCATCAACTCTGATGCATAAAACTGGCTCCAGTCTGCATGTGTATGATGAAAACTGTAGTGACCCAGACCAGTACTGAATTTGACTTGTTAAGTAACTTAGTTGAAAGATGGAGGCTGGTTGCTGAGGCAGTTTCAAAACGAGGGTCTTACTGGTTCATGGACTCATGTGCTAACATGCTGTTCCCCAGCCAGATAATGGCAGCTCAAGCAATCAGTTATATTTAGAAACAATTTGAAATGTAAATTACCTGAGTTCTAGCTTAACACTTCCTCAAGGTAATTGGGACAATTTTGTTTATGAGAAAGAAAAAGAAAGATCAGTTTTATGAAAGTAGTAATACCCCAAATAAGTTCATTGACTGGATATACTATGACTATATTTATTATGTTATGTTATATTCCATTATATTATATTAATAAAGAATATATATATTACAACATGACTCTGTTGTTAAAGATGATACTTTACAGATGATCAAGTTTGTAGCTGGCCAATTCTTTTTAAGATTTCAAAGCACAAGCTTTTATTTTTGTAATCAGTTTCTGTTTTTATAAATGTGACTCCTTGAATAAAAGGAAAATCCTCAAACTTTAAAAACATTGTTTACTGAATGCTCCATTTACGCATGAACATAATGGGTGGATTATATTTCCTTCAACATGCATAACTTTTATGAAAAATCATCAGAAATATATTGGGTTTTGGTTTTGGTTTCATTACTTTGAAATTTTGAGAAATATTTGGACCCAGTTAGTGTAACAAACTTTTTTTCCCCGTAGTATCATTCTATTTCTGTATCTGTAGTTACAAATTTCTGGATCTGAAAAATGTTCAATTTATGTCATAAAATAGCGCTGGCCGTATTTCTAAATATATTGGCATTAGAATAAGGCTAGCTTTTCCGCTAGTGCTTCCACATCTACCTTTTAAAATTTAGGTTTCTTATATTTTCTTTTGATTGCCAATCTAGTATACTCATGGTTTGCTACCATTTTGGAATCTGCCAGTAAGAAATGACCTTAGACATTGTTGAGAAATATGTGTCATTCTTTCCCATTATCATCTGTTTTGTTTGTTTTTTTTTTTTTGGCTGACATCTGTTCTGAGTAGCCAGATCCACTTTAGCCAGGCAGTCCCTTTGTGCTAAATGTTACTTGACCTTCAAGAATCTGTAGTCCAGCCAGGATTGGGTCAGATTTGATTGTCTCCAGTTTTAGATACCTGGCCAACTTCTCTGGCCAGAATTAGGCTTTGACACTCCCAAACGTCTGTAGATGATTTCATGAAAAGTATGCTATCCTTTCACTTTGTCTGCAGTCTGCCTCTACAGTGAAAATAATGGACATTGTGTGTTAGTGCTATTTTCTTTTGAAACATCTTATCTGGTGCAGTTTCTTTCTCTTCCTTCCTCCCTTTCTTCCTCCTTCCCTGTCTCTCTCTCTCCCTTCATTCCTTCATTCTTTCTTTCCTTTCTTTTTTCTGTCTCTCCTTCTCTCTTTTTCTCTCTCTCTCCTCTACGCTCCTTCCTTCTTCCTCCCTCCCTCTCTTTCTTCCTTTCTCTTTTTATTTTTCTTTCTCTTTCTTCCCCCCCCCGCCCCTTCTCTTATTCCTCTTACTTCTTATTTTTCTGAGGGTGGTGATGGCTGGAAACATTCACATGCTGTTTTTGTATATCTGGTTCCTCTTGCTGATACTCTTAGGAAGACCTTTCTAGCAAGGCAGGTGAGAGAGGGTTGTGACGGCAACTGCCACCCAGCTGGGATGGACCAGTAATACTGCCTGAGAAAAGCTTTGTAGAGTCTACACTTTTGTAGTAATAGAACATTTGCCACAGATTGTGGTTTATATTCATGGCAGGCCTTGTGTGTATTTGTGACATTGGCACCATTGAAAGCCTAGGAAAAAAATTCTCTAAGACCAACCAATTGCTGCCTCTACATAGACATGGTAAAACAGCAGGTGGTGAAAGAATTCTACAAAGAATGGTGGTTTGGGACTAGTCATACAGTGGATTAAATGTAGGTTTTTGTAGTTTTGATGCCTCTTACACAATAAGCAATAAGACACAATAAGCAAGTCTCACCTGAAAAATAAAATGGGGTGTCTTTTTCTACTGTAGAAGTGTCTTACATGCTTTTCTGTAGTGCCAAACCCTGGTCATGTGGCTCCTGGAGCATATTTATGACCCCAAAAGCCAATTATATTGTTCAGTGCCTCTGTGAAGTGAAAAAATATGGTTCCAAGCAGTGGTCATGTGAAGAAAGATGTCGTATCAGCTTTGTCCATCCCTTTTTCAAGCCAAACAGTATAATATAACCTTTGAGACAGGCCTGGCATCACAGACACCAAGATTATTAGTGTCATTTTTTGGAACAACATATTGAGGGCTTAAGAAGATATGTGAAGCACTGTTCTAGGTGGTGGGGACACTATGGTGAAATGACAGACAAAGATTCTAGGGAGATACAGATAGAAAACCAATAAACATACAGGGAAACCATCGGATTAGCAGAGGTCTAAGTGTGATGCAGAGAAATAAAATAGGGTGATGTGACAAGAAGTGACTGAGGCAATGGGGGTGGTCAGGAAGAGATGATATTTAGGTTGAAAGCTGGAAGAAAAGAAAGTGCCAGATGTGGGGAAAATCAGGAGGATCAGGTGACAAAATATATCAGGCAAAGGAAACTGCTAAGAAGGTCAGTGAGCTATGGGGAGGGTGTTAGAAGACCAAGTCAAAGAGATGGGAAGAAGCCAGACCTTGTATGGCTTAATAAGCCAGAATAAAAGGTTTAATTGTCGGTGAAACAGGGGGCCGTGGAAGATTTTAAGCAGAAGAATGATATGGTATGATTTCCTTTTTGAAAAAGATCACCTTGCTGGGTAGAGAGTGGAATTGGGGTGGGGCAAGAGTCTAAGGTGGAGGTTCTTATTTTCCAGGTGAGAAAGATTGGTGGCTTGGACTATAGTAGCAATAAGGGAGATTGGAAAGAAGTAATGGATTTGAGATATGTTTTGAGGTAGCTTGACAAGACTCCATGATGAACGTGACATGTGGAGTGAGAGAAAGAGGAAACAGTGATAACTCTCAGATTTTAGGTGTGAGGAAGAGTACTGATGTGCCATTTCCTGAGATGGGGACCACTAGGGGAGCAGTGGGTTTAGACAGCAAACTCAAGAGTTCTGTTTTGGCCATGGAGAGTTTGAGATTCCTGTTAGACGTTCCCATGGAGACATCAAGTAGGCAGTTGTGTACCCAAAACTGGAGCCTCACAGAGAGGTTAGGGCTGGAGATTTAGGTGACACCAGCAGTTGGAAGATGCTCTTTAGAGCAATGGAATTGGATGGGATCATCTAAGGGCAGTAAATTGTCAGAAAAGAGAAGGAGGCCCAGAACAGAGTCTTCATGCTCCCCTACTTTTATGGTCTAGAGAAAGATCTAGTAAATGAGACAGAGAAGGAGTAGTTAGTAAGTGGGAGGAAAACAAGGAGAGTATGATATCCCAGAAGCTAAGGGAAGATAGCATTTTTAAAAATGAGGCAAAAATGGCTTTAAGTTTTGTGGGATTTGAAGCTTAATCAATGTGGGAGTCCTTTTAAAGATAAATCATGCAGAATTATTAATACAAAAATAGGTACTAATGTGATTATTTAAAAGGAGAAAGAAGCCACGAGAAATTACAAAGTAAAGAGCTAAAAAATGTCATAAATATCGCAAAATTCAAGAAAAAAATAATAATTATTAATTGATACACTTGTTGCACTTATATAACCCCTTTTCCTCTACTTTTTTTGGGAGGAGGGAGTGCTTATTCTTGGATTGTTTCTTCATATTACAACAATTTTGTAATATATTCTGTAGAAATAGTAGAAGAGTGATTGATTCAGTATTTATCATGACTGGTTAAAATTATATTTTTATTACTGATAAATTTAGAAGAGTTCTTTTAGTATCATAGCCTATTACTCAGAATGTCATGTAAAGTTTTAGAATTATTGTCAAAATGTAGGAAGCGTCTATCAAGTTTCTTTCATGTATGAGCTTTATGATTTCAGGGCATTTCAAGTTTTCACGCACAATGACTAATTATAAATAATCTTTGAATAGACGACACTCATAAACCGATTTGTTACTGATGTTTTTGTGTCATCACCCAGGAAGGCATTTCTGCCCTGGGGACAACTAGCAATAACTGAACTATACAAGGAAATTACTGTGAACCACAGAAATATATCCCACTGAACCCAAACTGAATATACTGCCAACTCAATTTCTATCTATGCAGATCCCCCAAATGCTTGCCAGTGCCCCCCAACATAAGGGCATATATGATAGAGGAAGTCAAAGTGAAGGAGACAGCAGTCTTAACAAGTTGAGGTTAAAATACCTTATTTTTGCAAACTTAAAATGCATCATGGATACCTTGTTAGGGCCCTTCCCTGGGCCTTAGAAGTGGCCTGTGCAAATAAGGGATCTGAACCTTAAACTTCTTTAGCTTCCTCTGCGGGGAGAGAGTAATAAGGTGAAGTGCATACAGGACAGGCAAAAGATCAGGTGAGATAAAAACAGAAAGGAACCCACTGGATTTATACTCAAAAATTAACTATTTATTATAAAAAAATAGGTCTAGGTCTTTGGTGAAAATTTCTGTGTCAGTAGCAATATGATGTGCCTGGCAAATAACACCGGTAAAATCTCCGGGCTAGCAGAGATAAGTGGTTACATTTTTAGATATGAGCGACATGGGATGGCTACCTCTTTTCCTCTCTGAAACAAAGGAAAAGACAAACTTTAGCTGACATATGCTGCGTTAGGGTCAGAAGTTTTGCCTTTTAGAACCAATTGTGCTCTTTATGTTGAATATCTACTATCAAATGTGTAAATGAAGATATAAATGATTAAGATAAAGAAGAGTTTGGAGCAAAGAGCTTTCTCAATTAAATTTGGATCCTTTTCATCTCACATCTCAAATTCTGAGTTGTTTTTGAACACAGGAAAAACCTAAGTAGACTTCAGGTCTACATTTTGTTAAATTTATTTTCAAATGTGGTGTCAGGGAGAATGTCCTGACTCAAATTCTGCAATAATTGAATATAAACTTAATGTCTTTGCTTGCAATTGACTGAAGTTCTATTCTTAAAGTCAAATAAATTTGGGTTGAGATCATAGAATTTGTCTAAATAATCATCAATATTAACTGCATGAAAATAGGTCAGAATGGAAATTAGAAGGCGGACTTGGAAGAGAAGAGGGACGTGAATAGAAGGACTGGGCTCCCCCCCATGGTCTTGATGGCAGCTTCTTTCACTGCTCCCTTTGCTTGTTCATGTTGCCAGTTAGAATAACAGCAAAAAAAGGCATAGGGAATTCTCCGATATCAGTATTTATTTAGTAAATTCTGACTGAAGCTAGAGCCCTTGTATGATCTACAATCTGTTCTGCTCAGACCAATCATTAGAACAGTTGCCTGTGATGGGAATGGAGCTGTGAGTGAAGAATCTGAGAGAAATGAAAAGAAAATGGCACTGATGCTTAGAATTGCTTTAGACCTCTCTGAATTTTCTTTCTTGTCTGAGTCAAGAAAAGGCTGTTTGACCTGTGAAAAATCATTTTGTTGTTACTTTTCTTGCCATTTAAAAATATCAATTTTAGGTTTTTAATTTGAATTGGCAGATTTGTTAAGGAGGATGAGGGAGGAAGTCATGAGCAAGTTTCCTACATGGTTTATTCAACCAAACCAGAGAAGGGAAAGAAGAAATGTTAAATTAGCTAGTTCAACCTTCTATCCAGAAACTATATTCTCAACAGATGGTGAGTCAGCCTTTACATGAATAGTCTCCTCTCCTGAGTTGGCCCTGCACATATTGTTGGAAAGCTATGGTTTGTAAGACCTCAAATTAAATTCATCGGGGATCTTCTCTTTCACATGGTCCTTCACATATTTGGAGACTTCATCACAGCTTTCCCTTTGAAGGTTAAACAGCCTCAGGTTGTTTGTTCTGCATTCGAGATGGTGTTTGGATTATGCACCACTCTGATCACCTTTCTTTTGGTGACGCTTGCTCACCTTCCTTCCTGGAAGAGCCCTGATTTTGTTCATTGTTCTGTCCTCCCAGTTGATTTTGGGGGATGATCGCCCTCCCCAGCTCGGGACAAGTCATGGTTAGTATGAGCCATTCATCGTGGTCTCATTCCCCTTGCCAGGGATTGGTTTAGCACAGTCACGTGACCAGTCCTGGCCCTGGGACCTGAGAGGAAGTCAACCAGAGGACATTTGAAAAGACTTGTTCCCAAATAAAAGGGTACATGGAGGAAATGTCTTATTTCCTTCCTTCCTCTCTTCCTTCCTTCTTTCTTTCTTTCTTTCTCTCTTTCGCTCTTTCTCTCTTTCTCTCTTTCTTTCTTTCCTCCCTCCCTTCCTTCCCTCTTTACTTCCTTTCTCCCTCCCTGTCTTCCTCCCCATCTTCCAGAATTGTCACTAGTTGACACCTAGAACTGCTGCAGTTAGCTTGGAAACATTAGGAGAGACATCACTGGAGTATAAAGATACAAGGTACAAAGGTTGAAAGTCCTGGAATCTTTGAGGTCAAGTTGAGCAGCCGAGCACTAACTTCTTGTATATGAGATGATTAATCCTCTTCTCTTTCTATTTCTTACAGTTTTCTCTTCTGTCACTTGCTACTCAAAGTCTCCTAACTGATAGATACTTAATCCCTTGTATTGTTTATTTTAATTCACCTGCAACCTCTGTCAATCAATGTTACCCTTACTATTGCTTGTAATATCTTCTCCATGGAATTTTTATATTTAATTGAAATCTTTCTTTAATGATTCATAAACATAGGCAAAGGCACATGACATGGTTGATACAAAAATCAAATTGTCTTCTAAAACGTTATCCTGAGTTAAGGTGGCTGTGCACTTGGCAGCGTTTTTCTGCAGAGGGTGTAACCCTCTGTTACAGCGCTGCTGAAACACTAGCTGGTTTGGGCCTATGATTTCCTTAAGGAAGTGCCGCCACCTCATGTACTTTACATTTGCTTAGCTGGTCTGTTTTTTACAACTAGGTCTTGCCGATAAAAGTAACATTTTTTTATTTCGCTCTTGTTGGCTCTATTTTCCTGTTCAACCTTTCAAAATAAATGCATTAAAAAATCCTATTTTTAGAGAACTGCTTTCCCCATAGTACCATGTTATTGAGGACTATGTATTTAACTGAGGCTTTGAAACAGGTTGAGAAACCTTGCCACGGATTATTAGAACATTTGGTGGCTGTGCTAGTTGGCTGAGGTAAAGTATGTTCTGTTTGTGGCATTAGACTCAGGAGAAGAGTTTTTTCTCAATTTTTCCTCTCTCTTTGTCCTCCCAGATTTATGCTTATAATTATAGACAAGTATTTATTTCATGCTCTTTCCATACACAAAATAGATGCCCATGTCATTTACTGCTACCAAGTGTTATCTATTTTTAAACAGCTTTATTGAGATATAATGCACCCATTTAAAAGTTAATGGTTTCAAGTATATTCACAGAGTTGTACCATCATCACCACAGTCAATTTTAGAACATTTTCATCACTCCTTGGACCCGTTAGTGGTCACTCTCCATTTCTTCCCATTCCTTTTCCTCTCCTCTCAGTCTAGGCAACCGCTAATCTATTTTCTGTCTCTCTGGATTTGCCTATTCTAGGCATTTAGTATAAGTGGAATTACACAATATGTGTTCTTTTGTGACTGGTTTCTTCCATTTAGCCTGTTTTCAAGGTTCATCCATGTTGTAGCATGCATCAGTTCTTTGTTCCTTTTTATTACAGAATAGTATTCCATTGTATGGCTATACCACATTTTATTTATCCATTCTTCAGTTAAGGGACATTTGGCTTGTTTCTACTTTTTAGCTATTATGAATTATCTAGTACTGTGACCTGAATTTATCCTTTAGCTTCCTTCAGTTTGCATCCCAATTTGCAAAGTTAAATAGGTAAACCATGCTATTTTCCTTTGATTATTTATATATGTCATTTCCATGTGATCACTTACTTCCTTAAAACATGTTTATAGTTTCGCACAAAACAAGAAGAATGAAAGAAAGAAAACTCAGCCATCCAAAACACATTCAAACACAAACATCCATACACGTAAATCCCTGGATTTAAAAAGTTAGAGAAGTTCACTTGTGAACACATTACTTTTAACACAGATGGTAATTGTAAACCTGGATTTAGATTTAAATTGGAAAAAAATACTCTGAGGTGTTTAATGTTTATCCTTAAATGTCCAGGATAAGACCATGATGACAGCTACCAACTTATTTTTTATGATCTTGGAAAGACATGAGAGGAATAAGTTTTTATCATGTGTCACACACAGAGATTTACGTACCGCTTTTACCTCCCCATTTAGAATTCGGTGAGGGTAGCAGGGAATTCTTTCCTTATTTGTTTTTCTAGGAACAGGAGAAGGAACTGTCTGTGCATTTATATGTTTGTATTTTCTCCTCAGAAGGAAAGTCAGCACCGACCTGTTTTTACTCAGACACACACAGCAGTAGCCATGCAGCTGTGTCCTCCTGCCTGCTGCCATTGTAGCCAGTAACTGAGCTTTTGAAGTTTCCTGCAGGATGTGGTAATACATACAAGGACTATTCATTAGAGTGATTACTTACCCCTGTATTTCAATTCCATAAATATATGGCCCTGTCTGAGGCCCTGAGATAGCCATTCTGCAGCTCATTAGGCTCATGTTAGTCGGAAGTGGTGACCCATAAATCACACTTGAGTGACTACAGATGACCATCAGAATGACCAATATGAGTCTTCCTATTGCCAAGATTTTGAGGAAAAATTGACCTAATAATGGTAAAAACATGAGACAGGATTGATTGAATTGGGAATGTGAATGAGGCTTCCAGGACCATTTGTTTGTTTTTTTTTTTTTGCTTTCCACTCTAGTGTCTCTGGATCTCAGATTCCCCTAATTGGATACATTACCTGTTAAAATTGCATTAATTTACTTTAATACAGATTGTTCTTGATTGCCTAATAATGAACCAGTTGTGAACAAGGCTTAAGCTACTCTATCTTTTGTGGAAAATTAATTCAGCACACTTCTGTGAGAATCAATTGCCAGGGAATGTGCTGAATAAGACAAGTCATGACTCTCAATCAGATCACTGTCTAGGTGCAGATAAAGACTTTTTTTTTTTTTTTTTTTTTGTGAGGAAGATCAGCCCTGAGCTAACATCCATGCTAATCCTCCTCTTTTTGCTCAGGAAGACCGGCTCTGAGCTAACATCTATTGCCAATCCTCCTCCTTTTTTTTTTCCCCCAAAGCCCCAGTAGATAGTTATACGTCATAGTTGCACATCCTTCTAGTTGCTGTATGTGGGACGTGGCCTCAGCATGGCCGGAGAAGCGGTGCATCAGTGCGCACCTGGGATCCGAACCCGGGACGCCAATAGCAGAGCGCGTGCACTTAACCGCTAAGCCACCAGGCCGGCCCCAGATAAAGACATTTTTAACACTAGAGGGTGAACTTCATGATGATAGGGACTCAAACCGTTTTTACTAAACATTGTAAATCTATTCCTAGGCACAGTCCTTGATACGTGGTAAGCATTCAACAAACATTTTTTGAATGAGTGAATGCATAATTATAATATGGTGTTAAAGTGCCATAATGGAAGTGTGAAGAACACAGAAGGACCTGACTTCGCCCTGGTGAAGGAGGGAGATTTAGGTATACATGTTTTTTAGCTGGGTTGTGGTGACTGAATAGGATTTCACCAGGCAGATAAGAGCAGGGAACTAAATTATGAAAATTACTTCCCATGTCCTAGACATCATGATGGATAAGTTATTTAATGCTCATATTAATTGAGCAAGGTAGTATTATTATCCCATTGTATTATTATTGTAGTATTATATTAACATATTAGTATATACTATAATAATCCTTCTATTATTATAGTAGTATTATTGTTATACAAAGTGGAAAACTGAAGTTTGGAAATATTAGGTGACTACCCCAAGGTCGAAGATCTTCCAGTGGTGGGTCTAATTTTTGAACTCAAGGATATCTGTTATTTATTTCCACATGAGTAACAAGTAACTTCCCAGGTAAGAGCCAAAGATCTAATTTCAGGAGGTAAAAAACAGAAAACTGCCTCATTCTTGCCACTAGTTAAGATGTATCAGTAAGCTTTTTTCGTGTAGTGCTGCCTCTCCTGGCACTCTGGGCGATGCTCTGCAGTGCTCCTCATCTGGGCAATCTCTCTGCAGTGCTCCCCCATCTAGGAATCCCTCTCAGGTGCTCCCCTCTGGTTTCTCACTTGGAATCCAGCCACCACACTGTGAGAAGCACTAGCCACATGGTGAGGCATGTCTTTGAGACATGGCAATCTAGGTGCCAGAGATGTGAGTGAAGATCCTCTGGATGATTGTAAACCTCAGAATTTTGAGTCCCTCTAGCCCTTTAAATCTTCTCAGCTAGTCCCCAGACATTGTGGAACAAAGACAAGCCATACTTATTGTGCCCTCTCTGATATCCTGATCCACAGAACCCGAAGAAGACATGATGGCTGGAGCTGCAGCAATCATCTAGTGACCTCGAGGAAAAGGCCATAATAATTGCCCAGATGTGGGCAATCAAAGTTGCAGAATCAATAAATGTAGCCATTTACCGAGGACCTCCATCTCATTTTGATGTGTTTGGGGAGCACCACAAAATGGTTCTGTGTGGGAAAAGGCTATGAATATTTAAGCTGGTAGCTACAGTATTGAGTAGACCGATGAATAAATCAAAACCAGTTCTGTGTTTAGCCTTTTTCCCATGACAAAGATGCAGCCTCTGATGAGAGAACCATTGTAACAGGAGTAGGATGCTCCTAACCTGGAGGGCATTGTTGGCATATAGAATGAAGAATGGGCAATTGTGAAAGATGGGACTGCAATTTTTGATAACGGACTCCAAAGGATACTTAAAGTGGTTTGAGTAATCTGTGGCCATACACAAGAGTTGGGTACCATGCAATTTCTAAATTAACTCCTTTGGAATGCATAGAGACCAAGGTGTTATCCATTTCTCTGCCTTAGCCCCAGGGTCCAAACCTGGCAGAAAAGGCTGCTCAGCCTCTTTCCAGCGTGCTTTATGCCCCACTCCATCCTCAAGGGGCTGAATCCCTGTCTCTCTCAAACAGTGATATAATTCAAATAATCATTCAAGAACCCTCAACTCCTATCTTACTCCATGTACAAAAATTAATTTGAGATGGATCATAGACCTGTACGTAAACCTAGAACCAAAAATCTTCTAATAGAAAGTTTTGGTGTAGACAAAGATTTCCTCAACAGGACATTAAAAACAGTAACTATAAAAACTATTGATAAGTTTGACTTAACTAAAATTTAAAGTTCTGCTCATGACAAGACACAATTAAAATAATGAAGAGACAAACCACAGATTGGGAAGAAATATTCACAACATATATATCTGAAAAACAATTTGTGTACTGAATATTTAAAGAAATCCTACAAACCTATAATGAAAAGATGAACAATCTAATTTTTAAAAATAGATAAAAGAATTGAACAGACACCTTACAAAATATATGAAATATCAATAAGTACATGAAAGGTTTGGTACATTCATACAATAGAATAGTACTCAACAATAGTAATAAGAAACTACTGACCCATGCAACATCGTACGGGTGAATCTCAAAAACATGCTGTGCGAAAGAAGCCAGATTCAAAAATCTACATATGTTATGATTCTGTTTATATGAAGTCTGAGAAAAGGTAAAAAAAAAAAAAAAATCTCTGATGGTAGAATCAGAAAATGGTTGCCTGGGGAGGGGAGAGAGAAATTGACTGGACAGGGTCATGAAAGACCCTTTTGATTCTGACAGGTGTGTCAGAATTTTGTTTTTAGTGTTGGTTGCACAGGTATTTGCAATTGTGAAGACTCATTGTACTGAAACCCTAAGATTTATGTTTGTATTGTATATTAATTTTACATGAATTAAAAATGACACGCAAAAGTAGTGGTAATTTTCTCGTCAGAATTCTTTTTTTTTTTTTTTTTGGTGATGAAGATTAGCCCTCAGCTAACATCCATTGCCAATCCTCCTCTTTTTGCTGAGGAAGATTGGCCCTGGGCTAACATCCGTGCCCATCTTCCTCTACTTTCTATGTGGGACGCCTGCCACAGCATGGCTTGATAAGCAGTGCATAGGTCCATGCCCGGGATCGGAACCTGCAAACCCCGGGCCACTGAAGCGGAGCATGCAAACTTAACCACTATGCCACTGGGCCAGCCACCTCATCAGAATTCTTCTGGTAAAAAAAGTAGAAATCCAAATTGAATAGATGTATTTTCCTCCCATGAGACTTAATGAAATTATTTTGATTTTATTTGTGGATGGCCAAAATTGACACAGTGAACATTTTTAACTTTCCTGAATTGTTCCTCTTGTATGAAGTGCTCATCTGCACTGTGCTATATCTTCACAGGAAGAAGGAAGTGTGTCCAAAGGCATGGGGGAATATGAGCTTGTAAGGAGGTTGCTGAGGCTGATGTATAAGGTGTGACAGCATTGCTGTGGGCCAGGTGTTGAAAGGCACTCGGGGCCTACTTGTTAAAGGAATGACTTGGCAAGAGATGAGGTGTTTGGGGGACTGAATGAGCATCATATACTATGCTAAGAAGTTCAGACTTCATCTTCTAGGAAACAGATATCCATGGAAGTTTTTAAGCTGGGAAGTGATTTTTTTTCCCCCTCAAGAAGTTGACTGACTTTGTGGAGAGGAAGCTAAAATTTGGAGAAACTGGGACATTAGTATGTTAATGTGATGTTTCTGCTGTAGAGCAATTGATCTAAGAGAAAAATATCTTTTAGATTCTAATATTTTACCAGATTTTGATGCATGATTATAAAATAGAATTCAGACCATTGTCTTTTTTGAAGGGTGTTTGAAAAATACTGTGAAACTCATCTTTCACTTGCCCATTTAATACTTTTTTTACATTATTAGTATTATATAATTATTATTCTTTCAGGCAGTTACAAGTGACATTTATCAAAATTGTGAAGTTTAAAATATTAGTAGTATTTCATTGTAAATTATTTTGCTTTTCTTTTCTATTGGAAGTAGAAAAGCTGTTAACTGATGTTCTGTATATCTTCTGAAATTTTGCATTGACATTGTCAGATGTAATCCTTTTTTAAAAATCATCAATATCCTTCTTAGTGAACTCAGACAATTGAAGAATGAAAAATAAACAAAAAGATATAATTGGAGAAGGAAGCCACATTTTTTCTTTTAGGGGATTATTGCTTTTGGAAATATATTTAAAAGGTTCAGCAAACATCTTTTCAGAAAGTGATTTATTTAAACAAAATTACTATGCCAAGGTAAGTCTTATACCAGTAACATAGCAACTGTAGGTACACATTTAATTTTGTGAGCAAGATGGCAAGAAAAATGTCTTGAGCTTGAAATGAATGTCTGTTGCCAATTCAATAATGTAAAATATCTCACATGAAGGAAAACCACTGGTTATGATGGTGATTTCTTATAACATTTTAATCTAAATAATATGATTTTGTCATTCATATTTTAAAAGAAGGAACCTTAGGAATTGTTAAAAGATCACGCTGGTCACTGTTAGTTGTTATATATACAACATTTAAGAAATACTTCATCTGAAAAAAGGAAAAAATGATGGAAACAGATGACTGCATTATTTGACTCAAGACTTACTCATACACAGTTTCATTTAAAAGGAACTAAAGGTGGTGGAGGGAAAACATGTGGTTTGGCACTTGAATGTCATAAAGCAAAGTTAATATACTTTATTCAGTAAAGCTTTTTGAAAAATGAGCTAATTCTCAGGAAGCTACTATTTTACTGTTGTTGCTCAAGGTAATTAGTTACTGTAATAGTAAGAATTCTGATTGCATTTTGTGAATAAATATTTAATGAAATGGCATGTACTACTTTTCTTGCAAAAAATAAATATATTTTAATGGCCATTTAAGTTACATTGGTTCAATCCCAAGGTCCCAAACCACAAAAAATTAACTGCAGCTTAATTTTGACTTTTCCTAATATAACATATCAAACCTTTACTTTGTGTATGCTTAAGTATATGCTACTTAGAAGATTCCACTGATTTCAAATTAGTACTTTATTATTAAGCCCTGTATAAAACAAACAATGAAGATGTGTGTAGCCAGGAGTTAGGTAACCTTGTGATTTTGAAGGTATAGCGGTAGTTAGTGGATGTGGTGGTCTTTAGCTGGTTGATCTTTTTTGATTTTAGCACTGCTTTTTTTTTTTCTTCTTCTTCTTTTTTTTGTGAGGAAGATCTGCCCTGAGCTAACATCTGCCAATCCTCCTCTTTTTGCTGAGGAAGACTCGCCCTGGGCTAACATCCATGCCCATCGTCCTCCACTTTATATGGGACGCCGCCACAGCATGGCCTGACAAGTGGTGCGTCGGTGAGCGCCCGGGATCCAAACCGGTGAACCCTGGGCCACTGCAGCAGAGTGGGCGCACTTAACCGCTTGTGCCACCAGGCCAGCCCCTTAGCACTGCTTTTCTTACAGTGTAGTACAGAGAGGGTGACCAGTCATCCCGGTTTGCCCTGGATTAAGGGGTTTCCTCAGGACATGAGACTTGGCAGTGCTAAAACTAGGGTAGTCACAGACACACCAGACAGGTTGGTCACTCTGTGTCCTTAAGACCCTTTCAGGGGTTCTGTGAGTTCAAAATTATTTTCATAATAATATTAAGACATTATTTGTTTCTTTCACACTCATTTGCACTCAGATGTACAGGAGAGTTTTCCAGAGACTGCAAGGGGTATGCTATTACAACAAATTGAATTCAGAAGCAGGTAGGAGAATCGGCTGTCTTAATAAGGCAGACATAAAGAGATTTGCAACAATGTGAAACAGTGCTACTCTTCTCACTAAATTTTTTTTTTTTAAATCATAGTTATTTTTCATCAAATATATATTTATTTTACCATGTGATAGACTTAATTGGTTTTTAAATGAATTAATAAATATTTTATAAATTGTTGGTTTAATTTCTAATATAACAAGTACCAAGAACATAACCTGTGTAAACAAAGGCTCTTTGGGAATCCTCAATAGTTTTAAAGAGTGCAAAAGGGTCCTGAGGCCAAAAAGTTTGAGAAATACTGCTTTAAAATTTTTCTGTGTGAAAGAAGGAACTTTTATTTGTGAACAATATCATACATTGAGCCTTTCAGCAGGCTTTATGGGGCCATGAATCCCTGTCTTACTCCTGTTAGCTCTGTGTGTAGTCATGCTGCTTCCCTGTGCCCAATTTCCATACATGTAGAGTAAAGGGGGGTGCTGTCAGTTTACTCTGGCTTAACCTCACTCTAAATCACAGTAGCTAAAACTCAACAGGAAGGAGCAAAAACAAAACAAAACTAAGAAAACGCTTGTGGGAACTCAAAAGGAAGAAACAATTCCATCAAACTAAACACTTATCCTATTTAATTGAAAGAATCTTATATATAGTAAGGGTACTTTTATTTGTTTCCCCAAACCTGCCTGTATTTTGCCATTACTGCTATTGGTGTATTACCTGTTATTGATTTTAATGAATATAGATATGCCACATGACTCCACCTAGCAGTTGTGAGACTGGAAAGAATTCTTGTTTTCTTCACTTTATGGGTCTGAGTTATTGTTAGTATGGAAATAATCAGTCATGTGACTCTAGGAGAGCTCATCCTAGTATTGCTTCTGTTGTCTTGATCCCCTAGAGAACTGGTTCATAGTGCACGAATACGGAGACCTGGCTGAGAGCTTTGGAACTGGTGAATATTGGTGACCACATAACCCTAGCAGAGTGTATTCTGTGTCAGTTTTTCAACTTAAACTCTTACTTGAGGGTGATAAATTGTGATAGAAATTGGGTTTATGATCATGGCCATAAACTCCTTAATATCAACTAAGGGAGATATAAATCCGTCGACAAAAAACTAGTAATCTGATAATCTTTGTGTTACAATGAATTAGTACAGATCTTTATTTTATAAACATTCAGTTACTTTGAGAATATTTTAGGAAGTTGGTTGACAAATCTTTGATGTCAGATGGTTCTAGTGGTGCAGACTATCCATGGCATTTTGCCATTTACTAAACATTAGAACTCAACATCTTTCCATGGTTGTAAAAATGCATCAAAAATCTAATTTTATGTAACTGTGCCATAATTGATTTACTTAATCCCAATTTATTGTTGCCACTTGGCATGTATAAATTTAAATTCCTAGAATTGGAAATGCTGAGTCAACAGATATATGCATTTTTAAGAATTTTGTTTCACATTGTTAAATTATGCCCCTGAAAGATTGTAATAATTTGTAATTTAAGAATGTTTAAGGATGTTTGTTTCTCCCTAACTTTGAAGTCTAGGGGGTTATCTTTCTTTTAAATCTTTGCCAATCATAAGGACATCAATGGGGGCCACCTTAGAATTCTGCCTACCATAGAACCCAACCTCAGAGTATTTGATTTAGTCGGTCTATAGTGGAGCTCCAGGATTTGCATTTCCTTTTTTTTCTAATTGAGGTAACATTGGTTTATAACATTATATAAATTTCAGGTGTACATCATTATATTTCGATTTCTGTGTCCACTACGTCATGTTCACCACCTAAAGACTAATTACCATCCGTCACCATACACGTGTGCCCTATCACTCCTTTTGCCCTCCTCCCTCCCCGCTTCCGCTCTGGTAACCACCAGTCTAATCTCTGTATCTATGTGTTTGTTTTTTGTTGTTGTTTTTATCTTCTACTTATGAGTGAAATCCTATGATATTCGACTATCTCCATCTACTTATTTCACTAAGCATAATACCTTCAAGGTCCGTCCATGTTGTCTCAAATGGCAAGATTTCATCTTTTTTTTAATAGCTGAGTAGTATTCCTTGTGTAAATATACTACATCTTCTTTATCCATTCATCCATTGAGGGGCA
The DNA here is from genome assembly GCF_057802395.1 of Ceratotherium simum simum. Lineage (NCBI taxonomy): Eukaryota > Metazoa > Chordata > Mammalia > Perissodactyla > Rhinocerotidae > Ceratotherium > Ceratotherium simum. The sequence goes on along the minus strand of NC_141907.1, from coordinate 58,728,351 downwards.
CTTCAAGTTTCCAAGTGTTGGCTATTGTGAATAATGCTGCAATGAACATAGGGGTGCAAATATCTACACATTCGTGTTTTTGTGTTCTCTGGATAAATACTCGGAAGTGGAATAGCTGGATCATATGGTAGTTCTATTCTTAATTTTTTGAAGAATCTCCATACTGTTTACCATAGTGGCCGCACCAGTTTGCACTCCCACCAGCAGTGTATGAGAGTTCCCTTCTCTCCACATCCTCTCCAACATTTGTTATTTCTTGTCATGTTAATTATAGCCATTCTGACGGTGTGAGGTGATCTCATTGTAGTTTTGATTTGTATTTCCCTAATAATTAGTGATGTTGAACATCTTTTCATGTGCCTGTTGGCCATCTGTATATCTTCTTTGGAAAAATGTCTGTTCAGATCCTTTGCCCATTTTTTAATTGGATTGTTTGTTTAGGATTTGCATTTTTTGTAGGTCTGAGATCTTCTACTCTATAAGAGTAGGAAAAACATCAGGTTAGGAGTTGAAAGATAAGAGTTCAAGTCCTAGTTTTGCCAATCACTATATGACCTTGGGCATGTCCTTTAACTTCCCTGAGTCCTGGTTTTTAAAATAGCACAAGATGGTTTTAAAGACTGAATGAGCAAATGAATGTGGAATGGGCTATATAAGTGTAAATTGACATTATTATCACCGTCATAGTACCATATACTTGGACCTCAGAAACTTAGGTGCATAACTAACTTCCCTTGGGGGACAGCGGCTCCATTTTGTTTGCACCGTTATGAATCTCAGGATGCAGACCAGCATTGGTCTCTTTACTTTGTTCTCCAGGGCTATTTAAAGATCAGGTGTGCTCAGGTTTGAAGGCAGAGGCTTGCCATTTGTATTTGATATTAGTTATATGACCAGCTATTGGCCAGCTACCCTTTTACTGGTATTTCTCCTTCCTCACTTGTCCAGTTGATTGATTTGCTGGATAGTAATAGGAAGCAAGAGAAGCCAGCCATTCTAGGAAAACTATGCTTTGTTGTTGAAAACAATTTTTTTTTCCTAATCCCAACTCACATCCCTATATATACATGTACAATTAAAAAAGAACAGCAGCATTAATCAGCTGACATACATTACAGAAAACACACCTTGTTGTTCTTTAGAGATTTTTGTAAGAAATAACAACTATAAATGCTTGGAAAATCATTTAAACATAAGCATACTATTTAACCAAAATTATGATATGAAGAGACATAGTTTAGTAACAGCACATAACTTCAATAAATTTTGTTACAGAAAGATACCATGTTTGTGTGATGTTGTATTTTCATACAGCAAGGGTGTGGGAGGAAAGATTCAGGAAGATAAAATAAAATGTGTGAAGCACATCGGACTCTGTGCCTGGCACACATTAGAGCAACAAATGTAGCTATTCAAAATAACAAATGCCTTAGCCTCATATTTCATGTGCTGGAGTCCAGGCTTGGTTTGAAGCAAGGTACAGCTTTTTTGACAGATATGCCGTCTCCTTTGCTTGGAATGGTACGAATTAGCTAACGTCGTATCTCAGAACAAGAACATTAAAGGAAACTCAAGACATGAGATGAGTGCTACAGTCAGGATAAATTTAGAAGAAAATTGAGGGAACTAGAAAAAGTCTTTATCCCTGGAGCTTGATAATGGACATCTGCCACTACTGAACTTCTAGCTGGAGAGACGCTTCAGCATTTTAATGTGACTTGCAGGCAGGGTGTGGCTTTTGATTAGGAGCTGACATTAATGATCAAGGTCAGCTGTGGTTAAAGCTTGTTTTTTCCATCATAAGAAGATCATCAGGGAAAAAAGTCAGTATATTTCAATATTGTAAACTGTATTGGGCTGTTTCAGCCATTTGGCAGCCCTATAAACAGAGTAGAGTTTCATTGAAAGAATGAGAACTGAGAAATATATGTTCTTTGCCTTCCAGCTGAAGTGGATGCTGTTCTAATGTAGAACTAGTTTCTGAGTGTTAATTTTGAGAATTGGATCTTGTTACCTTTTTTATGAAAATATCATAAATAAATATTCTGAAATATATGAAGAGTTTGTCATATATTTTCTTTTGGTGTGAGCTAAATATAATGATTATTCCATTATTGGTTGTTGGTACCATCAGTATAAAATAAGATGGAGAGGCTCAAGGTGATTGCCAAGATCACTTTCAGTTCTAAAGTTCTATCATTTTTACTAGTTCTCCTTAATACCTAGGTATTATACTCTTTAATGAGGTAGAGTAGTATGTCTGTCAGGGTCCTGGTAGGGAGTAGTGACATTCTTTAAAAGGTTTGACTGAGAAGATTTTTGATACTGAACCTCTTAATCTCAAGTTTGTGTGTCCGATGCTCAGTAAGCCAATCACTGAGACACCTGTGCTTGGAGGTAGAGAAATTTTACTTGAATTGACCAAAACGAGAAGGCAGGAGCATAGGTTCACTCAACTCTGCCTTAAAGAAAGAAGAAACCAGGGGGTCTTTATAGAGCTAAGGGTCTTGGAAGGACGAGTTTCGGAGAAACAAAGGGGAAGTCTGTGTTTCTTTCTCTCTAGATAAGCCCTTGGGCAATGAGACTTCTGGGCATCAGCAGCAGCTGGGGGCTGGTTATCTGGTGATTGTAACTTCCTTAAAGGCATTCTTTTTCTTCTGCAAAACAAGCTGATAAATCCTTCTGACCCTTGAGTCGACCCTCAGGTTAAACAAGAAAACAACAAATTAATAAGCTTATAATGATGCATGGATTAACTCCTTTTTGTCTGTGTCTGTGTTGGGACCAAGGTCAAAGTGTAACCGTATCCTTATTGAATATTTATTCATGAGGTAACCCTCAGGTACCCAGCTTCAGTTTCATGAAGAGACTCTTTAAAGAGGTGAGGACAGGGGTAAGGGAACCAACATGGGATGGTGAGGCACCCAGAGCCTATCCAGAGCTGGATTGTTATTGTCCCAAGACCTCAAGGAGCAAGACAGGGACATGATATTAAAGCAAGGGCCATGGAATAGGGTACCTCAGGGGAAGAGACACCACTACTGTCAAATCTGTGGTGTAGCAGGAAGAGAAAATAGAGACGAATACCTAACCTTTCTCTTCTCCCATCTTCTGACGTGGAGGATGCTGGGGGAATATTTTATGGCTAGTCTAAGAAATGGCATATATCATTTCCACACACATTCTATTAGCTAGTATCTAGGCATACCTAATTGCAGAGAAGGCTGGGAAATGCAATTCTCCTGCGTGCTTAGGAAGAAGAGGAAAACACAGGTACTGGTGAGTACCAGCAGCCTCTGCTACATAAAGATCAAGAATGACTCCCAGCTTTCTGACCAGAACACCTGGTGGATTGTGGGTAGGAAGCTATCTTGGGCTTGCTTCTCATCTATTGGTAACTTTATCTATAGTTACTCCTACCTTTTTCTCTCATTACTACTAGCTTTTCATAGGCTCTTTCTTGGTTATGTTCAGTGTCTACAGTCTTATAGATCTCTCCCATTTCTCCTCCCTTAAATTTCTCTATCCCTTTACTCTGCTTTATTTTCTTCATAATACTTATTTTATCATTATATGAAAGTACATCCTTTACTTGTTTATTGTCCTCACTAGTATTTTAAGCTTTAAGGGCTAGTGACTTCCTCATATTCCTCACTATATCCCCACTTCCTGGAACAGTGAATGACCCATAGTAGGGACTCAAAAAATTTTGTTCAGAGGAGGTATCACAGGATTCCATGAGCCATTTTAGCCACTGTGCCATAATTCTTTCTTCCTATTCTTATTTATGCCAACACACCACTGGGTGTTCTGTGTATTTGTATCACTTCCATTTCTCTCTTTATAGCTTTTCCTTTGCTCTCTCTAGTTTGATTTGTGTTTGTTTTATGAGTATTCTGGTTAATCTAATGAAAGAGGTTTCACTGATGGAACCAGGAACCATCCTAAAATCTTAACAGTCCATATTCCGTTTTTGAATTCCTTTATATGTTCTCAGATTTCCATCTAATTGATTACTGTTTATTTGTTGCTGATGCCTTCAAAGTTCCTTTGCTATTGTGTCCCCATTTACTTTCTGTTATAATCTCTTATCTCATCTCATCTCATTTACCTTCTATTCCAGCCACACTTTTCCTTGGAGTTCTTGTAACAGTTTTGGAAGCTTTGTCTCTATCACCAGATCTTCCCTCTCTTACCTACACAACTTCGTCTAAACAATTAAAAATAATATGTAACAATCAAGTATTTGTTTTTTTTCACTAGGTATTCTTTGTCTACCTTAACTCTAACTCCATCCTTTTAGTTTTCCATTGTTGTGTAACAAACCACCCAAACTTACAGTGTAAAACAACAGCTATTTTATTACGTTAATGGATTTTGTGTGTCAGGAAATCAGAGAGGGGAAGTGTGGATGATTTGTCTTTGCTCCAGAGTGTCTGAGTCCTCATCTGGGAATGCTCAAAAGACTGGGAGTGATTTGAATGGCTGAGTGTTGGGACTGTATGGAGCTAGCTTCTTCATTTACATGTCTGGTGACTGAGCTGAGTGCTTCAAAGGCTTGCACTGTGACCAGAGTGCCTACACATAGCCTCTTCATATGGCTTGGGCTTCTCGCAGTGTGGCAACTGGATCTGAGAGGAAGCATCTGGAGAGAGAGTGTTGCATGAGACTGAGCCAGAAGCTGCAAGGCGTCTTCCCAATGAGGCTCAGAAATCATGCTGTGACACCTTCACCACATTCATTTGACCGCAAGTGAGTCACAAAAGCTGGCCTGTTTATCTTCCACATATGAGTGAAATCATACTGTATTTGGTATTTGTCTTTCTCTGTCTGACTTATTTCACTTAGTATAAAACAAACAAACACATAGATAAGAAGAACAGATTAGTGGTTACCAGAGGGGAAGGGGATGGGGTCAGGGCAAAAAGGGTAAAGGGGCACATGTGTATGGTGACAGATGGAAACTAGACTTTTGGTGGTGAACATCATGCAGCCTATACAGAAGCTGAAATATAATAATGTACACCTGAAATTTACACAATGTTGTAAACCAATGTGACCTCAATAAAAAAAAAAAAAGGGAGGTTGGCCCCGTGGCCTAGTGGTTAGGTTCGGTGTGCTCCACTTCAGTGGCCCAGGTTTGGTTCCTGGGTGTGGACCTACACCAGTCATTGGTGGCCATGCTGTGGTGGCCCACATGCAAAATAGAGAAAGATTGGCACAGATGTTAGCTCAGGGAGACTCTTCAACAACAACAACAACAAAAAGCTGGCCTGGATTCAAGGGGAGGGAAATTAAACTGTACCTGTTGATGGAGGTGTGGCAAGGTCATACTGAGAAAAACAGGGGTAGGATGGGAGATTGCGTGTGGGCCATCTCTGGAAAATAAAATCAGCCACGTTGACCTAACTCATGAGACTTCCTTGGTTTAACTCAGTGAGGTTGAGATGTCCGGAGGCCTTGTTGCTCAAAATGTTGTCTAGGGATCAGAAGCATCGACACCACCTGGGAGTTTATTAGAAGTCTCGAATCTCAGACCGCTGAATCAGAATCTGCAGTGACGAGATCTCTAGGTGATTTATTTACACTTTCAATTTTGAGACACACTGGCCTAGGAGGCATTGACAATGACAGAAAAATAGCAAGTGCTGAAGGAATAGTTGGACTGATCTGGATTGAATTCCTATTTACAAGCAGAATTTCTATACACTAAACTATACCTATCATTCATATACCTATCTATACCTATCATTGCTAATTTTAACTCTGTTCATGTTAATTGTGATCTTTTTTGCAAAGATTCATTTATTAACATGGTCAATTCAGCAAACCAATAGATCTCGTCTGATTAAATTCGCAAATTTCCTTTATGATCTTGCCATTAACATAGCTAACTGTCAGGCTTAAAGATAAGGTGAACCTACCTTATTTGATAAAAAGCTTATCTTGTTAGCAACAGTTAATGTATCTTCAGTAGTATCCTCAAAATGTAGGGTAATGTACAATCCTAGCTTTAATAATTATTAATCATTAATCTCTTTGACTCAAGAGCTTTGGAATGATCATGTACTTTGGTATGTATTATAATGCTATTTTGAATAATTTCTAAGATCAAAAGTTAGGTTCTTTTGAATTTGACATTGCTCTTAAACTATTTTTTAATTGTTGGAACTTATAAAGTTTGTTCTCTCCATGACAGCTGTTAGTAGATATCTTATTCTACTGAATGAAAGAATATGATTTTTAATTTATTTCTTATAGCTGTTAAGACACTCTGACTCATTCTACAAACTCTTAAAAACCTGAGAAATGTATACATATTTTATTATATCTTGAGTAGATAACTATTATGTATTTTAATTATTACATCAAGTTTAATTCATGGATTCCATTTACTCATGTTACCTTTAAATAGTCATCTTCTTGAATATCCAAAAATTCATTTTGATTTGCACATTATTTTAAGCAATTTTTCTCAAACTGTAATTTCCAGACTACTACTATTTGCAGTATCTGAAGTGCTTGTTAAAATGCTGATTTCTGATCTCCATCCCAGTCCTTTTGAATCAGACTCTCTGGAGTTGGAACATGGAAAAGATTCTGAGGTTGGGATCTAATTTCTTTGGCACACTAAAATTTGCGACCTGCTTTATATTAGTCTTATGATCACATTTCAAGTTATTTATCATGGGAATAAGCAGGTCTTAGGGTATTGGCGGCAACAGTTTTTCAAATTTACGTCTTTCCTGGAAGCTCTCAAACTGGAAGATAATTTAATTGTAAGTCATTTTAAAGATTATCTAACAAAACTCTTGTAATTGTTCAGATTATGAAACTGAGCCCCAAAGAACTTAAATGACTTTTCAAAAGTCGTACTAGTTAGTAGCAAAGCTATGACCAAAACTCAAATCTTGTGTCAACCAAGCTAGGTTCCTCCTTTATGCTGCAACGAGATAGGTTCATCTTATCTTTAAGCCTGGCAGTTAGGTATGTTGATGGCAAGATCATAAAGGAAATTCGAGCATTTAATCAGAAGGGATCTATTGGTGTGCTGAATTGACCATGTTAATAAAATGAATATTTGTAATCTTTGATCCTCTCAGAGCTTAAATCATCTAATTTAAGGTTTTTCTTAGAATTTTCTTTTACGTCCTTATAAACCTCATCATGACTCAGGAAATTTACTAGATAAAATGCTTTAACATGAAAAACTCAACATGAAAAATCAAAACAGATATACTAGGGGATGATTTCTTTCTTTTTTTTTAAATTTTATTGACATAATGGATTATAACTGTGAAATTTCAGGTGTACATTATTATTTATCAGTTTCTGTATAGACTGCATCATGCTCACTGCCAATAGTCTAATTTTTTTTTTTTTCAGTGAAGAAGATCAGTCCTGAGCTAACTTTCATGCCAATCCTCCTCTTTTTGCTGAGGAAGACTGGCCCTCGGCTAACATCTGTGCCCATCTTCCTCTGCCAATAGTCTAATTTTTGTCCATCACCATATATATGTGCCCCTTTACCCGTTTTGCCCACCCCCCGACCCCCTTCCCCTCCGGTAACCATTAATCTGTTCTCTTTATCCATGTGTTTGTTTAGATGATTTATTTCTTTATGAAAAAGAACCAAAGTTTTCTTTAAATGGAAATAAAATATTTTATATGTCATAAACTCCATAAATGTCAAATACTTATGAAAATCATTTTACTAGAGATTTTTAAGACTTCCTGAAAATGAGGGTAGGTCAAACCTTTCCCTCTACTCATCTCCAAATTCAATCCCCTTCATACCTTCTTCCTCTTCTTCACTTCTTGTGTCCCCATCTTTCCCTCTGTAACTGTACAAGCACAGTAGCTATGGGTAAGCCCCACTACACATAATTTCTTTTTAGGTTGTTCAATTAATAAACTGACTTTTAAATGGCAAAAGGTACCTAAGAGTGTTGCATAATTTCCATTTTTCATTTCGGTTTTCTACTTCCTTCCATGAAAGAAAAAAATCAGCTATATTTTCTGTGCCTTAACATTTTTGGATATTTTACCTTTATACATATTTAGCAATAAATTTATCATGACTGTTGAGGCACATCTATACTAGGCACCTATTATAGTAGAAGATGGAGAAAAGCCTCAAGTGGATTTTTACTGTAGAGTGAAGGGCGCGAGGACGCCTCAGAAGTTCACGTTCTGTCTCAGCGCCTCTCACTTGTGCTCCTTCTCTCATTTCGTTGACCTTCTGAAGTTTGGGCATAAAGTTTGGTTGGACTAACTTTTCTTATCTTCTTTTATTTATTTTTTCAAAATTCTTTTTTCCCCTCTTTTGTTCTTCTCTTATTGGCTGCTTTGACTTTGTTTTTTGTTAATATTGTTGTTTATTCGATTTGCTTTATGTTTTATAAGCAATGAGAGGAAATAACAGAAAACATGCTGCCTTGGTTCATATATGCCTTCTGCCACAATTATTGAGGTTATATCTTGGGTTTGTACATTTAGTAATATAGATGGAATTCCCAGAGACATAGAATCAATACCCACATTAAAAATAAATGCATTTTAAATATTTTATATTTGTGTGACTGTTGTACATTGTAAATCATTAAGAAACTAGAGAAAAGCAAGATTTAGAGTTATGAACTGTCACATTTTACTAAAATGATAAAAAATGATCGTTTATTCATCCTTAGCTTTTTCAGGAATACTCATTTTTGTGAAATATTGGATAATGCTAAACATTGTTAATATATTTAATCCTATGATTTACACATTTCTAGAACAATCTGCTTTCTTATTTCAAATTAAATAAACCATAATGTTGTCTTAGTTTTAGCTTGAAGTATATGCAGCTTGCACTTTCATTCAAGTACCTACCTCCTTCAATATGGTAAAGAATAGATAGCAGTTTATAGCATTCATATAATAAGATATTGAATATACAATAAATCAGCAAGAAGGGAATTTAAGAGGAGGAAAACTAATGTCCAAGAAAGGGTCAGTATCCAAGGATTCATGACACAAGATTGTCTTAAAGGTAGAATACAAATTTGACTCTGAGTTTTCTTACAGATATCGATCAGTTATATAGTACACAGTGTTTATAAAATAAAAGGGAACCAGTTTTGCAGGAGAAACAAAACTGTTCCTGTTATTAAAATCTGAGAGATTTTTTTTCTGGATTCTCATATAACAAAGAGTGTATAATATTGAGAGAGGTCCTCAGCTACAAATATACTGTTATTACAATAATGGGCTTCCTAGGGCTCTTTTTGTGTAGTCGCCTTCATCATAGGCTGATATTTTAAGACTTGATGTAGTTGAATGAAACAGTCCTATTAGGGGCTCAAGTAACAGTGGCCTGGCTTAGTGGAGGCAGTGAAGATTAGAGAGAATAATAGGAATTAGATTGGATGTATAGAAAATCCTTTAGCCTTTGGAAATCTTCCTAGAATTTTATTTCTTACAATCTAGATTTTGATTAGAATCAGCCAGCCAAGGGTTGGAGGTTATGCTCTCCAATTAAGGAGCTGAAATGGTGATGTCCAATGTTGCTCATTAAGGTTAGATCGTTTGCTTTAGCAATTAATTGAATTGTGAATCAAGATGGCAAAATCCTTTATTTTTTTTTAAATTTAAGACTCCAACCAGAATACCTGCCTGACTGGAGGGCCCATTCAACCCCCTTCATGGAGGAGATTCTGCAAATATGCATTTAGTGTTATCAATTTGCAGGAGATTATGTTAGATGCTGTTGAGATTCAGAAGTCATCCAGCTGGAATTTGATCACATTTATATTTTGGTTCAATTGACTTCTTATTCAACATTTCTTAATTTCTAGGCACTAGCACAGTTAACATAAATAATTATTTAAAAAAGATCGACAGTGATAAGTATCATAGAAATATAGTTAAACTCTAGGAATCCAAAACAGGTAAAAATTACTTCTGGCTTTGGAATAAGGGAAGACTTTATGGAAATCAATGGCATGGCTTGGGGGATGTTTTAGCTACTTCTTAATCTTCATAAACTTTATCCAAATAATTAAATAATTAATTAATTAAATCCTAATATAATTAAATCCTAAATAATTAAATTTTAATTTAAATGAAGTAGTGTCTTTGATTAACAAATACAGCTTTGAATCAGTTCTCTTCACTCTAAATTCTGGCCCTTCTTAGCTATTTTGCCTTCACCCATACCTCCTCTGTAGAAATTTTGGAGATATCACTGAAATACCCCCTGAAATTCAGGACAGATTTGGAAATCATCTTCTTATAATAACATCTGTCTATTCTAGTGATAAAATAGGAACCAGGCAATTTGTTCGCTTGGTACATTGGTAGAATAAATGTTGGAGGAAACAACACAGTGAAATGGTGATTCTCAAAATGTGTTTTCATGGAACCTTAGTAAGCTAAGATGGAGTTGTTATACCACTAAGGTATAGTGATAGTCATTCTTGAATATTATTTTTAAACTTATTCTCTCTCACACACACACAACATTAATATAAAAAATCAGTGTCTTTTCTAGACATTTAAAACATAAACTAAGTTTAATTAAACTAGTTTAGTTAAAACTTAAACTAGACATTTAAAACTTATTACTGCTTTTCTATGTTATGACCTAATATAAGATTGTAACCAATTTAGCAGAAAATAATGGATATTTAGCTAGCTTCAGCTGCGATTATGTATTACATATTTGGCACATATTTCCTGTAGTTCCAAAAAAAGATACCTGGCTCTACTCTCATTCGTTAATAGATTTGAGACTCACTGCATTAAAACAACATTTAGGTGACACCATTAAAAATGGAATGTTTCCATAGCATATGTTTTTTAGAATATCTGGCACAGAATTTTCAAGAAAACATAATAATTCTTCTTGGAACTCTTTTAAAATGTCTTTTACACTGGTAAAAGTGTAAAATTTTCATTGATTTTGTAAAATCAAAAAGTGTAAAAATTTCATTGATTTTCATTTTAAACCAAGTTAAACACAATTTAGTTTTTTCTTAGTGATTGACATTTCTTATTATTGACATATGCAGACTAAAGTTTTATATTTGTCGTAAGGCTTTGTAGTTTACAAAGGGCGTTCATAGACATTATCTCATCTGTAACTCCCTGTAACCCACACCCCTTACTCTCCTTTGCCATTTACACTCTGGTGAGGATGAGGAAGCCATCTAACCTGGTTTATTAGAATTGGGTGTCCAATGTGGCTGTGAGGACCCCTCCTAGTGAGTAAGGAGTGTGGCCTTTGTAATGGCTGTTTCCATGCTCAGAGGCTATTTGGCTTAATTCTGGGTTCTTGGCAGTGTTTGAGTTGAGTGATGTAGCTGGAAGAGTTGACCAGATGAGAGGGGAATTATGCAGCTGGATTTTTAGCATAGATCATTGTTTTATAAATATCCCCTCCAAAATGCTGTCAAAGGGCCTATGTGAAGACTTAGTTAAAACATAATAAAATATTTTTAATATAATGTGTTTAATGCTATACTAGACATAATAAATATTTAAAAATTAATCTGCATTAAATTTTGTAAAATAGCTCAAGATATACAATAAGTATTTCCTGTATTGTTGCATGGATTATAGAATAGTAAATGTGGAGGGCTTTGTGTCATAAAGAGAAATTTATAAAATATTATCTTGATATCATACATCAATTAAGTAACATTAAAGATGGATTAAAAATGATTGCATCTGTTTAAATAGAATCCCTTAGGCCCATATGTAATCTTATGTGTGAAATTTCTAAACATTTCTAACATAATTTAAAAGTTGTAATTTCTGGCAGCTTTATAAATAATACTAGTACTTAGAAGGCCATGATCTGAGACATTTTTATTTTATACATACTGAGTTTTATTCATTTAAGTGACTCCATTGTATCCTGTGAAATAAAACTGAGAGCAGTAGTGTGAGTTATTTAATATGAGAGTTTGACAATGTTTGGTCTTTGAGTTTCCAAAAATATTCGTTGAATGCATGACTACCTAAATGAATATCTTAGTGGATAAAAGAGCCTTCAATACTTAATTATTAGTGCTGATGATTTTTTTTCCCTATTAGGTATACATGGGGCGGTCTTGTCTGAAAACACAGGTATTTTTAAATATCATTCCCTTTTTGTAGGTACTGAGGGAGAAAAATCGATATAATGTCGTGGGAAGAGCGGCAGAAGAATCTACCTATAATGGCTCCGAATAGTCTAGGATCTAAAATACATGTGGTTTTGCCACCTATGCTTTCCATCACTCATGTAATATCTCTTAAGCCCCTACTACTCTAATTAGACGCTTTTGTTAGTCTAATTTCCTTCTCACAGTCTTCATTCTTTGTGTCTTCTTCACTGTAGTTACTTTTACTTTGACAAAACTCTCTCCTACTTGGATGCCTGTGACACTACTCTGTTTTCCTCCCATATCTCTTGCCGTTCCTTTTCAGTTTCCTTCTAAAATGTTTTATTTTTACTTGTCCATTTCTTCTCTCACCCTCCCTCCAATATTAGGTGCCTACACTGTGCCAGGCACTGTTCTGGGCCCTGGGATGTAGCAGTGAATGTGACAAAGTTCATGCTCGTATGAAGCTTGTGTTCCAAAAGGGTGACAGACAATCATCTAAGAAACAAAGGTCAGGATAGAGAGTGAAGAGGAAGCTAATTTATGTAGGTGGGGGGAGTGCCAGTGGGAGTAGGGCCCATGTGGCTAGAGAAGAAAGAGCAAGGTGTAAAGAGTTAGGAGACAACAGAACAGTAGACAATGCCAGGCCATGTAGGGCCTTGTAGGCCATGGTCCAGAGTTCAGATTTTAGGAATTTCTTGTATAGTAATATCCTAAGGTTCAGTGAGCATTTCCCAAGATTGTCTATTGGCTTTCCTTCACATCTCTTTATGAACTTTTCTTGTTCATTTTTTTCCAACAGCTTCAGCTATCACCTCTGAGAAAATACCTCCCAATTCCAATATATTTGTGGCTATGGCAATTTTTCTGAATAACAACTCTGCATTTCTCCACTGCCTGTTAGGCATTTTCACCACTACCTCAAGTGAACATGCTTAAAACTAAACCAGTCTTCTCCCTGCCTTTCCAATCAGCTTTCCCTTTTAGCTTTTCTGTTTCTGTGAATGAAAGTATTAATTTCCTAGTCACTCAACTTCAAAACTTAGAGTGACCTTGGACTGCACCTTCCTCTCCTCCTTTTTCCTTTCTTCCCATTTTTTCATTCGACAAATATTTATTTAGGGTCTAGTTTGTGTCAGGCACTGTTTTGGGCTCTTGGGATACATAAAACAATGTGTATAAAAATGTGTACAAAAAAATGTGTATAAAACAGACTAAAAATAATTCCTGACCAGCAGGGTAGTGATGGGAGAATAACAATGAACAATGAACATGATAAGTGGTTAAATTATCTAGCATGTTGGAGAGCATAAGTGCAGAGGAAAAGATGGAGCAGGGTAAGAGGGCTTGGGGGTGCTGGATGGGTCGTCAGGGTATGCTTCCTGAGGAGAAATACTTAGGCAAGAACTAAAGGAGGTGAAAGAGGCATGTGGCATCCTGAGGGAAGAGGATTCCAAGTAAAGGAAAGAGCCAGTGCAAAGGCCTTAAGGAAGGCACACGCCTAGGGTTTTCAAAGATCAGCAAGGAGCCCGTTGTGGTTGGAGTGGAGCCAGCAAGGGCGAGGTTAAGGAAATGAGGCCTGAGAGGTGGTGGGGCAGTGAAGGGGGTGGTGCTGAGAGCAGGGAAGGCTGAGGTGGCCCTCGTAAGAACTTTGGTTATTAATCTGAGTGACCAGGAGCCCTTGGAAGGTTTTGAGCAGAGGAGCTTACTTTTAAAAGGCACTAAATATTTACTTTTTCCTGTAATCACTCTTGAATTCATTCCTTTTTTACTTTTTCTTTCTCTTTCCCCTTTTCTCTTACCATTGCCACTTCGACTTTTATTTTAGCTTTTTGCTTCTTAGTTTTCTAGTCTTTCTTCCATCTGGCACTTAATCATCAGATAAATCTTAAAACATCCCATTGTTCTAGTCTGTCTAATCAACATTTTTTGTTGTTGTTCTCCATTCTACACATTAAAATTCAGACTCTAGGTAATGCAAGTCGTCCGTAGCCTTGCTTCCCAGAACTGTCCTGCACAGACTCTTCTCTGAATGAACGGGTTGCTCACCGCCCTCAAGCATGTCTTGGGCTTTTGCACTTCAGAACCTTTGCTCAGGCCTGAACTTTCTCACTTCTAATGCCTTCTGTCACAGCACCAGCCTGGCAATCCTCCCACCTTTTCAAGACCACCACAAGCCTTTAAAAATTCTTATTCCCCTTGCTGATACCCCTCATTTATGTGGTTTTTATCAAAAATGTATTGAAGGCATATTTTGTGCCAGCAATTGTGCTGGTGCTTAAGGAGCCAAGGCGACTTAAGAGACAAGTCTGCCTCAGGAGCTGACAGTGCCGTGGGGAGACAGAGAATAATAAATTTAACATTCAGGTAAAACAACCTGGAATTTGTGTTAAAGGCCCTGAAAGAAAAGAACACGTTGCTCTGAGTCAGAATGATTGGCTAAGATGGGCCCTAGTTTACATAGGGACACCTAATCTATGTGGGGGTGAGGGAGTTAGAAAATCGTTTCTGAGGAAGTAACATTTAAGCTGAGACCTGGAGAAATAAAAAAGCTAGCTGAGGGAAGTGTGGCGTGGTGGGAGAAGGGCCTTCTAGGCAGAACCAACAGTGTTTCAAAGGCTGAGGCTACAAAGAACTTGGGAGTATCAAAGGAAAACCAAACTGAACAAAGGCTCCTGAGGCTGGGGCGTGTTGAAGACAGTGCGTGGCACCATGTGAGGCTAACAGGCAGGGCCAAATCACGCAGGCCTTGAAGGCCTTGGGGAGGAGTATGGTTTTAAGCGCAATGGGAAGCAACTGAAGTGTTCTAAGCAAAGGAGTGACACGATCTTATTTGAAGTTGAGACTGCCATCTGTTCATCCAAATCCATTTGTCTTTTCTCCCTGGGCACACAGCCAGATTCCATTTCCTGGCTCTCTTTGCAGTTGTCTGTGAGCCGTGACTGTATCCTACCCATGGAAGTAAGTGGTAGCGGCGAACATCACCACTGGAACTAGCTCATAAAAACCTCCCATGTGGGCTTCCTCATGCTGATTCCCCTTCCGACTGGGCAAACTTGGGAGCCCATATTGAAATGACAGAGCCAGCAGCAGCCTGGACACCTGCGTGGCTGGGTGAAACAGAACCGCTTCCCAGCTGACCTAGAACTATCCTAAGCTGTTATGTGAGCAAGAAAGAAGCGCCTGATGTTTTGAGCCATTACATGTTCAGTCCATTTGTTACCACCTTCTACTTTGTCTAATTTAATTTGATGGCTTGAAAGAACAATTTTGGCTGCTGTGCTATGTGACAATGTGAGAAAGTATGAACAATAGCAGTGGCCAAAGTGAAGTCCCCTTTGTGATGGGAACTAGAGAGATTTCAGTCAAGAGAGATTTGAGATAATTTTGGATGTAGAATCAGCAGCTCCTACTGACAGTTTGCTGTTTGTAGTGAGATTGTGGGGAAAAAAATCTCACTTGATTTGACTCTCAACTGCCAAGTCACTCACTTTCTGGACTTTCCATAGCATACCTCACTGAATACCTTTAGGCATATATTTTATTTGTTTTACTAGATTTCCCTCAACTAGAGGGCAAACAAACTGTGTCTTTGAGAATTTTTTATTTACTGTTGTGTCTCGTACAGTGCTTTATATAAGGTACTTTTTTTTATTAAACTTTGCTTAAATTAATGAATAAAGGGATAGGCTCTCAGATTTCCTGTCCATGAAGTTATTGGAAATCATGTGACCCAGCTCTTGCCTTGTCATTGATATTGCCTCAACCAGGCTTAAATTTTCATTGCCTTCTAGGGAGAAGTTTAGTTGTGTTAAATTTTGTTTTGTCTATGGCCTAGTGGGGAAAGTAACATCATGGGGCCTGGGATTTGAATATTTGCAATGGAAGGTATGTAGAAATGTCTTTAAAGGCATGTGGACTAATCCTCACTGCCTTCCCCATCACTTTCAAGTATCCCCAATAGCTATTGCCCATTGCTCAGAGTTGCTGACTGCTTCAGTGACCACTATTTCCATCCAGAGTTAAGCACTCATCTGGTAGAGTCATTATGACCTATGGAAACTCTCAAGATAGGAGGCAGTTTCCGTAATTCAAATGAGCAATGATGAATTCTGTAACTAAGGAAATGGGAGTGGAAATAGAAGGTTGGGAGAAGAATGTAAGAGACTTTACAGAACACGGTAACTAAATGGATTTGGGCAAAAAAAAGACTGGAATAATGATGAATATGGAAGCCCTCATACTGAGAAACTTCAACTTATGAACTTAAATATATATCAATGGACCTGTTTCCAAGATAAAAGCAGTTAACGCCGCCTGCCACCAACAGATGGCATTAGTGATGAGACGGGACATTTCAGCCTTGGACATGGTACTGCTATTAACTTGTTATATGTTTCCTGGGTTTCTGCTTAGTTTAGATGTGCTTTATGAACATTATTAACCCATCCCTGCCTGAGAAGGGAAAAAGCAGTGATATTGAAACTACTGGTAAGAAGAGACGTAAGAAGATCATGCCAATGTTAGAGAGACTAAAATGCCAATTGAAAAGCATGAGAAAAATGTTGGAAATTGTATTTGTAGAGGAGATGAATGCATTGACAGTAGGAAAAACTCTGAAGAGTAGAGATCTAACCAAGCCACTTGTGAAAAACACTGCATTTCACAATACAGGAGTAGGGAAAAAGTAATTGACCAGATGAGAAAATAACTCCAAATATTGGAGTTGTGTTTGGGATATCAGCATTACTATTAAATGCCCACCAACCGAATGTTCTTTTTAGTGAAATCTAGAGATTTGTTCAAGAGAGTAAGGACTAAAATGGTGAAAAAGCTCTGGTGATGTTTTCTTATAAGACATGGTCACATAGGTTCAAGGGTTGTTTGTATGTGCACAGCATCAAGGTGGGTGTAGGACTGGCAAGTGAAGACACCATAACGTCAAAGACTTCTCTGTGAGGGTTACACAGGGGAAGGAGGGGATAGAGCGTACCTGGTGGGGAAAGTCAGAATAGAAAGGAGGGGACAGATTTGAATGCAATAAAAAGCTATAGTCAGAGGCATGTTTGCTGAAAACAAATGCTATTGGTAAGATGTACCTACCTTTCATTTCTGTATTTCTCAACACAGAGTGGTACAGCCACTAGACTAACAGTTAAAAGGAATAAGAATACCCCCATCCCAGCCTATGTTCTGTGAGAGCCAGTGACCTCATATTTGAATATATAGAATAAATAGAGGGCCTCAGAAGAAAAATATGACTTACCTCTAGATCTGATATATATTTTCAAAATAATTACAATTCCCACACTAACACATTATTTCTTCAACATTGGTTTCAAGTAAATGTACTGAATTTAAATTAATACTACATATGAACGTATGACCTTTAAAGTAGAAATATGAGCTGTAACTATTTGGCTGTAATGTCGACTTGATACTTAACAAGGAACAAATTTCAGGCAAAACTATAATTTCTCTTCAGTTATAGTGCTGAATATAGTCGTAGTGTTTTCTGAATAAACAAAAGATGATACAGAGTCAGAAAAAGATTCTAAATAGAGAGGTGGAAGGAATTTAATGTAAGGATAACCTTTTCAGTGTGAAAGGGTGAAGCTTGGGGAGGAAAAAATAAAGCCATGAAGTTAGATTAAGAAAGGAAAAATATGAGTTTGTTCTTCAAATTAATAAATATGAGAAATGCAAGATTTCCACTAAAGCTTACTGAGGCTATTTAAAGACAGAAAGAACTAAATATACCTAGTGCTCTATAGAACTCCTTCTTCTCATACCATAGTGGTATGGAAGGAAGATGTGAGTTGAAAAAAAAAATACTAAACATGCACGGACAGCAGCTCCACAGTGGCCTATTATGGGAAATTAGAGATGTTTCTTGAGTTTATGTGCCCCATAAGATTTCTTTTAGAGATAAAATACCCAGTAGAATATATAAATGCACTTCTTTTGCAGTCTGATGAAATGTATACATTGTATGATTTCTAATTCTTACCCTATGTAAAGTCCTTATTCTACATTATATGAATTTTTTTATTACTACTGTGTGTGAATTTCTACCTGATATGAATTAATGATATTTAATAATAGCTTAGATACGGAGAACAGATTGGTGGTTACCAGAGGGAAAGGACATCGGGGGAGGGACAAGGGGTAAAAAGGAACATATGTGTGGTGATGGATGGAAACCAGACTTTTGGTGGTGAACATGATGCAGTCTATACAAAAGCCGAAATATAATGATGTACACTTGAAATTTATGCAATGTTATAGACTAATGTGACCTCGATAAAATTTAAAAAACTCAAAAAAAATAACCATTTTAAATTTGTAGCTAAAAGTAGAAAGAAAAGGCATTATTTTCACAAATTATATTCTTGCTATTTAAAGAGGTGCTTGTGAGCTAAAGGTGATAGATATTTCTTTTTAAAATTAACACATTTTATGCTTTCTCTAGGCTGGAATGATAAAAAGCGATAATGATGAGTATTTCATTGAACCTTTGGAAAGAGGTAAGCAGATGGAGGAAGAAAAAGGAAGGATTCATGTTGTCTACAAGAGATCAGCAATAGAACGGTCTCCCATAGACATGTCCGAAGACTTCCACTACAGAGGTAGGCATCTTTGACAAGACTTAATGATTAACCATAATTTTAGGATATGATGAAAACAACTCTCCTGTAAATTAAGAAAATGTGATTGTCATGTGCTCTTTGTATAATGTGGAGGTAGCAAAAGAAGTTTATATTTATAAATCATGAAATACGGCTTGCCTTTTTTTTAAACACATCAAGGAATGTATGTTAGAGGTATTATTTTATTCCAGTGCATTATTGCATCCCCAATATGTTTGCTATTTATGATTTTTTTAAAGTTTCACGTTAAAATTATCTTTTTTCTAGCTTATGTTAAAATGTGAAAATATTTGTTCCTTCTAGAAGTATCTAAATTATGCATCATTAATATTATTTGAAAACTTTTTAAGTGAGGTATATTGACATGGCAGAGTTGTATTTTATTTTAAGACCAGTGTGATAGATACACTGGAAAATAAGAATGCTATTTAACTTTAAGGTCTATTTTGCAAAACTTTGTACAATGTGGAAGAAACAGTGAGTTGAATGATTCTGTTGAATTTTATTTTAAGTAGGCTGAACCATTAAAGTCAAGTAAATTATGACACGTGAAGGTTTTCTATTTGTTTTGTTTGTTTTAATGATATCTGAAAGTAATTTGGAATTAAAGAGACATTCTTATAAGTTGGGTATAGTAGTTCCCTTTATGGAAAAGAAAGGAAATTTGAGAATCTATGTTTTTTTAACCAAATTTCAAAAAGTCTGTGTTTACTTTTGCCAGGCCAAATTAAAAGTAATGGAAATTTGAATTAAAAGTAATGGAAATTTCCCCTAGGGAAATGTCAGGGATATAAATAATCTTAAATTAGCAATCATCTGTCTTCTAGATTAATCATGTCTTGCCTTTTGAGAGTTATTACCTAGTTATTTGATTTTCAGATGTCACCGGCTTCCCTTAATATGCTGTACTAATGGAATGGTAGCATTTAAAATAAATTTAAAATTAACACAGCCTGAAAATATTTTGAGAAATTTATGATTTGAACTAATAGCACTGTATTAATAGATGCAGTCCTATGAAATGTGTGCCTCTTAGAGGGTCCCTGTGGTGTAATGGAAAGAGAATATACTTTACAGTTGGATAGACAGGTGTGAGGGATAGCTCTACAGCATCAAGTTGTTCTCTCACCTTAGATTAGTAGTTAACCTTTCTGAGCCTCAGTTTCTTTATCTGTGAATAGAGAATTAAAATACATTGCACAATTGTAATAAGTATTAAGAATAATATATGCAAGTTGCTGAATGTAGCTCTCAGCAATAATAGGTGCTTAATCAATGCTAGCCACTGTTATTGTTATTAAGTATTAATATTAATTATTTTGTGCAAAATATTTACATTAGGAGTTTTGTTAAAGTTGAGCAGTTAGACATTGCTTGCCTTCATCTTCATGTTATGGATACATTACTATTAATTCTCATTTGTATTTTTATGTTTTAAAAATATCATTCTAAATCAGAAGACTGGTGTCAAAGGATATGAGGGATACAGTACTTTTTCTATAGTTTTGGTTTTTATATATTAATAATATCTAATATCTCTTTTGAGGCAGTGGTTAAATATCTTTTATTTATTTTTTGTGAGGAAGATCAGCCCTGAGCTAACATCTGCCAATCCTCCTCTTTTTTGCTGAGGAAGACTGGCCCTGAACTAACATCCATGCCCATCTTCCTCCACTTTATATGGGACGCCGCCACAGCATGGCTCGACAAGCGGTGCATCGGTGCGTGCCCGGGATCCAAACCGGCGAACCCCGGGCCGCCGCAGTGGAGCATGCGCACCCAACTGCTTGCGCCGCCGGGCCAGCCCCTAAATATCTTTTAGAAAAGCATAGCCCACACGTATGGAATCGTACTGGAGGACTGGGAACCAGATGAGTCACTGTGACTGTCCTCCCGTTTCCTCCAGCTGTCGTACCCATAGTGTCACCAAGTTGTACCCTGTTGCTCCATTTCAGTCCCTGAAGGTATCTGTCTCTACAAATATCAGCCCTGGTACTTTTCAGTAGTCTGACATTTATAGGGAAGAAGAGAAGTTTATTTTTTTTCCTTGAAATAAGAATGTTGTGAGAAATATTATGTTTAATACCTATCACATTTTTAGATGCTAGATTAGGGAAAATAATTTAGTAGTCAAGGTATGTAAGTTTAAAATAATTGGATATGATTAAGGTAATTTGAGAAGTTATTTAGGAAATTATTTAAAATATAAATTTCAGTAGCATCGACGTCCACATACTCAGATTTTATAATGAGTTATTTTTAAGAATTCAGATCCTGAAGACTGTTTATTTTGAGTTTTTAAGTTGTGAATAGAAGTTTACTTTGTAGTAGAAGTAGGCCACAAACTAGAGTAATATATCTTGGAAAGGTTCTCAACGCCTCAAGGGTCAAAGAAAAAGTCTTGCAAGTCTCTTAACTCTCAATTACCTTAAAAACTTGACCCAACAGAATCATTCAGTTCTCTTACAATGTTCCATGATAAACCTTAGTCTGAGTTAACAATTTTTATTTTTTTATTTATTAAGTTCTGATTGAACTGAGTTTCTGGTGATATAAATTTACGTCCTTTTGAGAATCTTAAATTGCAACCATACATTTAAAAGTGTAAATCTCTTCCTAGGGTAAAAAAGAGATTCAGATTCAGAACTTTAAGTACCATTCTATAACTTTTAAATTCTTCTGTTAACTTCTTGGTTATAGGACTGAGAGCCAAGCTTTTTCATGGACTAAATACTTTCCCAATGAAATTAAGAATATATTTTTATACCTTATTCCATCATTCTAAAATATAAAATGGAACGGATTCTAGGGTTAGAAATGTATACTGATTTATAAATGAAAACTGGCGTATTATATAAAATAGTGCTTTTTCTGGATCAATTCAGGATGTTATTTTAGGAGACACATGAGATCTTTCTTCAACGTGTTATAGAAAGAGGAATAAAATACATAAGATAAGACTTACTTAGGAAGAAATGCATTTGAGGGCCATGGTCTTCATAAATTTCTCTGACAGAAAGTCATCAGGAGGAGTTTAGATCATAAACAAAGCAATTCTGACCCTACAGAGTTTCATCAGTAGGGCTCCTGTAAATAAATATTCAGCTATATTTTGCTAGTTGTCACAGTAATTGCCTGGCCGCATTTCCTGCCTTGTCAGCTTAGCATCTCAGAACTGCCACTCATTTGAGGTCTGTAGTTTGTTGCAAGTGTTCTAAATTAAAACCAATTATGACCTGAACTAGGTGAGTAGTAGGGAGATGGAGAGAAGGAACCAAAATTGGATTGAGATTGAAGTAAAACTGATGGGGTTATTGATGGAGTAGGTATTGGGGATGGAGAGAGAGTTCTAATCTAGAAGACTAGAGAATTCTCTTTCCAGAATTTAGGTATTTAAAATGAGAAATAGAAATAGGCTTGATGGAGGATGACAAGTGGGTATAATTTTGGATATATTGAGTTAGAATATCCATTGGAAGAGTGAGTGAATTAAAAAAATGCATAGTATATTTTCATAATCATGTCCCAGAGTCAATGAATGAATGCCCTTATATACGTGTTGTGGTAAGGATGGGTGGAGGTTAGCTTGGGAGTCAGGTGGCAGGTATTGGCTCATGGAGGGTTGAAATGTCTCTGCTGCCTTCTATTCTCTTTCCCAACTCTGTATCAATGAGAATCAGAAGGTGTACATTGAAGCATTGGGAGCCCGTGAAAGATGCTTGCTACCCATCACTCTAGGAGAGGAGGACATTATGTCCTCAAAAAACGAAACTAAAAACAAAACTTCTAAGAATATTTAAGAATCCCAAGCTATTCCACTTGACTGAATGCAAGCATCTATTTCATTTCCTTATTCTCTAAGAATATTTATCTGGGTTTTCAATAAAAGTCACAGCTCTGAACCTGTTGAGATAATGTATTATATGGTACAATTGAACAATAACAAAAACCCTCAATCATTCTTGTATATTGCACAAATTCTCTTTCCTTGACTCTTAATAGGGAAGTTGTATTGTCTTTGAAATGTGGAAAGATATGAAGAGCTCTTTAAATGTATATTGAACTTGTAAAACCACAGATGCAGTACTCTGCTTTAGAATTACTTTTTAAAGAATAAGACCTAAAGCAGTTTTACATTTGGCAGTATAAATAATCTCTTCCAGTGCAGAATTGGTGGGTGTTCATAACACATACATTGCTAATTTCTGGCAAAGGAATACCATCCTTTTTATTAAACAACAAACATAAACTTGGCCTACTTATGCTAAAAAAACTCGTCTGCTTCATCATGAGGGGAGAGTTGAATTTACTTCTTTTTCTGATTTCTGCTTTGGGAGTATGGAAATTACATCCATTTTTGGCATTTTTAGTTTGGACAAAATTATTTTATATTTTACTGCTTTTGAAATTTTACTTGGTAACGATGTGGTTAATAAACTATTAAAGGGTCATAGAGTTCACCTCCACTGTTAAATCAATCATCAGTTTAAACGCAGATGAAAAAATATACCCCCGTGCAATAAACAAAAAAATTTAAAAAAAAATTAAAAAAAAAAAGTATATACCCCTGAGCGTCTCTCAGGAATGTCTACATTGTCATCAATAAGCAGTCTATTTTGGGGGGGAGGGGGACTGTACTTGTATGACATCATTCAGCTTTTCATATTTTTTATTTAATCCCTAGGCCCTTAGGCTTCTCCCCTCAAATTACGAACTATTCATTCACTAGGTGCTTTGTGTTAAAGTAATTTTTGTAATTACTTCCTACCAGTGAGAAACAAGGAATAGTAAGCCTTTATCTCTTAGCTTCCTTTCAGGATTTTCATTTTCCTGCATGAACCCAAGTGCTTGTGTTGCTGGTGTGGTTGTCATGGTGCTGTGAAGGAGTGTCTTTGTCCCAGGTGGGAAACATGTACAAGTCAGAAATGATTTGGGAGTTGCTCCTGGTTGCCAGGGAATGAAACTATGAAACAAAAACTAGAATAATGGGAAGACTAGTCCTTACTTTAGTGATGCTAGGAACTTCCTAGGCGCAGAGTACTTCCTTCAATCTATGGACACATCAGTAGGTGCTATAATCCTTTGTATTTGGAAATTCTCACGACCTGTGTATGCCCCTATCAAAGAGAAACATTGATGGGCTTTGTAACCCACCAAAAAAATAAAAAATAGAACAAGAGAAATTAATTTTAGCAGATATTTTCTTATTAAATGAAGCATGGAACATAATATTACTAAATCATTAAGATCTGTCAAATAACCATTCTTGTAGGTAGATGTCAAAAGATAAATTTTTCACAGACATATATTTTAGTTTATAATATAATCTAAAGGTCAGCCATTTGTCAAGGCTAATACCATTGGATTTGTGTGGGAATACTAATCATATTTATGGAATTCCTTTTCAGGTTTGTTTTGTATATTTTACAATCTAGGTATTTATAATAATTATTAATAAAAAGGCAATTGAAGATTGAATTATTACATAAAATAATCAGAAAGCAGAATGATAGTTAAAGAGCTTTTAGTTGTGAAGCGTAGAGGATAATACTTTATTTCCTTGTGTGAAAATGTCTTACTGGGCATATTCTATCTCTTCATGAATAGGTACAATGTTCATGGACCTTGTTTGAATAGACCAGGATTAAAGTGTTACAAATGTTAACTCCGTACTTTCTTCTATAAAACATTGAATATGGAAAGACACAAACTGTATTGAGCATTTAGAGCTGCTGGATTACTATTTAGTTATTAATGTGGCATTAATGGAGAAAGAGAGTTGGAAGGTTTTAGATTTAGCTGGGTGATTGAAGTGAAATTGAAAGCAGTTAATTTATATTAGGGTATAAAGCTAATTCAGATAATTTAGGCCAGATATTGATTCTTAAATTAAATAATCACTGACTCAGAAGTAACTATATCGATTATTAACTCACGAAAGAGCAATTCATACCAAAAAAAACTTTGTTAGTATTTAAAATGTATTTGCTTTTTCTGAATATAAAATATATCCTATTATCAAAATATACTTTTAGTGTTTGGTTTTATTCATGTCAACATTTTTGCTTAGGAGGGATGGACCCTGTTTTTAGTAAAATATTAAGTACATTTTGACTCTGCACGTGCCAAGTGTACCTATTTAAACACATTTTAAAGCCTATGCTTACTTTCTTTCCATGTGCAACTTACAAACTTGCATGTTAGTAAGTGGGAAGCATTTGTGTAAGGAATTCAAATATTTCTGCAGGTTTAGTAATCTTTTGTTTCATCATTTCTATTTCTAACTAATGTGATTGATATTTTTAAAGAAGATAATTTGCTGTAAAGTAGATTTTATTTATATTTCTGTCATTGTTTGTTTTCTTTTTCCTGCTGGATCATCAGTCATTAAGCTTAAATATAAAATCTATTTATGAAGATCAACGCTATTTGCTCCTGATCATCTTCATTTGGTATTTTTCAAACAATTTTTTTGTTTGTTTGTGATCCCCTTGATCCCTACAGAATATTCAGGTGTTTTATTCTCAATCCTCTCTTTCTTTATGGGATCTTTTTATCCCTGTTTCCCTGCGGAGCATCATTCAGGCAGATGAGGTGGAGGTTAGTCATATAGGTTGAAGGGAAATGGAACAATGGGAAAAATAATTGTAGCACAGAAATAATATTTTTATTTGAAAATTGTTTCAGATTAGATTATGGGGACTCTGAATTAAAATGTGAGGGCTGCTCTCAGACCAAAATAAGTACTCCTTTAATGCATGATTCTGCAACGGGGGCTGAATACTTGATTTTGTTCTTTCGGGACCAGAAATTTTACTCTAACTTTCAGCTGTGATCCATCTGGCCTAAATATATACATTTGAAAATTCTTAATGGAAGTTCTTGAAATTGGGAATTCATATACGATGGAAAGATGTGTTTTAGAAATGATTGGAGCCATTTCCCTGAGAATATAAAGTTTACTGTAGGTAAGTAATTATATATAGTATATTCCTATATCACTTTCTAGTACCTTCCTAAGTATCTGGAAAAAATCTTTGGCGACTCTCAATGAGGCATTAGTTCAAATTGTTTTTTATTTTTTCGTTTTTCATCTTTCATGATTATTATAACCACTTATATGTCCTCCTCCCACCCCACACACAAACATTAACTTGTTCTCTGCTCTTGGGCTGACACATTTGTCCATTATTTCAGAGCTCTGATTGGTAATGCCAAGAATCCTAAGCCTTTGTGTATATTCTTGTCCAAAGGAGAGTCTTTTATTGTAAGTATTTTTTAGCCAATTTCTGTGGAGGGTTTTGTTTCTCTTGAGTGTGCTTTACAAATTGGTGTGTGCTCTTTATTCATTTACTTTTTTTTATTGAAGTGTAATTGACATACAATATCCTGTAGTTTCAAGTGTACATTATAGAGATTTGATATTCATATACATTAAGAAATGATCACCGCGATAAGTCTAGTTACCATCTGTCACTATACAAAGTTATTACAATATTATTGACTATATTCTCTCTGTTGTACGTTACATCCCCATGACTTATTTATTTATTTATATAACTGGAAGATTGTACCCCTTAATCTCCTTCACCTATTTTGCCTGTCCCAACCCCTCCCCTCTCTGGGAACAACCAATTTGTTCTCTGTATCTATGAGTCTGTTTCTGTTTAGTTTTGTTTGTTCATTTGTTTTGTTTTTTAGATTCCACTATAAATGAAATCATACGCTATTGGTATTTGTCTTTCTCTGTCTGACTTATTTCACTTAGCATAATACCCTCTAGGTCCATCCAGTTTGTTGTAAATGGCAAGATTTCATTCTTTTTTACGGCTGAGTAATATTCCATTCCAATATACCACATCTTCTTTATCCATTCCTCTGTGCATGGGCACTTAGGATGCTTCCGTATCTTGACTACTGTAAACAACGCTGCAATGAACATAAGGGTGCATATCTCTTCGAATTAGTGTTTTCATTTTCTTCAGAAATATGCAAAAGTGAAATTGCTGGATTGTATGGCAGGTCTATTTTTAACTTTTTGAGGAACTTCTATACTGTTTTCCATAATGGCTGTACTAATTTACATTCCCACCAACAGTGTACAAGGGTTCCCTTTTCTCCACATCCTTGCCAACACTTGCTATTTTTTGTCTTTTTGATGATAGCCATTCTGCCAGGTGTGAGATGATATCTCCTTGTGGTTTTGAATTGCATTTCCCTGATGATTAGTGATGTTGAGCCACTTTTCATATGCCTGTTGGCCATCTGTATGTCTTCTTTGGCAAAATGTCTAGTCAGGTTCTCTGAATATTTTTTAATTGGGTTCATTGTTTTTTTGATACTAAATTGTGTAAGTTCTCTATATATTCTGAATATTAACCCCTTATTGGATATATGATTTGCAAATATCCTCTCTTTTTCAGTAGGTTGCCTTTTTGTTTTATTGATGGTTTCCTTCATTGTGCAAAGGCTTTTTAATTTGATACAATCCCACTTGTTTATTTTTGCTTTTCTTGTCCTTGTCTGAGGAGACTGATCCAAAAAAATATTGCTAAGACCAATGTCAAAGAGCTTGTACTGTCATATGTCATATGACATATACTGACATATATCCAAAATATAGAAAGAACTCATACAACTCATTAACAAAAAAGAAACAATCTGATTTAAAAATGGTCAGAGGACATATATTAGTGATGTTGAGCATCTTTTCATGTGCCTGTTGGCCATCTGTATGTCTTCTTTGGAAAAATGTTGATTCAAGTCCTCTGCCCATTTTTTGATATTATGCTGTGTGCTCTTTAAATGTTAAGAATAATGTCTTTGTGGTACCAAAACTTTTTGCATTCTAACTTCAGTTCTCTGTCTCAGCACTTTGGCAAGTTTTGTTTTCATGTCTTCAAGTTTTATCAGGTCTTACCCCATGTGCTAAAGGGGTAAAAGCAGTCTAAGCCCCTTTTGGTGAGAGAAGTGAGTGATAAAAGCAGATTCTCTTCATGTCCTGTGCCATGATCCCCATACTAATAAAATGCCACTGACTAGTCTTCTAGTAACAAGAAATTAGGATAGCTTTTTAATTTCTTCATTCTCAGTTTTGGATGACATGTATAGGTAAAACTAATATAGGAATTTAATGCAAATAAACATTATCCTTCCTCATTCCATGATCCTGGGCTTGGTATTTGAGTCTACTGGGAAGTCCTAGGGAAATCACTGCTAGGGGTAGTAGCTGCTCCTCCCTATTTATGTTTAAAGGAGGTTAGAATGAAGTTAATCAGGCTAGATATGTGTTTTTTTTTTTGTCTTCTTCAGCATCCTTCTCTCATCTGTGATGACCCAACATTTGAAAAGTCAGCAGAAGCATTTGTATGGTTGTTAGAGGGTTGCTATCATCTGAGTTCTCCTGGACATCTTTCCATCACTCACCAGTTCTCTTTCTCTTAAATTTATGGAAGAAATGTTCTAGCATCCTATCATCTCAGATGTATAGAAGTAATTAATGAACATTTATGGCATAGATTGGGATTACTTTTATAAATTTGAGATCTGAAGCATGGGTATTGGACAAAATAATTATTACAGTAATCACCAGATTTTTATTCTTGAATAAAACCCCAATTTTTATGGATATTTCATCTTTCCTGGTTATATGACCCCCTTTCTATTGCAACTCAGGCCTCAACTCAGTGTACCCAAGAGCATCACTCCTCTCCATTTCTTCTTTTTGTGACCCTATGACAACTTTGATAAAGCAATTCAAATAATTTGAATTAACTTCAAGTTTTATATCCTGAATAGAAATTAAGTAAATGGGAAGCCAAAAATTTAAGTAGTAGGAATTGTGAAACTGGACCTTCCTTTTATTAATAGAGTGGTTGCATTGTAGCACATAATAATTCTTTACAAATATTCATGGAGAAAAAACCTAGCTATCCTAAATGTAGAATGCATCACATTTTGATGTTGTACAGGAGTTTTCCATGTTAACCAGTATATAGGCTTCTTTGGCTGGCTGAGTAGTTCCCACCGGGCTGATATTCCTTGTCTGCCTGGCTGCTGCTAGCCCTGCTGGCGTGCACTGCAAGTCTTTCTCAACTTGACTAGAGGCTGCTCTCGCTGGTGCAGCAGACCACCCTGAGTTCTGGCTAGGACCCTGTTTACCCAGCCCATGTGATCCACCCACAGCTTCTGTTGCGGGACCACAGTGACCCTAGTTCAGCAGCCTTTTTTGACAGGCTCTTCAGGAAACTCCGATATTGCTGTTCTTGCAGCACAGGAACCAACGGGAGTCATGACTTCCTCGACTGCAACCACATGGATGTGCTAGTAGCCCATGAGGTGTTCTCCTTCCAGAGTCCCCAAAACAGAGCAGGAAAAAAGGCTTTGGCCCTTGGAGGTCCTCAAAGATCTGTATGTTTTATACCGTGTCCTTTCTCTTCTGAGACTTAGCCTTGAAGGGAACTGGGAAGAAGTCAGGACCACTGTCTCACCATTCCTGTTTGTCTCCCTTGTTCCAGAAGCAGTGCAAGGTCATGAGGGCCAGGTGTGTCTTTTCCTTCCTCTAATTAAATGCTTAGTCTCATGACTAAGACTTATGATGGCCAGAACTTTCCTCTCATAGGAGGAACACACAAATAAAAACCAAACAAGCATATAAAAGAACCTCTATGTTCCAGCCTTTAGGCCTAGCATTGATATGTTATGTAAGAACTAAGACGACTTAGAAAATCCTTTCTTTCTCCACACAGCCTAGCTTACAAATCTCTTTTCTTTTGAAAAATCTTATTTGAACTCCAGAAATTGAATATTGATTCTCTTTATATTCTTGATGCAACAAGCCTAGTGTCCAATGACCTCCTTCCTTTCCCTTTTCCCCTCCTTCACTCAAGGCCTCCCAGCCATTGCTTGGGGATGATTAGAGACTCATTTATGCACAAAAACACAGAAGAATAAACATTATGTTTTCCAAGTCTCATTCCCGTTGCACAAGTTATCTTACTTCTGTGGCCCACACTGTTGTAGTTCCATATTGTTGTAGTTGCAGAAACCATATCTATCAAGGAGTGGTTGAACGGGCTCTTGTTAGAATCTTTCCCCCTCATTTTATACATGTAATTTAGGATGAAGGATGATAAGATGTCAAATGCAAAATAACAAAAAACAGAGTTGCAAATAAAATTAGTCAGAAAAAATAAATTTTCTCTTCATAACTCAAGCATACTTCACCACATGATTTATAATCTAAAAGCCATCAGAAACATGGCTTTGACATCCTGAGTCACTAGGAGAACCCTGGAATTTTCAGTTTTCCGATGTCTATACTGTTAAATTTGGAGTCTTAATCCTACTTGACTATTATTTTCTTTTTCTAACTAATATCTACAAATATAAAATTTTATCCAAAATCTCACAGAATGTTTTATGATTAAAAGAGGAAATCAAATTTATTTTATTCTCTTTGTGAATATAGAAACCTGGTGTTTTATTTTTGATATGATCAAAATCATATCATATTTTCATATCATATCATTTTTATGCAAATCAGATAACAATAGTATTAATGTAATCATCATGAGCCCATATACTTACTTTTGCAGATTTTCTAACTTTTGGTCCAGAGATAGAATAACGGTGTTGAAAGTGACAGAGGTACCATGTCCAATCCTCCCTCAGTACAAATAGGAAGGGTCATCTGTTTTAGTCTTCTTCAATTCTTGGCAATAACAAAGGAAAAATTAATAAGACCAGTCATGAAGGCAGTTCCTTACCTTAGGTACCCAGATCCAGTGACTAAAGCTTAAATAACAGCTTGAATGCGATATACGGCAGAAAAACTAGTGGGAATGGGAAACCGCAAGTGCTCAGTGTTTAGTCCGTTGAGAATACCCCTCATATTTCTAAGTATAGGGGCAAAATATAAGTGATTATTTCAGAAAAGATATTTTGATTAATATAAGAACATGTTGCATTAAGATGGGATCACATACATTCTCTGTTCAACCCCCTTTCCACGCACACTCTGACCCTACCTTAATGGCCATTCCTATGAAAGGTGTTTCATAGCCAAAGAAAGACAGTCCAACTGTGCTAAATTTCTTAGAGTATAAAGTTAGCCAAGGATATCCTGTAAAAACAGACTCAAACATTTGAATCTGATCTCTTGAGCCAGTTTTAAAATTAGATCTTCAAACTTGGTCTTTAGAACACTAAAGAAATCAGAAATCTCAGCAGTGACTTTTTTTTTTTTTTGCTATAAGACTATCTACCATGTATCTCTAACAATCTTTACTATTTCCTATCTCACAGAGAAGGAAAAAGAACTCACATTTTCCAGCTAGTTCATAAGAAAATGAAAACATTTATCAGAGATGGAGTAAGTGTCCATAGTTTATGCCTTTAAAAATATGAAGACATAATATGAAATGATTAATGATGAGTTTTAAACAAATACCTATATTATTGATACAAGATACATTATTTTTGTTTATTGGGCTCAATATGTGCTCTCCCATCAAAGAGTATAATATACTTGAGTAAAGACTGGTAAAGAAACATACAATTAAAACTCAACCGTTATGCAATTAGCATTCTAATGACTGATTTAGAAAACATGTTATGTGACTTCAGAGATGTCCCTGAAGGCTGGAGTGTTTGAGGGACTTCAGGTAGATATTGAAGGATGCCTGGGTTTTGAATCAAGATGCAATGACTGGGACAAAGGAAGACGTTCCTAAGGAAAGAAGACAAAAGTTAGGTAGAGACGTAATGGTGATGATATGATGGTGATATTATTAATAACTATTAATAACTAAAAGTATAAAAGCCACATGTATAAATCATATTACCTCATTTTTTTTACATAATACCTAATTCAACTAATCATTCAAATTGATTCAATGTCTAAGCTGTTATTGATGCAGTAAAATTTTTTTTCCTTTGGTGTAGTTTTAGCCCAAAGGCTTACCATTAAGTAGCTTTGTGACCTATGTCAAGTTACTTAACCTATCAGTGCCTCAGTTGCCTCATTTACAAGGCAGAGAAAATAATAGTACTTAGTTCAAAGGACTGTTCTTTGGATTAATCTGGTATTGATGTCAAGCACTTAGTTTTAGTTCCTGGTGCTTACTAGGCACTCAATAAAAGTTACTTCTTACTACTCTGTTGTCATGACTACATTTTCCCTTTGTCGTAGTTTTATCATCTTATAAGAATCAGCAGCCATTTTTCTTTGAGCATATGATTGTTGCATTTTCATCATAGCATCCCTTTTGTTTTTCTCCCTTTGGTGTCATGCATACACTCTCTCTTGTGTTTCTGCTTTCAGCTTCTAGGCAATTGCTCTCCAATAGAATTTTCTGTGATGATGAAAATGTTCTACATCAGTGCTCTTTAGTAGGGT